>NC_079189.1:348235458-348541458 GCF_029499605.1 Hyla sarda
TTCTACCGAAAAATGTACTGCGTAGAAACAGAAGCCCCCAAAATTAAAAAATGAAATTTTTTCTTCAATCTTGTCGCACAATTAATTTTTTTTTCCTTTCGCCGTGGATTTTTTTGTAAAATGACTAATTTCACTGCAAAGTAGAATTGGTGACGCAAAAAATAAGCCATCATATGGAATTTTATGTGCAAAATTGAAAGCGTTATGATTTTTAGAAGGTGATGAGGAAAAAATGAAAATGCAAAAACAGAAAAACGCTGAGTCCTTAAGGGGTTAAAAAAATAGTTTTCCACCGGAGTACCCCTTTAAGGATAAAATGGTCTGTGTCTTTAAGGGGTTAAAGTCTTGTTATGTTCGTCTGATTGCTATTTTTTAGGCTTTCCATATGGCTAATTTTTTTAGCTGTACAGTATAACAACATTGTTTTAACCACTTGTCGTCAAAAGGACGGGTCTGGTCTTCCTAAAAGGCAGGTACTTGCCACATTAGGACAAGCATACTGGTTAAACGTGCTGTGAAAGAACAGTGACATTAGCTTTCATAGACAACTGAAAGTTATGGACTTCAGCTTTGGGATCATGGCTGTCCAAACCTGCTGATCCCTCTGTTTGGTCAGTCAGTCCATACTGCTCATTCAGAGCAATGGGAGTTGTAAAAATAACGCCTTTCATAGCTTGGAGATCGGAGTTGTGTTACTTATTATGTCAACCTCAAACACAAAAAACCCTCATACAACTCATAGGAACCCCTATAACCACCTGATCCCCCTCATACTGCTCCAGTCTATTGTAAAAAAAAAAAGGTATGTACGTGTCATGTAAACAAGCCTTACCCAAGTGTGTGCAAACCCAAATGACCGTTTCTCTTCAGCTAAGCCTCCTCAGTGGGCGTGGAGGAAGTTCAGTTGGAGTAACAAAGTGTAACAATGCAGACACTCATCTCCTGCAACAATTAAGTACTAATATTGGTCTCTGGTGGTCCCTGCTCAAACCATTCGCCTCAATTAATAAAGAAGGGTCTTAGAGCATATGAAAGTATAAATAATAAAATAATAAGGTAAATTAAAAATTGAAATAAATATATTAGTTCCAAATAACACATATACATGTTTAAAAGGGTACTCTGGTGGAAAACTTTTTTTTTTTTTAATCAACTGATGCCAAAAAGTTAAACAGATTTGTAAATTACTTCTATTAAAAAAAGGGGCAAATTACTTATCCACCACAGTGCTCTCTGCTGACACCTCTGTCCATTTTAGGAACTGACCAGAGCAGGAGAAAATCACCATAGCAAACATATGCTGTTCTGTACAGTTTCTAAAATGGACAGAGATGTCAGTAGAGAGCACTGTGGTCGTGAGAGAAAAGAAATCCAAAAAGAAAAACATTTCCTCTGTAGTATACAGCTGCTAATAAGTACTGGAAGGATTAAGAATTTTTAATAGAAGTCATTTACAAATCTGTTTAACTTTCTGACACCAGTTGATTTAAAGGGAGAAAAAAAAGTTTTCCACCGGAGTACCTCTTTAACCCCTTAAGGACGCAGGACGTAAATGTACGTCCTGGTGAGGTGGTACTTAACGCACCAGGACGTACATTTACGTCCTAAGCATAACCGCGGGCATCGGAGCGATGCCCGTGTCATGCGCGGCTGATCCCGGCTGCTGATCGCAGCCAGGGACCCGCCGGCAATGGCCGACGCCCGCGATCTCGCGGGCGTCCGCCATTAACCCCTCAGGTGCCGGGATCAATACAGATCCCGGCATCTGCGGCAGTTCGCGATTAAAATGAACGATCGGATCGCCCGCAGCGCTGCTGCGGGGATCCGATCATTCATAACGCCGCACGGAGGTCCCCTCTCCTTCCTCCGTGCGGCTCCCGGCGTCTCCTGCTCTGGTCTGTGATCGAGCAGACCAGAGCAGGAGATGACCGATAATACTGATCTGTTCTATGTCCTATACATAGAACAGATCAGTATTAGCAATCATGGTATTGCTATGAATAGTCCCCTATGGGGACTATTCAAGTGTAAAAAAAAATGTAAAAAAATGTAAAAGTAAAAGTAAAAAAAAAGTGAAAAATCCCCTCCCCCAATAAAAAAGTAAAACGTCCGTTTTTTCCTATTTTACCCCCAAAAAGCGTAAAAAACATTTTTTATAGACATATTTGGTATCGCCGCGTGCGTAAATGTCCGAACTATTAAAATAAAATGTTAATGATCCCGTACGGTGAACGGCGTGAACGAAAAAAAATTTAAAAAGTCCAAAATTCCTACTTTTTTAATACATTTTATTTAAAAAAAATTATAAAAAATGTATTAAAAGTTTTTTATATACAAATGTGGTATCAAAAAAAAGTACAGATCATGGCGCAAAAAAATGAGCCCCCATACCGCCGCTTATACGGAAAAATAAAAAAGTTATAGGTCATCAAAATAAAGGGATTATAAACGCACTAATTTGGTTAAAAAGTTTGTGATTTTTTTTAAGCGCAACAATAATATAAAAGTATATAATAATGGGTATCATTTTAATCGTATTGACCCTCAGAATAAAGAACACACGTCATTTTTACCAGAAATTGTACGGCGTGAAAACAAAACCTTCCAAAATTAGCAAAATTGCGTTTTTCGTTTTAATTTCCCCACAAAAATAGTGTTTTTTTGGTTGCGCCATACATTTTATGATATAATGAGTGATGTCATTACAAAGGACAACTGGTCGCGCAAAAAACAAGCCCTCATACTAGTCTGTTGATGAAAATATAAAAGAGTTATGATTTTTAGAAGGCGAGGAGGAAAAAATGAAAACGTAAAAATTAAATTGTCTGAGTCCTTAACGCCAAAATGGGCTGAGTCCTTAAGGGGTTAATGCACAACCCTCATGTAAGGCAATCACTTCATCCAGTTACAGAACAAACTGCACAAAAAGACAAAGGAATGGATGTACTTCCCATGGTGATCTCTACCGCCGTTGCATTCTCTGCAACATACAGAAAAAAAAGAAAAAGATGAACCACAAATCCATAGTCAACTGACTTTAGACAAGGAACCCCAATAAGAAGACAATCAAGGCAACATATCATTGAATACCTTGAATTTGACATTGAGACCCTTTCTCAATATTTCTAATTCAAAAATCCATTTTCACTTTCATTTTTTTAATGTGTATAGCCGGCCAGGCTATAGGAGAAGATGTATAACAGAAGGGACCAGAGCCGTCGGCAAAGCTCGGGATGCCATAACAAAGGATTGCCTCTGATCTGACCTCCTGAACACCAATGATGTGGTGTATAACTGTTTAAATGATGCTCTCAGTTTTGACAGAGATATCTAAACAGTTCAAATAGCCAGAATCGTGAATCTCTCCACGCAGGCTATTACCAGTGTCTCTCTTCTGCTGAAAGCAACCGAGTGCTGCCAAGTATCCAACAGGGTCAAGTACCAAGTCGTCTCCATACACTTATAACAGCCCATGATGAAAATAATTGCATTGGATCATTGAGGGAAGGTATCACCTAGATTTTTAGTTACTGATTAGGACAAGATACACAAATATGTTTCTTTTTATTTATTTTTTTACTAATCTGTTTCTATTTTGTATGTTGTTTATTTCATTTTTTGTATCATATTAGGGGCAGCCATCTTACCCTGGGCTGTTTTAACAGCATTTAGAAATATGCATTACAGCAAGCCCCATGGACATAGGCAATAATAGACAAGAGTTGTCTCATTGATTGAATAGAAAAGGTTGCTGGGAATGGTCTGTGACCTTTGCTGAGGTCATTTCACAGGAAAGGGGGCTGAGCTCTGAATATCATCTAATTCTTTTTTATCTTTCTACTGGTGTCATCATCCTGTCTGTGATGATTAGGAGTACACTGCTGAAAGGTGATCTGTACAGAACACAAAGTGTCAGCTTTCTTTTAGGCTTAGTGGTCAGAATAAAAATATTGAGGAGAGATTTTTCAAAACCTGTGTAGAGAAAGCGTGTGTAGGAACCACGGTTACGGTTACAAGGATACCTAATTTATGTAGGTTTTATTTTATTTTACAACTTTAAAAAAATTATAACTACATGCACCAAAATTAGTATGTTTAAAATTGTCATCTTCTGACCCCTATAACTTTTTTATTTTTCCCCATATGGGGATGTATGAGGGCTAATTTTTTGTGCTGAGATCTGAAGTTTTTATCGGTATCAGTTTTGTTTTGATGGGACTTTTTGATCACTGTTTATTAGTTTTTTTTTAGGGTATACAATTTTTTTTTACATATATGCCATTAACCATGCAGTTTAGTTATCATTATATTTTTATCGTTCGGACATTTAGGCATGCGGCAATACCACCTATGTTTATTTTTATTATGTTTACATAATATTTTTATATGGAATTTGGGAAAAGGGGGCTGGTTTAAACTTTTAGCATGGAAGGGGTTAATTCACATTTATTAACCTTTTTTTACACCATTTTTTTGTCCTTATAGGGAACTGTTACATTCAATCTTCTGATTGCAAACTCTGTTCAATGCTATGCCATAGCATTGATCAGTGCTATCGGCGCTCTGCTGCTCCAGCCTGCTGAGCAGGCATGGAGCAGCAGATCACCGATCAGATGGAGAGGAGGCAGGTAGGTACCCTCCCACCATCCTCTCCTCTGTTCGGGACGTTGCAACTTTCCCAAACAGCCCAACTGAGTTGCCGGGAACGGTTTACTTTCACTTTAGATGCGGAGATCAACTTTGATTGCCTCGTCTAAGGGGTTAATGCTAGGCATCACCGCCATCGGTGAGGTCAAGCATTAGACACGAATCCCTGCCATTGATGGCCACGGGGACCACCCCACTATGAAGCGTAGTCAGCCCGTGACCCCGCGTCATAGAAGAGGCGCTTTACCCCCTCGGTCCCCAAGGCATTAAAAAATCTATTTAATGTAAAAACATGATTTAAACAATAGGCAATTTTCTGATGACACATTCCTTTATTCCTTTTAAAGTTTACCTGTCCCTTTAACTTTTGATATTTCTAAGTGCAATGTCAAATGTTTTGATCAACCGGGAGCTAAATGTTCAGACCCCAACCAATTGTTAAAACAAGTGGGGATAAAAGCGTGGCTGACTAAGACAATCCCATAGACTTATGTTGTAAGTTTGTATCCCTTTTAGTGCACCTTTCTCGGTCGGCTATCGGTCACGATTTAAACACTCATGCCTCAACAACATGTAAAAAAAAATTTTTATCACAGTGCCCATTTAACTGTTAAGTCTGGAGGGTACAAAGTCTGATTGTATCTAAGTTTTAGGGAGTGTGAGTCTGCATCTGTTTCTTCTTGCAAGTAGTGAAAATGGTGAATTAAGTTGAACAAGCAATTTAAATGTGTATGTGTAATATGATCTGGAAATAATTATATAAAAACAGAGAGCTAATACAGTATATTACAGTATCACATAAGTAAGTACACCCCTCCCAGTTTTGTAAATATTTTTTTTAATTCTTTTCATGTGACAACACTGAAGAAATGACACTCTGCTACAATGTAAAGTAGTGTGTGCACAGCCTGTATAACAGTGTGCAATGTTGTGTTCCCTCAGAATAACTCAACACACACAGCCAATAATGTCTAAACCTTGGCAACAAAAGTAAGAACACCCCTATGTGGAAATGTCCCAATTAGCCATTTTCCCTCCTAAATGTTATGTGACTCATTAGTGTTACAAGATCTCAGATGGGAATGGAGGTGTCTTGAATGGAGGTGTCTTGAATTTGGTGTTATTGCTCTCACACTCTCTAATACTGGTATCTGGAAGTTCAACACCTCATGCCAGAGAATTCTCTTAAGATCTGAAAAAAAAGAATTGTTACTCTACATCAAATGGCCTAGGCTATAAAAAGTGAGCTACAGCATGATGAGCAAGGCCATACAGCAGCTTCCCAGGAAAGGTTTCAATGAGAATAGGCCTCGCCATGGTTGAAGTGGTCAGCCTGTTAGTGCTTAGACCATGCACCGCACACAGTTCATTGAGGGAACCATGAATTTCAACATGTACTGTGACATACTGAAGCAGAGCATGATCCCCTGCCTTTGGAGACTAGGGCACAGGACAGTACATGATAAATACCCCAAACACACCTCCAAGAGGACCACTGCCTTGCTAAAGAAGCTGAACTTAAAGGTGATGGACTGGCCAAGAATGTCTCCAAACAAGAATCCCACTGAGCATCTTTTGGGAATCCTAAAACAGAAGGTGGGGGAGAGCAAGATCTCTAACATCCACCAGCTCTGTCATGTGATCATAGAGGAGTGGAAGAGGACTCCAGTGACAACCTGTGAAGCTCTGGTGAACTCCATGCCCAAGAGGCTTAAGGCAGTGCCGGAAAATAATGGTGGTCACACAAATATTGACATATTGGCCCAATTGGACATTTACACTTAGGGGTGTACTCACTTTTGTTGCAAAGATTTAGACATTAATGGGGGCAGCAACATTAAACACTGTTATACAGGCTGTGCCCTCATTACTTTACATTGTAGCAGTGTAATTTCTTCAGGGTTATCACATGAAAGATATAGTAAAATATTTACAAAAATCTGAGTGGTGTACTTACTTATGGGAGATACTGTATAAGGCCAGTATCACAGCAGAAACATGAGAAAACAGAAATCTAAGTACTTCCAATGTCACTGTATGAGATCATGTAAATTATGATGACTACTTCAAGTCCTTTCCCATGTGTACTTTAAAAACTCATCTAGGCAGAATTTCCGATTTGACCCTGTTTCACACTCTTCATGTAACATTTTCATAATTGGGTACATCGTGCGGATACATTTCTTATAAAGAGAACAAAACAATAGGCTTATTTGATTAAGTATCGACAATAAAAAATAAGGAGAAAAACAAGTTTCACATCAAAAATTCTACAGATAGACATAACTCTGACTGCTGCATCTGCCTGATAATCCCTCCTCTCAATGCTGCTGTGCAAAGCACATTTGAAATGGGAAAAAACAAGTGATCAATTCTATGCTTCTAGAATTCTGTTTTCTTCATGATTCCACAGAGATAGCTCTATTTTTTCTACATATTCTCTTTAGTGCTCCGCAGTTAGCAAGAGAGAAGTAAGAGCAGGAAATTTTCATGTAGTTCTGGACTGGAACTGAAAAAAAAATGTCAAGTAGAATTTTTTTCTGTGTAATATATATTCGATTATTATTCGTCGTCATGCTGAAAATGAAAGGGTATGTTGTTTTCTTATAAAATTCTATGAGGAAAAAAACTGCCACTGTGTTATTTTTGTTCCCCAGTCAGGAGTAAGAACATATGCTATTTGTAGAGAGTCCAAGTGCTGTATATAGCAGTTAATGTTCATGTGCTTGAACGCGCTGCCTCTTTTTGGTGTCAGTAGGTGGGTTAAGATGGGATTAATGGACAGATCATTCATTATAAGTGTGTATCACAGTCTACTGGGTTGCTTTCTCAAGCCATCTCTATCAAAGGCCCTACTGCTGACTGTATGGCAGTCTGCCTTTTTTGTATACTCTAGTTTTCCAGACTCCACACCGAGCATAGCATTTGAACAAAATGAAGCAAAATAGATTGGCTGCCTGCTCTCAGCATCACCCTGTCTGTAACATCAAAGTAAATAACAGTGGTGCAACTGCAATGCACGCAGAGTCGTTTCTTGGAGACTGAATCTCATATGTATGGCTTTCAAAAATGACGAGATGAAAATGCAAAATGTATCTCAGTTCAGCCATCTTATTAACGCTCCCTCCACTGGATTAAAGGAGGAGGGGGAAATATGGGCACAAGCTGCGCTTCAGGAGATGTTGTTTGTTATCAGCTGCCACAGATCTTTATGTACAAATCCTATATATAAAGTAACAGGATTAAAGCTTTACTAAACCCTGTAAATGATAGGATGAATTTTAGAATGACTTTTCAAAGAGAATACAATGTTACCTGTTTTTGGAAATACTTAAACAAGTGTGGATACTAAAATAAAAATAAATATATAAATAAATGGAACTGAATGCAATAAATTATTATATGAAGAAAGATAGAACTTAAAATGTAAATGAAATGTACATTTCAGAGCTTTTTTTTTTTTTAAACTTTTTATAATTTTAATAACAGGGCCATTTACATGCAAAAACCTGAAATAAGAAATTGGAGTACATAAGCAGAAGATGCAAACGGACTGGGTTACAAAATCACAAGAGAAAAATGGCATAATGAACAGCCAGAAATAATATGTAATACCGTGTTTCCCCGAAAATAAGACACTGTTTTATATTTATTTTTCCTCAAGAAGACACACTATGGCTTATTTTCAGGGCATGTCTTATTTTTATTATGGTAAGTATGGTACAACAAGTATGGTGCAACAATGGTACAACAATGATGTCTTATTTTTATTACGGTAAGTACGGTATGCTACAACAAGTATGGTACAACAATGGTACAACAATCTACATTTCTCCTCCATTTCATGAACCATACCCACCTGGCCTGCTGTACAGTACTCTCCTTCCCATGCGGATGCACCATAGAGTACTGGGAGGAAGTGGCTTTAACTTCCTCCCAATGCTAGGCAACCGCCACCGCCGCCTTACAGAAGTCGCGTTCCCACACTGATCAGCTGTGACATGCTGCCCTGCATGTCAGCTGCCATCCCTATGCTGATCAGCTGGGACACAGGACCCACCGCCGCCACACTGTATGGGGACATCCGTACTGTACCTGTCAAGATGGGGTAGATGAGAAGGGCTGGCCGTCTTGATTACCTTTAATAAGCCATGTCTACCACTATGGCTTATATTCGGGGCTATGGCTTATATTGAGCAAATACATAGAACTCCTGGTATGGCTTATTTTATGGGTATGTCTTATTTTCGGGGAAACACGGTACATATAAAAGTAAGACCAGAAATGGAAGGAAGAAAAAGACCAGGGGCCCCAGGAGAGGCTAGAAGTGATTGTCAAGAAAATGAAACAATAGCTCTGACACAGTGTGGGATCCTTGCCCTCCTTGGGTATCACCGCGATGAAGGCCCACAAAAATCCGGAAGGGGGGAAGCAAAGAAAGCATCATTAAAAGCAGCCAGGAACAGTGGGGATAGGTCAGACTTCAAGACTTTGTAGAACTTAGCTGTGTACCCGCCCGGGTTCTTCACAGCTGGCAGTGAGGCTATGGCACACTCAAGTTCCTAGAAGGCAAAGGGCTGTTTAAGAAATTCTATCACCATCATCTATCATCGACAGTGTCAGGAGGCTAGTGGAAGAAATATATTGCTATAGGAAGGACCCGGAACCAGATGGATCTGAGGCAGAAGATGGTTTAGTGAGATTACAAGGAGATATATAATATCTGTGGAACGCCTCCAAAATATCAGATGTTAGATTAGCCAAGGGTGCCTCTGCTAAAGCTTAGTCCCTGCTCTCAGTATTTCTATGGGTAAATGGCAAACACAAAAGGTTTTATGATCTTATGAGGAGGCATAAACTGAAGGGGGAGTCTCGGTCTTCCTAATTAAAATATTATGTAGCTACCTTGGAACCCAACTTTGTGACTTTTGGACAACTAGCTCTATAATTTCTTGGTTGCCATTCGAGGATCACTGTAGTGGCCATCTATCCCTATGTATTGTACTTCCCTGTGGCACGTACCTCTCCAGTTCAAATAGTTTTTGATAGATTTTGAAATAAAACGTTACATGTTTGGGAATTTGTATGGGAATTTCGGTCCCCGACGCCCGCCGGGCAGGGACCGGGATGACAGCTGATATCTATCAGCAGGCATCACGTGCCAATGCCCAGGGGGGTCATGAGACACCCCCCCATGTCGGCAATCGCCATAAATGGCCGGTGAATTCACACCAGCGATTTGCGGCGATTCCAGGTCATATGGGTCTCCGGTGACCCGGAAAATAAGGGGGATTGGGGTTGTCCAAGACACCCCCAATTCCCCCTGAAGGGATAGGAGTGAGGTGGCAGTGGTGCCACCCCTCCTATCCCTGCTATTGGTCAGTCAGAAGCAACCAACCAATAGCAGATTGGGGGTGGGGGGTTAAAGTTCGGTTCCCCCGTTCTGCCCACCAACAGTAGTTTGGGCAGAACAGAGGAACCGATGGTGTCTGGCGCGGGAGGTCCACTTACCAGCAGCGGGCGGCAGAGGACGGCGATGCAGCTCCCTGGTGCGGTGATGACGTGCGGCTCCCTGGAGCCTCCAGCTGTTGCAAAACAACAATTCCCAGCATTTACGGACAGCCACTGACTGTCCAGGCATGCTGGGAGTTTAGCAACAGCTGGAGGAACCCTGTTTGGGAATCACTGGCGTAGAATACCTCTATATCCACCCCTATGCAATCCCTAATTAAGTCCTTAACTGCGCATGGCACTCTCTCAATTTGGAGCCCTGTCGTATTTCAAGGAAACAGTTTAGGGCCACATATAGGGTATTTCCATACTCGGGAGCAATTGCACTACACATTTTGGGGGGCTTTTTCTCCTTTTACCCCTTATGAAAAGGAAAAGCTGGGGTCTACGCCAGCCTGTTAGTATAAAAAAATTAAAAATGTTACACTAACATGCTGGTGTTGCCCCATACTTTTTATTTTCACAAGAGGTAAAAGGAAAAAAATTTGTAACGCAATTTCTCCTGAGTATGGAAATACCCCATATGTGGATGTAAAATGCTCTGCGGGCGGACAACAAAGCTCAGGAGTGAGAGAGCACTATGTACATTTGAGGCCTAAATTGGTGATTTGCAGAGGGGTGGCTTATTTTACAGTGGTTCTGACATAATTGCAAAAAAAATGTATACCCACGTGTGACCCCATTTTGTAAACTACACCCCTCATGGAACATAACAAGGGCTATAGTGAGCCTTAATACCCCACAGGTGTTTGACAAATTTCATTTTCCCAAGGGAGCATAGGAAAAAAGCCGCCCCAAAACTTTTAAACCCATTTCTTCCGAGTAAGAACAAAAACCAAATGTGGATGCAAAGTGCTCTGCTGGCGCATTACAATGCTCAGAAGAGAAGGAGCGCCATTGGGCTTTTGGAGAGAAAATGTTTTCTGGAATTGAAGGCCACGTGTGTTTACAAAGCCCCCATAGTGCCTGAACTATGGACCCCCCCACACACATGTGACCCCATTTTGGAAACTGTAATGTAATAAGGGGTTCAGTGAGAATTTACGCCCCATAGGTGTCTGACAGATTTTTGGAACAGTGGTCTGTGAAAAGGAAAAATTTTATTTTTCATTTGCACAGCCCACTGTTCCAAAGATCTGTCAAACGCCAGTGGGGTGTAAATGCTCACTGCACCCCTTATTAAATTCTGTGAGGGTTGCAGTTTCCAAAATGGGGTCACATGTGGGGGGGTCCACTGTTCTGGCACCACGGAGAGCTTTGTAAACGCACATGGCCCCTGACTTCCATTCCAAACAAATTCTATCTCCAAAAGCTCAATGGTGCTCCTCCTCTTATGATCATTGCAGTGCGCCAGCAGAGAACTTGACGTCTATACATGGGGTATTTCCATACTCAGAAGAAATGGGGTTACAAATTTTGGGGGGCATTTTCTCCCATTACCCCTTGTAAAAATGTAAAATTAGAGGAAAAACCAGCATTTTAGCAAAAAAAAAATTTAATTTACACATCCGACTTTAACAAAAAGTCGTCAAACACCTGTGAGGTGTTAAGGCTCACTGTACCCTTTTTTACGTTCCTTGAGGGGTGTAGTTTTAAAAATGTGTTTGTTTGTTTTTTTTTTTTTTTTTTGCTGTTCTGGCACCATAGGGGCTTCCTAAATGCGACATGCCCCCCAAAAACCATCCAGCAAAATTTGCTTTCCAAAAGCCAAATGTGACTCCTTCTCTTCTAAGCATTGTAGTTTGCCCGCAGAGCATTTTCTGTCCTAACATGGGGTATTTCCATACCACTAAAAATGGTAAGTTTGGGGAAAAAAGTAGCATTTTAGTGAAAAAATAATAATTTTTCATTCACACTTCTGACTTTAACGAAAAGTCATCAAACACCTGTGGGGTGTTAAGGCTCACTGGACCCCTTGTTACGTTCCTTGAGGGGTTTAGTTTCCAAAATAATATGCCATGTGGGGGGGTTGTTTGCTGTTCTGGCACAATAGGGGCTTCCTAAATGCGACATGCCCCCCAAAAACCATTTTAGCAAATTCACTCTCCAAAATCCCATTGCCGCTCCTTCCCTTCTGAGCCCTCTACTGCGCCCACTGAACACTTCACATACACATATGAGGTACTTCCTTACTCGAGAGAAATTGGGTTACAAATTTTGGGGCGGCTTTTTCTCCTATTACCCCTTGTAAAAATTCTAAAACTTTGTCTACAAGAACAAGAAGAGTGTAAAAAATTAAGATTTTGAATTTTCTCCTTCCCTTTGCTGCCATTCCTGTGAAACACCTAAAGTGTTAACACACTTACTGAATGTCATTTTAAATACTTTGAGGGATGTAGTTTCTATAATGGGGTCATTTATGGGGTATTTCTAATATGAAGGCCCTTCAAATCCACTTAAAAACTGAACTGGTCCCTGAAAAATTCCGATTTTGAAAATTTCGTGAAAAATTAGAAAATTGCTGCTGAACTTTGATGCCCTCTGAGGTCTTCCAAAAGTAAAAAAATTTCAACTTTATGATGCCTATATAAAGTAGACATATTTTATATGTGAATCATTATGTAATTTATTTGGTATGTCTATTTTCCTTACAAGCAGAGAGCTTCAAAGTTAGAAAAATGCTAACTTTTTTAATTTTTTCATCAAATTTTTGAATTTTTCACCAAGAAATGATGCAAGTATCGACGAAAATTTCCCACAAACATAAAGTAGAATATAATATAAAAGATAGTGTAGCTCACTCAGTGAGAACATATACCTGAGGTGAACTGGTGTTACCTTCACCCAAAGGTCTAAAAATGCAGAAAAAAATATATATAGTTGATAAGACAACTAGATACCAGTCCTCAAGGTATATGTGAAGGTATAGTAAAGAATAGAAAGTGATCCAGATAACAATTAAATATATTTATTAGGAAGTATATGGTGGTCACTGGTATCAAATATCCATGCAGGGCCCTTGCATGGGACACAGACACAGCGTAATATTGAATTATAATAAAACAGTATATTAAAAATGTATTTAAAATAAAATAAAAATACAAATAAAAACTTGCATCTATATTTTAGTATAATAATGAAATTAAAAGGTACTATAAATGTGCTTTCACTGCTCGGTTGGTCAAATGTCTCTTGAAAGTACAATAGAGCAAATCCAATAACTGGATATGTTATGCTGACAACGGATTATCCTGTATTTAAACAGTCTCAGTAAATAGCTTTTCAGTGTTGTATATCCAGTGTTGGTGATGCAGTGTCAATATACGGTATGGCAGCCGTTAGTGGTACAGTGTTGCAAACTGTATCAAGAAATAAAGTCCGGTGCAGAGCACCACTCACCACCCTTTAACTCGCTGGTATCGCTATCGGCAATGAAGAAGCTTGTTCGGTGATGCAGTGTGGGAGTATCAGACCTCCGGCAGTATCGGTCTCTGTCTCCTGTATCCGGCAATGCTGTAAGCAGCGCTGTGGGTACGTTGATGGTTACTTGCTTTCAAGGTCCGCGGCTGGCACGGATGGCTCCGGCCTCACAGATATGCAGAGGGTCCTTGGTTGATGGAATCAGATGGCGCAAAGAGCAGTATAGCCAGGGCAGCGGTGGGTAAGTGTGCAGCGTGCCTCGTGTGATCAAGCGCTTATCGCGCGCAGAGTAGCAGTGAGGTAGCTGTGGTCCCAAAGTTGAGGCCTCCAGCAGTTGCAAATGAAATTCTGTAATCAGCTGGATTTTTTGGAATAGATGTGGATAGATGCAAGGATTACAAACAATTCTAGATGCGTTTCAAGGCCGCGGGCCTTTTCTTCAGTAGAGGAAGAAAAGGCCCACGGCCTTGAAACACTTCTAGAATTGTTTGTAATCTTGCATCTATCCACATCTATTCCAAAAAATCCAGCTGATTACAGAATTTCATTTGCAACTGCTGGAGACCTCAACTTTGGGACCACAGCTACCTCACTGCTACTCTGCGCGCGATAAGCGCTTGATCACACGAGGCACGCTGCATGCTGCACACTTACCCACCGCTGCCCTGGCTATACTGCTCTTTGCGCCATCTGATTCCATCAACCAAGGACCCTCGGCATATCTGTGAGGCCGGAGCCATCCGTGCCAGCCGCGGACCTTGAAAGCAAGTAACCATCAACGTACCCACAGCGCTGCTGACAGCATCGCCAGATACAGGAGACAGAGACCGATACTGCCGGAGGTCTGATACTCCCACACTGCATCACCGAACAAGCTTCTTCAGTGCCGACAGCGATACCAGCGAGTTAAAGGGTGGTGAGTGGTGCTCTGCACCGGACTTTATTTCTTGATACAGTTTGCAACACTGTACCACTAACGGCTGCCATACCGTATATTGACACTGCATCACCAACACTGGATATACAACACTGAAAAGCTATTTACTGAGACTGTT
This sequence comes from Hyla sarda, assembly GCF_029499605.1. Classification (NCBI taxonomy): domain Eukaryota; kingdom Metazoa; phylum Chordata; class Amphibia; order Anura; family Hylidae; genus Hyla; species Hyla sarda. Next base: position 348,250,032 of record NC_079189.1, read on the forward strand.
TAAATACAGGATAATCCGTTGTCAGCATAACATATCCAGTTATTGGATTTGCTCTATTGTACTTTCAAGAGACATTTGACCAACCGAGCAGTGAAAGCACATTTATAGTACCTCTTAATTTCATTATTATACTAAAATATAGATGCAAGTTTTTATTTGTATTTTTATTTTATTTTAAATACATTTTTAATATACTGTTTTATTATAATTCAATATTACGCTGTGTCTGTGTCCCATGCAAGGGCCCTGCATGGATATTTGATACCAGTGACCACCATATACTTCCTAATAAATATATTTAATTTTTATCTGGATCACTTTCTATTCTTTACTATACCTTCACATATACCTTGAGGACTGGTATCTAGTTGTCTTATCAACTATATATATTTTTTTCTATAAAGTAGAATATGTCATGAAAAATTGTCTTGGAATCAGAATGAAAAGTAAAAGCATCCCAGAGTTATTAATGCTTAAAGTGACGGTGGTCAGATGTGCAAAAATTGCTCTTGTCATTAAGGTGAAAATGGGCTTTGTCCTTAAGGGGTTAATTATTCTTAGGTTTCCAGAGTTTTTTTATTTCCATTTTCTGTCCAGCCCTCCTGTGCTCTGCAATATTTGCAATATTCAGTGAGACAACACAGAACAGCACGTACCTCTCCCAAGAGGTTTATCACCATTAGCCATTGCTTAACTTAAAAGGGTATTCTGGCCGTAAACATCTTATCCTCTATCCAAAGGATAGGGGAGAAGATGACTGATCGCAGGGGTCCCGCCACTGGGACCCCTGCGATCTCGGTGCAGCCCCCGGCATTCTGTGCCAGGCGATGCTCCCGAGACCGAGACATGACATCACGGCCACGTCCCTTTGTAATTTAATTCCATGCCCTATCTATTCATGTCTATAAGAAGGGGGCGTGACGGTCCTGTGCTGGGGTGCTGCTCCCGAGGCCGAAACATGACATTACAGCCATGCCTCTTTTTTATGTCAAGCCACACCCCATCCATTCATGTCTATGGGAGGGGGCGTGACGGCCCTGTGCTGGGCACTGCTCCTGAGATGGAGACATGATGTCACGCCACACCAGGGGGACAACTGTATCTTTAAAATATATATATTTTAATGGTACCCCACTAAATTTTATTTGAAAAGTTATCTCCATCACTTTTTTGGATCGCTAAAGTCCAAAAAAGAATAAAACCCGCCCGCAAAAACACCAAAGTTAAAACCCACATATTTTTCTTTGGCGTTTTTTTACTCCCATAGATTTATTTGGGAGACAAACGCCACGATTTCAGGGAAAAAAACGCCATAGGCTCAACATGCTGTGACTTTGCAAAACCGCCAAGGAGCTAAAAAAGAGTGAAAAAATGCCAAAAGGATAAAAAAAAACGCTGAACTGAAAAACGCCAAGTGGAAAAAGAATTTAGCGATTTCTCATTGATTTACAGCTAACATCTGGCAACAGCATTTTTTGGCCGAAAAAAACTCCATGCGGCAGATTTGGCTTTTTTCTCTAAGTAGAAAATTAGTCTAAGAGTGGAGTGTAGTTTTCTTTGTGGGTTATTATTCCCAACAGGTATTTTCCCGAGGTATTTAATAATGTTTCCCTACAATTTGCACTTTTCCCTATGTTTTTTTTTTTTTTTTACAACTGTTCTGATCTGTCGTGTTTTTCCCAGCTCAAATCTACCACATTTTATGTAGAAACCTTAGTAAATATGTTAGGATCTTTCTAAACGGTCAGGGGCACGCCCCTTTTGTCGGGAACACATGCCTTTCTCAACATGGCCACGCCTCCTTTTTGACGCAAATTGTGTCAATTTGGGTGTAAAGAACGAGAAAAAAAGAGTCAGGATCAGGTTAGTAAATAACCCCCACTGTGTCTCCAGCTCTCCCATAGAGATAGATGAAGGGGTCGTGGTTCACACAGCAGAGAGCCAGGGCGACATGCAGGAGATAGCAGGAGGTCCAACCGCTCGGACACCCCACCATCAAACATTTATTCCCTATCCTTTGGCTAGGGATGAATTTTAGTAAACCGGAATACTCCTTTAAGTTGCCATTTTTCTCCCCTAAACTACTGTCAAGGAGGAAAACAACCGACAATACAGTATATTAGTAGTATGCAGAACTTATATGGAAACCTTAGAGGTTACCATGCAGAAACATGTAATCAAAAATAAGTATTGTTGTGCTGACCAACGACTATAGGCATGAAACATACCACAACCATGTCACATGAAATACATTGTGTCCAGTTTACCAGCAGAGGAAGTTTGATGGCAAATCTCCTAGAAACTTTTCTCACCCCTTCTTCTTACCTCGAGGCCCCTTCTTCCTCTTAAACACATTTTATTAAAAAATATATATATTGCATTACTTGATGGCACAGAATGTAGAATTATTTTTCTGTAAAATGTTGGGTAAAGGATATACAGTCCTTTTACTCATTTAATACGACCTTCTAACGCTTGCTGCTCTAGGCAAAGTTTTCTAATGATGTGATAAAAGGTGAAAGCATATCCAGTACAACATTATCCAAACATGTTCCACTGTTAGAAGGGAAGATCATAGTTTGCAGGGTAAAATAAATGTTGATCTTCAGAAATTACTGGACTGATGATTTCGACTTTAACTCTTTACTGGCTTTTTCTATATCAAACATTTGTTTTTATCACATTTGACAATAAATGTATGTGCCTTTCTTAGTTTTTATAGTAAACGATATGTAAATTTTCAATACAGAAATTGCCACACAGCTGAAACCTTAAGTTGGTAGGAGTCCTATAATATCACATCATGAGTTTTAAGCTCTCTAAGGCATAAGAAACTATTAAGGCCCCATGTTGGATTCAGCGATAGACAGCAAGACCTATGTGTCTGGTAATTGGAGAAGAGTTACAGCAGTGAGCAGCTTCTGGCAAAACATTGATCACAATATGACATTTGGGCCCAAGGGAATTCCCCACTGCTGGTGACATTAAAAATGTTACAAAAATGTAATGTCAGTTTGCTGGTAAAGGAAGGTTAGATTGAGAATAGGAAACAAATATGTGAACAGCAATTTTATGGCAATATGTGAACATTTACGGCTATAACAGGAGATACACATCTTGAGCCATATGTCCCACAAAATGATTTTTTTGTATAATATTTAAAGGGGTTTTCCCACCTTGATGTTTGTGCTCTATGCATTGTTCCATCCCGCTCCCACTTCCTGGTTTTGGGGCGGGTGTTCAGGGCAGCATCTCTCTGATGATGTGTACAGCTGTTGGCCTTAACATGCATACTCCTGAAGCTGCTATGGAAACCTCTCATAGTAGCAGCGGGACATTGTCAGGTTTGCTGCCTTGCTCCCTGACCTTACATCAGCTTTTACAAGCCAGGGAATTATCACAAGAGATGGTATGAGCTGTTTCACTGTACCATTCCTGCTTCTCTCAGTCTTCTGATGTGTCCCTTCTCAAAGTCTGTCAACTGGGCAAAATGTCTTTTAATGTGTCATAAAGGTATGTCTAGCAGAAAATGATCTCTCACCAAAAGGTACACTATCCAAAAGCAGCCCCTGAGAGCCTTTTATTAGGCAGTGGAGGAAGCAGTTTTACACTTTAATGGTCTATTCACACGTACAGTATTCTGTGCAGATTTGATGCTCAGGATTTTCTGCTGCAGATTTCAATGGAATCTGAATGACTGAACACAGCTTGAAATCCTGCGAATCAAATCTGCGCAGAATACTGTACGTGTGAATAGACCCTATTAGAACAAATACCAGTGATTAATCCCAGTTTTCTGCCACTTTTTACATTTTGTTTGTAGGGCTATTATGACAAACCCCAGTGTCTAATTAGAGCACGCCTGTAATAATTTAGTTACTGTATCTGCCTTGGACATACCTGCATGCTCAGTTTTGCGGCAAACTCACATTTCTATCTAGGGGAATTATGTTTTTGGTCAATCTGGGAGAGTTATCAAAACCTGTCCAGAGGAAAAGTTGCTGTGTTGCCCATAGCAACCAATCAGATCGCTTCTTTAATTTTCAGAGGCCTTTTCAAATATGAATGAAGCGATCTGATTGGTTGTTATGGGCAAATCAGCAACTTTTTTTTGCTGGACAGGTTTTGCTAAATCTCCTCCAATGAGTGTATATGGAATTTGTTACAAAAGTTACATATGTTCAAAAAACATTCATGTGTCACACTAAGCTAAGGCTGTCATCACATAAGGCAGGTTTTTGAGTGAGAAGTGGATCCAGCAGAAGGGAGAAGTATAAATTATTCCTTTATAATTCTCATTCCTTTTGAATCCACTGTTGGTGTTGGATTAAAAACTGCAGAGTGTAATTGCAGCCTAATGTACGTCCGTGATGCAAGACTATGAATTTGAGGTAGCAAGCTGTATTTGTCCTGTGCATCTTGTTTGCCTTGATAGCTCACATTTATAGCAGTTGAGCTTGTTCATATACCATATACCCAAGATTCCATATACAGAGAGAAAGAGAGAGAGAGAGAGAGAGAGAGAGAGAGAGAGAGAGAGAGAGAGTATATAAAAAAGAAGGTTGCAGCAGCACTCTTGGTCAAAGAAATGGAGGCTGTTAGCACACTTTTTGATCAAAACGTGTCCCCCATCCACCACGCGGAGGTGGCTTCATTTTGGATGAAACCCTAACACTCATTTCCCTCCCTCTGCTGGGCATATGGCCTTTAACTGGGTGACATGCTGGATCCAATATCAATAAAAAAAAAACTACTGTGAAAAAGGGGAGGGGTGCCACTCCCCCAAAATTGCACAGCAAAAGTAAAAAGAAACATAGCCAGCTTTTGTGCTGGCTATGTTTCTTTAAATAAATAAATAAATATATATATATATATATACATATATATATATACACACAAGCTGAGTACCCGGCGTGGCCCGGTTTTTCCTTCCTAATCCTTGTTGGGGAGAAAAATCAACAAAGGAGGAATCTTTTGACTTAAAGGACATCTGCAGCGTTACAAACACTTATCCCCTATCCTCAAGATAGGGGATAAGTGTTTGATCACGGGGGGTCCGAACGCTGGGGCCCCGGCGATCTCCTGTACAGGGCCCCGGCTCTCCCAAGCAGGGGGCATGCCAGCCGCAGCATGACGTTGCGGCCGGCACGCTTCCTCCATAGATCTCAATGGGAGAGGCGGAGAGGCAGCATTCGTGCCTCCCCGCATCTCCCATAGAACTGAATGTGGACGGGGAGGAGACGGGGCGTCACCATGAGCGCTTATGGCGGTGCCCCGTTAGGGAGATTGGGGGGGGGGGGTCCCAGCAGTCGGACCCTCCGCGATCAAACACTTATCCCCTATCCTGTGGATAGGGGATAAGTGTAATGCCGCTGCAGATGTCCTTTAATATCCAGTCCTCATGTATTGTTGTCATATCCCAACCCCATATCCCATCCTCATATCCCAACCTCACATCTCAACTTCATATCCGTCCTCATATCCCGACCTCATATGCTGTCCTCATATCCCGTCCTCATGTCTCAACCTCACATCCCGTCCTCATGTCCTGACCTCCTATCCCATCCTCCTATCCCGTACTCATATCCTGACCTCCTATCTCAACCTCATATCCCATTCTCCTTTCCCATCCTCCTATCTCGACCTCATATCCCATCCTCATATCCCGTCCTCCTATCCCATCCTCCTATCCCGTCCTCCTATCCCATCCTCCTATCCCATCATCCTATCCCGTCCTCCTATCCCGACCTCCTATCCTGACCTCATATCCCTACCCGTAATATGTGTACCAGGTATTATTGAAACATCTCCAGCCGTACGGAAGTTATGTGGGAACATACATTTCCCATTGATTTGCATGGGACTTTAAACAAAAACCCTGACCCTCACAAATGGGGGTAGTTAAGGTTTAAATTAACTATCCTATTTTAAGTGGACATATAAGTAACATGTGACCAAGTATTACCGAAATATCTCCAGCTGTTTGGAAGTTATGCAGTAACATATATTTCCCATAGACTTGTATGGGACTTTAAATTAAAACCCCGACCCTGGCAAATGGGGGTGGGTAAGGGTTAAGTTACCTATCCTATGTTTGTTGTTGACATATAAGTAACATGTGTGCCAAGTTTCATGTTAATATCTTTAGTCGTTTGGAGGGGATGCTGAAACATACACACACACACACACACATACATACACACATTGTTTTTATATATATATATATATATATATATATATATATACTAGCTGAGTACCCGGCGTTGCCCGTTTTTTCCTTCCTAATCCTTGTTGGGGAGGAAAATAAACAAAGGAGGAAGCTTTTGACTTCCTATCCCGTCCTCATTTATTGTTGTCATATCCCAACCCCATATCCTGACCTCCTATCCTGACCTCCTATCCCGACCTCCTATCCCGTCCTCCTATCTCAACCTCCTATCTCGACCTCCTATCTCGACCTCCTATCTCGACCTCCTATCCCTACCTCCTATCTCGACCTCCTATCCAGTCCATCTATCCCAACCTCCTATCTCGTCCTCCTATCCAGTCCATCTATCCCAACCTCCTATCTCAACTTCCTGTCCCTTCCTCCTATCCTGTCCTCCTATCCCATCCTCCTATCCCCTCCTCCTATCCCGACCTCCTATCCCGGCCGTCCTATCCCGACCTCCTATCGAGTCCATCTATCCCAACCTCCTGTCCCGTCCTCGTGTCCCTTCCTCCTGTCCCGTCCTCCTATCCCATCCTCCTATCCCGACCTCCTATCCCGACCTCCTATCCCGACCTCCTATCCTGTCCTACTATCCTGTCCTCCTATGCCGTCCTCCTATCCTGACCTTCTATCCCGACCTACTATCCCGACCCGTAATATGTGTACCAGGTATTGAAATATCTCTAGCCGTACGGAAGTTATGTGGGAACATACATTTTCCATTGATTTGCATGGGACTTTAAAAAAAAAAACCAACATTCACAAATGGGGGTAGTTAAGGGTTAAATTAACTATTCTATATTTTAAGTAGACACATAAGTAACATGTGACCAAGTATTATCGAAATATCTCCAGCCGTTTGGAAGTTATGCAGTAACATATATTTCCCGTTGACTTGTATGGGACTTTAAACATTAACCCCACCCCTGGCAAATGGGGGTGAGTAAGGGTTAAATCACCTATCCTATGTTTGTTGTTGACATATAAGTAACATAAGTGCCAAGTTTCATGTTAATATCTTTAGCCGTTTGGACATGATGCTGGAACATACACAAATACATACATACACACACACATTGAGTTTGAGATATATATATATATATATATATATATATACATATATATATATATATATATATATATATATATATATATAAAATGTTAGACATATTGTACTAGTTTACGCATGCACTTTGCATTACTCACAGACCAGTGATGATGTTTATAAACAGATAAGGTGCTAAGTCGGGAAGCCAGTGCGCATGCGCCCACTGTAGCATGCTCCCGGCCACCCATTCGTCTCCTGCTATCCAAGGAGGGAGTGACGTCAGCAGCCCACTTACCACTTTCAGTGCAGAATGTGATTGGTTACCAAGACAACCATGTGTATTATAGAGGAAAGAGGACTGTCCAGAACAGGAAAAGAAGGCAAGTTAGAAAATAAAAAGTATTTGCAAAAGTGTACATCTTTTCACGGACTACAAGATTGAGCATGATCTTGCAGATGGGAATACCCCTTTATGGTTATAAACATAATTACCAAATGACTGTGGGTCTTCCATCTTTTTTTTTTTTTTAACATTTTCTGCCATACAGCATTCAATAATAAATATGTGCTTACATTTTAACGCATGAACACTTTCACAGCCAAGGGGGTTTTTAGACACTTTGCCCCCCTGGTAGCCAGGACATTTTTGGCATGTAAAAATAACATCCTACAAAATAAAAATCATTTTAGACCCCCATACCCAATATTTTTCCCACACTTGCCAAAATGTCAATGCCAGCAAATTCATGAATAAATGATGTTAATAAAAACAGTACAAAAAAAAAAAAAAAACACCAATGCCAACAAAGTGACTAGGGAATACAACTGATCATCTTCATAGTTCATAAATAGTTTAAACAGTGCCTTGCATAAGTATTCAAGCACTTTGATTATTCTATATTTTGGCAGATTCAAGTTTATTCAGTTACAAGTTTATGTAATAGACAAACAATATATAGTCCAGCATTTGAAATGTGGGGTTAGCAAATTACAAGGATTTCAAAATCATTTACAAACAAAAATCTGAAAAGTGTTGCTTGCATTCTCACACCAATTATTGTGAAGAAGTAGAAAGCAGGGTTAGGTTATAAATAAAAAAAATCCAAGCTTTGAATATGTCTCAGAGCACCATCAATTCCATCATGAGAAAATGAAAATAATATGGCACAATCACAAACCTACCAAGACAATGCCGTTCACCCAAACTGACAAGCCAGGCAAAAAGAAAATTAATCAGAGAAGAAACCAGGAGGTCCTTGGTAACTCTGAAGCTGCTGCAAAGATCAACAGCTGAGATAGGAGAATGTCCTCAGTCCAACTATTAGTCGTGTACTCCACAAATTTGACTTTTATGAGTGGCAAGAAAAAAGCGGTTGTTGAAAGTGAGCCACAAGAAATCCTGTTTGAAGTTTGCCACAGAACACAGCAAACGTGGAAGAAGGTGCTCCAGACAAAATGTAACTTTTTGGCCTCAGTGTAAAAAACTGTGTGTGTCAGAAACCCAACACTGCCCATCACCCTGAGCACCCTATCCTCACAGTGAAACATGGTGGTGCCAGCATCATGCTATGAGGATACTTCTCTTCAGCAGTTACAAGGAACCTGGTCAGAATTGATTGAAATATGGATGAAGCCTTGAGACTTGGAACACAGCTTTATTTTTCAGCAGGACAATGGAGGAAATTCATTAAGACCTGTGCTGAGGAAAAGTCGATCAGTTTCCCATAGTAATGAATCAGATTGCTTATTTTACTCTCCCCCCCCCCCTAATAATATATAAAATATGTCAATAAACAACATAGTAAAAAGAAATAGATTAGTAAAAAAAAATATGTTTGTGTATCCAGCTCGAAACAGTAAATAAAAAATACAGTGAGCCCCTCGACCTACGATGGCCCGGACATACGATAATTTCAACATACGATGGTCTCTCAGAGGCCATCGCATGTTGAAGGCAGCATCAACATACAATGCTTTTGTAATTTGGGGCCATCGCATAAACGGCTATCCGGCAGCGCTGACTGCTTCAGCTGCTGCCAGACAGCCGTTTACAGTGCCCCGTGTGGTCCGGTGACAATCACTTACCTGTCCTCGGGGCTCCTCTTCAGGATCCCCTGCATCGTCAGCGCTCTCCATTGACGTCATCACGTCGCTGCGCACGCCGTCCCATCATCCAATAGGAGCGGCATGTGTAGCAACGTGATGGCGGAGATGGAGAGTGAGGATGCCGGGGAAGCAGAGGCCTTGCAGGAGCGTCAGGGCGACAGCGATGGACAGCGACATCCCGGGCAGCGGTGACGAGCAGTGACGGTCCGGAGCGGCGAGGACAGGTGAGTACAACTTCCTCTAACAGTGGTCTTCAACCTGCGGACCTCCAGATGTTGCAAAACTACAACTCCCAGGTTGTAGACCACTGTCCTATACTTTACATTGCACGGATCCCTCAACATGAGATGGTTTCAACAAACGATGGTCCGTTTGGAACGGATTACCATCGTCTGTTGAGGGACCACTGTATAGGTTATACATTCCTTTAAAGGGGTAGTCCAGTGGTGAAAAACGTATCCCCTATCCTAAGGATAGGGGATAAGTTTGAGATCAGGGGGGGGGTCCGACCGCTGGGGCCCCTTGCGATCTCTCTGTAAGGGGGCCAGGCTCTCCAGCCAGATAGCGGGTGTCGACCCCCGCACGAAGCAGCGGCCGACACGCCCCCTCAATACATCTCTATGGCAGAGCCGGAGATTGCCGAAGGCAGCGCTCTGGCTCTGCCATAGAGTTGTATTGAGGGGGCGTGTCGGCCGCCGCTTCGTGCGGAGGTCAACACGCCCCCTTCCCGCGGGCTGTTGGGGCTCCGTACAGGAGATCGCAGGGGGCCCCAGCGGTCGGATCCCCCTCGATCTCAAACGTATCCCTATCCTTAGGATAGGGTATAAGTTGTTCACCACGGGTCACCACTGGACTACACCTTTAATGACACATGACTTTTATTTTCATCATGGGGCTGTTATGAGTGTATGGAGCGGACTGGAGATTCGAACCTATTGCATACTTGGCAGCATTCGGCTGCTTTAAGCAGATGAGGGATGCTGGAAGTAGCCTGCATGGAGAGACAGCTATGTGAACTGTTTAGATATCTCTGTCAAAACTGACAGCATCATTTTAACAGTTATACACTACATCATTGGTGTGCACATAATTTGTCATGGCATTCTGAAGTCTTCTGAAGGCTTTGGTCCCTGCTGTGGCAGATCTACTTTCATAGACTGGTAGGCTATACTAGCAGATCACAGATAAATCAATTCAATGCATTGCAATAGTGCAAGCAACTGGTGAATAAATGTACTTGGGTGCCAAGGGGTTATAATGACAATGCATTATATATTAACCCCTTAAGAACTAAGCGTTGTTCTGTTTTTGTACATTTGTTTTTTCCTCCTTACATTTAAAAAATCATAAAAATTTTAATTTTGCACCTAAAAATCCATATGATGGCTTATTGTTTGTGCCATCAATTCAACTTTGTAACAACATCAGTCATTTTACCCAAAAATCTATGGGAAAACGGGAAAAAAAATCATTGTGTCACAAAATTGAAGAAAAAAACACAATTGTTTAACCTTTGGGGGCTTCCGTTTCTACGCAGTAAATTTTTTGGTAAAAATGACAACTTGTCTTTATTCGGTAGGTAAATACAATTAAAATCATACCCTACTTATATAGGTTAGATTTTCTTGTACATTTGGAAAAAATCATAACTACATCCAGGCAGTTAGCTGGGTTACAGTTAGAAAACTGGGTAGATGGAAAAGTGTCAGGGAGGCTAGTCCTGAACTGGCACACCCCAACAAGTTTGCCCGGTTGGCAGATGAGGGGGATGCCATTTCAGAGCTAGCGGTACTGCAGCAGGACTCTGCCTCTTACCGCCAGGGGGGGTGTCTGCTCCAGTAAGGAGGGAGGGAGTAGTGCAGGGCAGGCCAGACAGGTATTGGTAGTGGGGGACTCAATTATTAGGGGGACAGACAGGGCGATCTGTCACAAAGACCGGGATCGCCGAACAGTGTGTTGTCTTCCTGGCGCTCGAGTTCGGAACATTGCGGATCGGGTTGACAGGTTGCTGGGTGGGGCTGGAGAAGACCCAGCAGTCATGGTACATATTGGCACCAATGACAAAGTAAGAGGTAGGTGGAGTGTCCTTAAAAATTATTTCATGGACTTAGGCTGCAAGCTTAAGGCAAGGACCTCCAAGGTAGTATTTTCTGAAATATTACCAGTACCACGAGCCACACCAGAGAGGTAGCGGGAGATTAGGGAGGTAAACAAGTTGCTCAGAAGCTGGTGTAGGAAGGAGGGGTTTGGGTTCATGGAGAACTGGGCCGACTTCGCTGTCGGTTACCGGCTCTACTGTAGGGACGGGCTGCACCTCAATGGGGAGGGTGTAGCTGTGCTTGGGGAGAAGATGGCTAGAAGGGAGGAGGAGTGTTTAATCTAGGGACTGGGGAGGAGGGAACTTACAACATAGAGGGGGAAGATAGTGTAGATAGAGGGGGGGACTTAATAATGTACCTGGGGTGGAGCGGAGGGGGGGGGGTTAGAATAGTTAATAGGGATAGGCATCATAGGGAAAAAAAACATACACTATTGAAGTGCACGTTGACTAATGCCAGAAGTCTGTCCAATAAAACTGACGAACTGGAGTTGAAAATTTCTGAGGAGGATTATGACATAGTGGGTATAACAGAGACTTGGTTGGATGATACCTGTGACTGGGCGGTCAACAAACAGGGTTTTAGTCTATTCAGGAAGGATCGGACAAAACGGAAAGGGGGGGGGGGGGAGTTTGTCTTTATGTAAAGTCCAATTTGAAGGCCGCACTGCTGGAGGATATTTGGGAGGGAAACAATAATGTGGAGTCATTATGGGTAGAAATATATGGAGATAAAAATAAAAAAAATTCTGAGAGGGGTTTGCTATAAGCCACCAAACATAATGGAAGAGCCAGAAGATCAATTATTGAGGCAAATAAACAAGGCAGCAAATCAAAATGATGCGATAATAATGGGGGACTTTAACTATCCTGATATAAACTGGGAGACTGAGACCTGTGAATCTCATAAAGGAAACAGGTTTCTGACTATAGTTAAGACAATTATCTGTCCCAAATGGTACAGGGCCTGACCAGAGGGGCGCCCTACTAGACTTAATATTAACCAACATACCTGACAGAGTAATTAATGTGCAAGTAGATGGACACCTAGGAAATAGTGATCATAATATAATACATTATAACTTGTTCTTCAATAAGGGAATCTATCGAGGGGCCACAAAAACAATGAACTTTAGGAAGGCAAAGTTCGATCCACTCAGAGAAGCCCTTAACAATATAAAATGGGATAATGTCCTCAAAAAGAACAATACTGACACTAAATGGGAGACTTTTAAAAATATCTTAAATTTTCACTGTAAGATGTATATACCTTATGGGAATAAAAGGGTCAGAAATAAAAGAAAACCAATATGGATGAATAAAAATGTTAAGGGGGGCAATAAATGACAAAAATAAAGCATTTCAATTACTAAAACAGGACAGCAATGAAGAAGCATTAAAAAGCTATAGAGAAAAATTTTAAATATGTAAAAAAAACTGATAAAAGCCACAAAAATAGAGACTGAAATACTCATTGCCAAAGAGAGTAAAACTAACCCCAAAATGTTCTTTAACTATATAAATAGCAAAAAGGTAAAAAAAAATTAAAGTGTAGGCCCTTTAAAAAACTGTGAGGAAGAAATTATAAACGGGGATCAGGAAAAAGCAAATATATTAAACAAATTCTTCTCCACTGTGTTCACTGAGAAAAGTGAAATGCCAGGTGAAATACAGTGTGATAAGGTAAACTCCCAAGTACAGGTCACCTGTCTAACCCAGGAAGAAGTACAGTGCCGCCTACAAAAAATCTAAATAGACAAATCACCAGGTCCAGATGGCATTCACCCCCGTGTTCTAAAGGAATTAAGTAATGTAATAGACAGACCCCTATTTTTAATATTCAGGGACTCTATAGTGGCAGGGACTGTTCCCCAGGACTGGCGCATGGCAAATGCGGTGCCAATATTTAAGAAGGGGTCAAAAGGTGACTCCTAAGAGATGCTATTTTGGAATATCTTAATAAAAATAAATGTATGACCCCGTATCAGCATGGATTTAAGAGGGATCGGTCCTGTCAAACTAACCTGATCAGCTTTTACGAGGAGGTGAGCTCCAGACTGGACCAGGGGCAATCGCTGGATGTCGCATATCTGGATGTTTCCAAAGCATTTGATACGGTTCCACATAAAAGGTTGGTGCATAAAATGAGAAGGATTGGGCTGGGGGAGAATGTGTGTAAGTGGGTAAGTAACTGGCTCAATGATAGGAAACAGAGGGTGGTTATTAATGGTACTTATTCTGATTGGGTGACTGTTACCAGTGGGGTACCACAGGGGTCCGTCTTGGGTCCTATCCTATTTAATATATTCATTAATGACCTTGTAGAGGGGTTGAATAGTAAAGTAGCAATCTTTGCAGATGATACTAAACTCTGTAAAGCGGTAAACACATTAGAGGACAGTGAACTGTTACAAATGGATCTGGATAGGTTGGAGGTTTGGACTGGGAAGTGGCAGATGAGGTTCAACACTGATAAATGTAAGGTAACGCACATGGGGAAGAAAAATCGGGCTGGGATTATGTATTAAATGGGAGCACACTTGGGACGACTGACATGGAAAAGGACTTAGGAGTCTTACTTAACAGTAAATTTAGCTGTAGTGACCAGTGTTGGGCAGCTGCTACCAAGGCTAATAAAATCATGGGGTGCATCAATAGGGGCATAGATGCCCACGACAGGAAAATAATTCTACCACTGTACAAATCACTAGTCAGACCACACATAGAATACTGTGTACAGTACTGGGCACCAGTGTACAAGAAAGATATAGTGGAGCTGGAGATGGTTCGATGACGGCAACCAGAGTAATATGGGGAATGGGAGGACTACAGTACCCAGAAAGATTATCAGAATTAGGGTTATTTATTTTAGACAAAAGAAGGCTTAGGGGAGACCTAATAACTATGTATAAATATATCAGGGGACAGTACAGAGATCTGTGTCTATAACAAGGGGGCATCCTCTACGTCTAGAGGAAAAAAGGTTTCTACACCAGCACATACGGGGGTTCTTTACTGTAAGAGCAGTGAGACTGTGGAATTCTCTCCCGGAGGAGGTGGTCATGGTGAACTCTGTAATAGAGTTCAAAAACGTGCTGGATACATTTTTGGAGAGCAATAACATTGCTGGTTATGTATACTAGATTTATAGGGACAGAAGGTTGATCCAGGGATTTATTCTGACTGCCATATTTGGAGTTGGGAAGGAAATTTTTACCTCTAGTATGAGGCTTTTTTTGCCTTCCTCTGGATCAACTCAACTCTATAGGGACTTATTAGGGTTATAGGTTGAACTTGATGGACTCTGGTCTTTTTTCAACCTTATGAACTATGTTACTATGTTACATGAACGAAAATTAATACATTTAAAATTGTCCTCTTCGGACCCCAATAACTTTTTTATTTGTTTTGATCTGACTTTTTGATCAATTTTTATTCATTTTTTTATGGTATAAAAAGTTACCAAAAATACCCTATTTTGGACCCTGTGGTTTAATTTACGATATATTTTTATAGTTCGGACATTTAGGCACACGGCGATACCACATATGTTTATTTCTATTATGTTTTTATATTTTTTATATGGAATGTTTCTTTTTTACTTTTATTAAACTTTTTTTTACACTTCATTAGTCCCCTTAGGGGACTTTTAGGAGGAATCATTAGATTCTTCATACAGATCAATGTGGTTCCATAGAACCACATTGATCTGTGTGATCTGCACTCGATTGATAAAGCCTGGTCCTGCCAGGCTTTATCAATGCAATAGCCGGGACCTGCACGGAAGCAATCTAAATGGTTAATAGCTAGCCGCGGAGATCGCCGCATGTCGGCTATTAACGCTGGCCCTCAGCTACAAGAATCAGCTGAGGGCCGACCGGTATGACGCGGGCTCGAGTCGGGAGCACGTGTCATACCCGGTCCATGGTTGTTAACCAGTCAGAGGCGTAGCGTGGGGGGTGCAGGGGGGGCCGACCGCACCGGGCGCAACATCTGGGGGGGCGGGCTCGCACTCGCAGCTCTCTGCCCCTGCCTGGCTCACTCACTCTCTCTGCAGTGCTGGCTGTGCGAATCCGATCCGAGCCGCCGGGTCGCCGCCTACTGTGGAGGCAGTGGCGGATCCCGGGGGGGCGGGGGCAACGGGGCAATTGCCCCCCCCGAGATTGTTGCCCCTCTCCCTGAACTATCGCATGGTGGAGCGGGAGCTGTCGGCTGTCCCGCTCCGCCACCCCTTTCTCACGCCCGTCACCTTGCTATCACATGCCGCGGCTGCTCCATTACTGCAGTCAGTGAAAGCCAATCACAGCAGGCCGGCGCGATGACATCACATCATCGCGCCGGCGCCCGGAGATCACGTCCCCGCGGCTCTCACTGACTGCAGGAATGGAACAGCCGCAGCGTGGTGACAGGGGTGAGAAAGGGGAGGGGGGAGCAAATTATAAGTGAGAGGGGCAAATGATGAGTAAGGGGCACATGTCAGGGGGGCATTATATGTGGGGGCACATGACAGGACCCCCCCTGTCATGTGCCCCTCATATATAATACCCCATGTCCTGTGCCCCTCACATATAATGCCCCCCCTGACATGTGCCCTTCACATATAATGTCCCCTGTCCTGCCCCCTCAGGGGGCATTATATGTGAGGGGCACATGTCAGGGGAGCATTATATGTGAGGGGCACAGGACATGGGGCATTATATGTGAGGGGCACAGGACAGGGGACATTATAAGTTAGGGTCACATGTCAGGGGGGCATTATATGTGGGGGCACATGACAGGGGGGCATTATATGTGAGGGGCACATGTCAGGGGGCAATATATGTGGGGGCACATGACAGGGGCCCCCTGTCATGTGCCCATATAATGCACATATAATGCCCCCCTGACATTTGCCGCTTACTTATAGTACCCAAAGTCATGTGCCTTGGATCATCTCCGGGGTATGGTTCCATTTTGATGTTTAGTTTTTGTTCTTGATATTTTTTGTCGTTTACGATGGTTGTGAGACGACATATAATAATGGCCCATGCTAGGTTACTACATTTGTAGATTTGTATTCATAGACCTGCTGAAAATGTGGAGAATGTGTAATGCATGTTCGCACTCAATAAAGTGTTTGAAAATAAACTTGTATTTAGATGCATTTTACTTTAATTACATCAGTATTTTCTTAACAAACAATACATGTGCTTAGGGGGTAAGGGTTTCTTTAACTAATCTAGTGAAAGAGACTCGAGTGCTAAAATCCACAGGTTAGGGGGGCGCAAATTACTTGCCTTGCCCCGGGTGCTGACAACCCACGCTACGCCACTGTAACCAGTTAAAATAATATGCCACTTAAAGGGGTACTCCGATGGAAAACATTTTTTTTTTAAATCAACTGGTTGCAGAAAGTTAAACAGATTTGTAAATTACTTCTATTTAAAAATCTTAATCCTTCCAATACTTATCAGCTGCTGTATACTACAGAGGAAGTTCTTTTCTTTTTGAATTTCTTTTCCACCGGAGTACCTCTTTAAGCAAACATGGGCACCTGGTTGACTTTTCCTCTTCACAAGTGTTGATGAATCGCCCCAATGACCCTAAACATACAACCAAAGCTACAATGGAATTGTATAAATCAAAGCATATTAATGTTCTGACCTGAATCCAATTGAGAATCTATGGCAAGACTTGAAAATTGCTTTTCACAGGTGGTTTTCATCCAATCTGACTAAGCATCAGCTTTTTTGTCGAGACAGGGCAAATGTTTCCATCTCTAGATGTGCAAAGCTGGTCGAGACATGTCCAAAAAAAGAATTGCAGCAAAATGCAGTTTTACCAAGTATTGACTCAAGAGGCTTAATACTTAGGCATCCGGCAAATGTCAACTTGTTTGTTCAGTTTTTATTAAGTATGCATTAAAAGCCACCAAATTATCAGGGAAGTGTATCCCAACCAATAAAAAATCTTATTAAATTATCATATATAATAACGGTCAATATCAAACGAAACGTCAGCAACATCAATCCGTACAGCACTAATGATGATCACTGATCAAATTGAATCCACGTATGGATATGGATTACAAGATAGGAAGGATCATAAGTATCCACATATCATAAATTCTGAAATCAGAAGAAGGTGCAGGTGAATCAACTAGTACCATTCCCAACGTACCTTTCTGTCCCTAGGTGTGATGCATGCACACCGGGATGTCCTCAGGGGAACACACTAGTAAAAGCTATATTTTAGGCACTTCCCCTTTATATTTAATTTGACCCAAATTAATCTATGATTCTCAAGGACAACTTGTTTGTTCTCAATATTGTTTGTGTCACAATGAAGGGTATTTTGCATTTACCTACTACTGTGCATGTTGTGTTGATCAATTTGTCAATTCAACTTAAAGGGGTATCCCAGTAAAAAAAAAATAATAATAATTCATATCAACATGCTCCAGAAAGTTAAACAGATTTGTAAATTACTTATATTAAAAAAAATCTTAATTCTTCCAGTACTTATCAGTTGCTGAAGTTGAGTTGTTCTTTTCTGTCAGACAACAGTGCTCTCTGCTGACACCTCTGTCTGTCTCAGGAACTGTCCAGAGCAGGAGAAATTTGCTATGGGGATTTGCTCTCACTCTGTAAACAAATCTGTTTAACTTTTTGGAGCAAGTTGAAATGAAAAAAAAATGTTTTCACTGGAATACCCCTTTAAGTCTATTTGAATTCCAGTTTGTAACAGTAGCAAATTGGCAAAAAGGCCAAAGGGGTGAATACTTATACACAGCACTGTATGGAGTACCAGTAAACAATGAAAAGACCATGGTACTTGTTGCTGCACTGCTGGGCAGGGTGGAGGTGACAGGTGTTGGATTCTACTGATCTCAAGTTGGTGGCCTAAACCTATGATGTTCCATTAACCCCTTAAGGACATGCACTGTAAATGTACGGCGCGCTGCATAGCATCACTTAGCGCACAGCGCCATACATTTAAACGAGAGCAGGACCTGTGCTCGCTTCATTCCCAGCGGGTCCCGGTGGCTGTCAGTAGCCGCGGACCCGCCAGTAATGGCGGACATCAGTGATCGCACTGAAGTCTGCCATTAACCACTCAGGTGCCGCGATCAATACAAATCATGGCATCTGCGGCAGTGCGACACTTATAATGGCTAATCTGATCCCCTGCGGCACTGCCGCATTGATCAGATCAGCCAAGATGGCGGACGAAGGTCCCCTCACCTGCTTCCGTCCATCTCCAGAGGTCTTCTGCACTGATCTGCCTTGCAGCAGACCAGAACAGAATAATAATACCGATCAGTGCTATGCCCTATACATAGCACTGAACAGTATTAGCAATCTAATGATTGCTATAAGTAGTCCCCTATGGAGAGTGAAAAAGTGTAAAATAAGCCTAAAAAAAGTGAAAAAAATGTGAAAAAGCCCCTCCCCCCAAAAAACGGAAAAAAACTATAAATAATAAACATATTTGGTATCGTTGCATGCGTAAATGTCAGAACTATAAAAATATTATGTTAATGATCCCCTACGGTGAATGGCGTAAACATTTAAAAAAATTAAAACATTTCTGCTTTTTTGTCACATCAAACTGCAATTTTTTTTTATAAAAAGCTATCAAAAAGGTACATATATGCAAACATGGTACCAAAACATACTACAGATCATGGTGCAAAAAATGAGCCCTCACACATCCCTGAATACGGAACAATAAAAAAGTTAGAGATGGTCAAAATAGGGCAATTTTAAACATACTGATTTTGTATTAAAAAAAAGAAAAAAAAAGTTTGAGATTTTTTCAAAACAGCACAATAACAGAAATGCATGTAACCATGGGTATCATTTTAATCCTATTGGACCAGAGAATAAAGAAAAGATTTAATTTTTACCGTAAAGCGTACAGCGCGAAAACGAAACCCCACAAATTTGCTAAATTTAGATTTTTGTTTAAATTTCCTTACAGCAAAATTTTTTTGGGGGGTTTACCATACCTTTTAGGGTAAAATGCGTGATGTCATTGGAAAGTACAACTGGTCACACAAAAAAAAGCCCTCATATGGGTCTGGGAATGGAAATATAAAAGAGTTCTGAATTTTAGAAGGCGAGGAAGAACAAACAAAAATGCAAAAATAAAATTGTCTGTGTCCTTAAGGTGAAAATGGTCTGAGTCCTTAAGAAGTTAATATTAAATTCACATGAACCAATGTAATTTACCATCATCCAGACATAAAAGCTAAAGGGCAGATTGTCTTTTTACAGCAAAGAGTGTGTGTGGTGGGAGGGGGACAAATCCAATACAGATTGACAGTGCTATGTGGCAAATAATACCAACAAGGGGTAAGGACTTAAAGGGGTATTCCAGCCAAAACCTTTTTATATATATATATATCAACTGGCTCCGGAAAGTTAAACAGATTTGTAAATTACTTCTATTAAAAAATCTTAATCCTTCCAATAGTTATTAGCTTCTGAAGT
This sequence comes from Hyla sarda, assembly GCF_029499605.1. Classification (NCBI taxonomy): domain Eukaryota; kingdom Metazoa; phylum Chordata; class Amphibia; order Anura; family Hylidae; genus Hyla; species Hyla sarda. The sequence goes on from NC_079189.1 coordinate 348,269,969, forward strand.
TTTCTGTCTGACTGCTCAATGATGATGTCACGTCCCGGGAGCTGTGCATGATGGGAGAATATCCCCATAGGAACTGCACAGCTCCTGGGATGCGAGTCATCAGAGAGCAGTTAGACAGAAAACAACTCAACTTCAGAAGCTAATAACTATTGGAAGGATTACGATTTTTTAATAGAAGTAATTTACAAATCTGTTTAACTTTCCGGAGCCAGTTGATATATAAAAAAAACTTTTGGCCTGGAATACCCCTTTAACAGCACATATTACATAGAATGCAAATGTGCACTAATAAATAAACAGATATCCTTTTGAACTTGACATTCTTTTGTCTTACAGTATGTCAGAGATAAGCCACTATGAAGCACCCCATGGATAATGAATAAATACAGATTATTCTTCAGTGACTTCCGGACATGATTGATGTGTTCCTTAACTGTGTTCTTTAATACTTCACAATATTCAATCACTCAACAAGATGTCAGGGCAGACATTGGCCCTAGAAGAGGAATGATACAAAGATAACTTACATCACCTAGAAAAGGATGGTTCCTGTGTCTGAATTGTAATAACTGCAACAATAGGATGAAGGGCGATTCATTCAATCACCCACGGACAGGTAGGAGGTTTGAGATTCAAAAATGTTATACATGTCAGTCATAGAAATGTATTTGTTACAATGTCTTTATAAAGTGGACAACTCAATGTCACCTATGCTTTAACAATCACAAGGCTACAATATCAAAACAACTGTTCCATCTACCTGTGTCAAGACATATTGTTGACTGTAAGCACATATTAGAATCCTTAACCCCTTAAGGACCACAGGTTTTTTCATTTTTGAACTTTCGTTTTTTCTCCTCACCATCTCAAAATCATATTGCTTTCAATTTTCCACCTACAGACCCATATGAGGACTTGTTTTTTTGTGCCACCAATTTAACTTTGTAATGACATCGATAATTTAACCACAAAATCTATGGTGAAACCAGAAAAAAAGATATTTGTGGGGCTAAATTTGGAAAAAAAAATGGCATTTTGTAACTTTGGGGGGGGGTTTTGATTCTGCACAGAGCACTTTTTGGTAAAAATGACACCTTATCTTTATTCTGTAGGTCCATGAGATTAAAATGATACTCAACTTATATATATATTTTGCTCTACTTAACCCCTTAAGGACTCAGGGTTTTTCAGTTTTTGCACTTTCTTTTTTTCCTCCTTACCTTTTAAAAATCATAACCCTTTCAATTTTCCACCTAAAAATCCATATTATGGCTTATTTTTTGCGTCGCCAATTCTACTTTGCAGTGACATTAGTCATTTTACCCAAAAATGCACGGCGAAACGGAAAAAAAAATCATTGTGCCACAAAATCGAAGAAAAAATGCCATTTTGTAAATTTGGGGGCTTCCGTTTCTACGCAGTGCATATTTCGGTAAAAATTACACCTTATCATTATTCTGTAGGTCCATACGGTTAAAATGATACCCTACTTATATAGGTTTGATTTTGTCACACTTCTGGAAAAAATCATAACTACATGCAGGAAAATGTATTTGTTTAAAAATGTAATCTTCTGACCCCTATAACTTTTTTATTTTTCCACGTACAGGGCGGTATGAGGACTAATTTTTTGCGTCGTGATCTGAAGTTTTTATCGGTAAGATTTTTGTTTTGATCGGACTTTTTAATCACTTTTTATTAATTTTTTAATGGTATAAAAAGTGACCAAAATACGCTTTTTTGGACTTTGGAATTTTTTTGCGCGCACGCCATTGACCGTGCGGTTTAATTAATGATATATTTTTATAGTTCGGACATTTACACACGCGGCGATACCACATATGTTTATTTTTATTTTTTTTTACACTGTTTTATTTTTTTTATGGGAAAAGGGGGGTGATTCAAACTTTTATTAGGGAAGGGGTTAAATGACCTTTATTAACACTTTATTTTTACATTTTTTTTGCAGTGTTATAGCTCCCATAGGGACCTATAACACTGCACACACTGATCTTTTACACAGATCACAGGCGTGTGATCAGTGTTATCGGCGCTTGACTGCTCCTGCCTGGATCTCAGGCACGGAGCAGTCATTCGCCGATCGGACACCAAGGAGGCAGGTAAGGGCCCTCCCGGTGTCCGATCAGCTGTTCGGGATGCCGCGATTTCACCGCGGCGGTCCCGAACAGCCCGACTGAGCAGCCGGGTCACTTTCAGTTTCGCTTTAGAAGCGGCGGTCAGCTTTGACCGCCGCTTCTAAAGGGTTAATACCACACATCACCGCGATCGGCGATGTGTGGTATTAGCCACGGGTCCCGGCCGTTGATGAGCGCCGGGACCGACGCGATATGATGCGGGATCGCGGCGCGATCCCGCTTCATATCGCGGGAGCCGGCGCAGGACGTAAATATACGTCCTGCATCGTTAAGGGGTTAAAATTATAAAACTTTATGTATGCAAATTAGTAGGTTTTAAAATGTCCTCTTCTGACACCTATAACTTTTTTATTTTTCTGTATACAGGGATGTTTAATGGATAATTTTTTTGTCTGATGGTTCTTATCAGTACCATTTTTGTTTGTCACAAAAAAAAGAGACTTTAATGGCTGTTCTTTACAGGGAGCAATGGCAGTGTGAAAGGGGCCTAATTGGTACTATTTTGGGGTAGATAGGACTTTTGTGATCATTTCATGTTTTCTGTGTTCAAGGTGACCAGAAAAATTGCTGCATCCCGCTCTCACTTCCTCGTTTTGGGGCGGGGTGTTGCAGAACATTAAAATAAGTTAGGCAGTTCAGGCCAGCATCTCTCTGATGACGTGTACAGCTGCTGGCCTGAACATATATATGCTGATGCTAATATGGAAACAACGCATAGTAGCAGCGGGACATTGACAGGTTTGCTGCCTTGCTCCCTGACCTTACATCGGCTTTTACAATCCAGGGAATCATCACAAGAGATGGTACAAGCCGTTTCACTGTACCATTCCTGCTTCTCTCAGTCTTCTGATGTGCCCCGTGTCATAAAGGTATGTCAACCCAACCAGAAAATAATCTCTCTCCAAAAGGAACACTATCCAAAAGTAGCTTCTGAGAGTCAGTAGGCAGTGGAGGAAGCATTTTTTACAATTTATTTGGACAAATACCAGTGTCTAATCCCAGACCACCTAACCTTAGTGCCCTTTTTAAGACGAGTAACACTTTCCTCGAAAAGGTGGAAGGGAATAACATATTGTCCATTGTAACAGGTGGGGGTAAAAAATTCCCCTCTAAGGCCCTACTCTCGCCCTATTAATTCCCTTATTGGCAAGTATTACTCGCCCTAAAGAGGGCAGCCCCACACAGGAAACTTTCCCTATTATCATCCTAAATACCTTGTGAAATTATGGTATTTATATACACTTGTACACCAATTTTGTATATATCTATATATATATATATATAGATATATATATATATAAAAGAGTATTGCAGCAGCACACATTGGTCAAAAAATTGAGGCTCTTAGCGCACCTTTTGATCAAAACGTGTCCCCCATCCACCACGGGGAGGTGGCCTCATTTAGGATGGGACCCTAGTACAAATTCTGAGCCTAACGCTCAACTATCCACTCACCTTTGCTGGGCATATAGCCTCTGACTGGGTGACATGCTGAATCCATTTAAAACTCCACCTGTGAAAAAGGGGGAGGGGTGCACAGCTAAAGAGGGTGCCATTTCCCCCTGAATTGTACATACAAGAAAAAAGAAAGATAGCCAGCACAACAGCCTAATACACGGGTGCACACTGTCATGGCAGATACAGAGTATACACAAAAAAAGAGGATTGCAGCAGCACACATTGGTCAAAAAATTGAGGCTCTTAGCGCACCTTTTGATCAAAACGTGTCCCCCATCCACCACAGGGAAGTGGCCTCATTTAGGATGGGACCATAGCACAAATTCTGAGCCTGACGCTCAACTATCCACTCATCTCTGCTCTGCTGGGCATGTAGCCTCTGACTGGGTGACATGCTGGATCCATTTAAAACTCCACCTGTGAAAAAGGGGGAGGGGTGCACAGCTAAAGAGGGTGCCATTTCCCCCTGAATTGTACATACAAGAAAAAAGAAAGATAGCCAGCACAACAGCCTAATACACGGGTGCACACTGCCATGGCAGATACAGAGTATACAAAAAAGAGGATTGCAGCAGCACACATTGGTCAAAAAATTTAGGCTCTTAGTGCACCTTTTGATCAAAACATGTCCCCCATCCACCACGGGGAGGTGGCCTCATTTAGGATGGGACCCTAGCACAAATTCTGAGCCTGAAGCTCAACTACCCACTCACCTCTGCTGGGCATATAGCTTCTGACTGGGTGACATGCTGGATCCATTTAAAACTCCACCTGTGAAAAAGGGGGAGGGGTGCACAGCTAAAGAGGGTGCCATTTCCCCCTGAATTGTACATACAAGAAAATAGAAAGATAGCCAGCACAACAGCCTAATACACGGGTGCACACTGCCATGGCAGATACAGAGTATACAAAAAAGAGGATTGCAGCAGCACACATTAGTCAAAAAATGTAGGCTCTTAGCGCACCTTTTGATCAAAACGTGTCCCCCATCCACCACGGGGAGGTGGCCTCATTTAGAATGGGACCCTAGCACAAATTCTGAGCCTAACGCTCAACTATCCACTCACCTCTGCTGGGCATATAGCCTCTGACTGGGTGACATGCTGGATCCATTTAAAACTCCACCTGTGAAAAAGGGGGAGAGGTGCACAGCTAAAGAGGGTGCCATTTCCCCCTGAATTGTACATACAAGAAAAAACAAAGATAGCCAGCACAACAGCCTAATACACGGGTGCACACTGCCATGGCAGATACAGAGTATACACAAAAAAAGAGGATTGCAGCAGCACACATTGGTCAAAAAATTGAGGCTCTTAGCGCACCTTTTGATCAAAACGTGTCCCCCACAGGGAAGTGGCCTCATTTAGGATGGGACCATAGCACAAATTCTGAGCCTGACGCTCAACTATCCACTCACCTCTGCTGGGCATGTAGCCTCTGACTGGGTGACATGCTGGATCCATTTAAAACACCGCCTGTGAAAAAGGGGGAGGGGTGCACAGCTAAAGAGGGTGCCATTTCCCCCTGAATTGTACATACAAGAAAAAAGAAAGATAGCCAGCACAACAGCCTAATACACGGGTGCACACTGCCATGGCAGATACAAAGTATACAAAAAAAGAGGATTGCAGCAGCACAAATTGGTCAAAAAATTTAGGCTCTTAGCGCACCTTTTGATCAAAACGTATCCCCCATCCAACACGGGGAGGTGGCCTCATTTAGGATGGGACCCTAGCACAAATTCTGAGCCTAACGCTCAGCTATCCACTCACCTCTGCTGGGCATATAGCCTCTGACTGAGTGAGATGCTGGATCCATTTGAAACTCTACCTGTGAAAAAGGGGGAGGGGTGCACAGCTAAAGAGGGTGGCATTTCCCCCTGAATTGTACATATTCAGGGGGAAATGGCAGGGGGAAATGTATATATATATATATATATATATATATATATATTTATTTATTTTTTTTATATATATTACTTAATATATACTTTATATAATACAGTAACACTTTATATATAAGGGTATTAAAAAGACATAAATGATATAAGTCTTCAATGTAATATGGAATTTAGCACAGGTCACACTATAATAGTATGGTTTATTAAATTATATTTACACTTAGCACTTTGGTATCACACATAGGGGGGAGGTCATCCTATGGAGTTGGGTGGGTACCCGGTTTAATATAATGTAATTTATTAATCTAATTAATTATTAATTAAAAATGTATATATTATGAAATTATTATTTATTATTATCCATTAATTTATTGTTATGATAATTGAATAGGTTGTGGGTATTATTTAGCTATTTATTTATTATTTATTTTTTTGGTTTTTCACATATGTATTGGTTATTTTTGGAATTGATAAATTACCCCTTATTAATTCCCCTTGCACTGTAATTGTTTATGGATTATATTATTGATTATTAGGTATAGAATATAACTTAATTTGCTGTATTATTAATGTCATTTATTTATTTAATTTGCTGTATTATTAATGTAGTTTATTTATTTAATTTGATTGATGAGTTTAACCTCTTCAGGACATAGGGCGTATAGATACGCCCTGCATCCCGAGTCCTTAAGGACCGAGGGCGTATCCATACGCCCGTGGGAATTCCGGCCCCCACCGCTAGCCGGTTGGGGACCGGAGCCGGATGCCTGCTGAAATCGTTCAGCAGGCATCCCGGCATATCGCCCAGGGGGGTCATTTTGCCCCCCCATGTCAGCGATCGCCGCAGATCGCTGGACAATTCAGTCCAGCGATCTGCGGCGATTCCGGGTCAATCGGGTCTCCAGTGACCCGGTGACCCGGAATTACTGGCTGTTCGGGGCCGTCTCTGATGGCCCCGAACAGCCAGAGCCTGCAGGGGTGAGGTGGCACTGGTGCCACCTCACGATCGCCCTGATTCGTCGGCCGGATTACCGGCCGACCAATCAGGGCGCTTGCTGCGGGTGTCACTCCCGCACCCGCTCCGCCCCTCTTCCGGAGGACGTGAGCGGGTGCGGGACGTGCACCCCGGGTGCTGGGGACCCCGATCCCCGGCGTCAATGTTGGGATCGGGGCCCCAGGAGCAGTGGCGGCGACGACGAGGGACTGACACCATGCGCTGGATCGTTGGAGGTGAGTGACAGCCTCCTGCTGTTGCTTAGCAACAGCTTCCAGCATGCAAAAAGGGCATGCTGGGAGCTGTAGTTATGCAACAGCAGGAGGCAGACAACCACAACTCCCAGCATTCCCTTATGGGCATGCTGGGACTTATGGTTTTTCAACAGCTGGAGGCACATGTTTTCTATGGAAAAGTGTACCTTCAGCTGTTGTATAACTACAACTCCCAGCTTGCACAAACAGCTAAAGTGCATGCTGGGAGTTGTAGTGGTGCATCTGCTGGTTGCATAACTACAACTCCCAGCATGCCCGTTGGCTGTCGGTGACTGCTGAGAGTTGTAGTTTTGCAACAGCTGAAGGCACACTGGTTGTGAAACTCAGAGTTTTTTTTTTACCTAACTCAGTGTTTCACGACCGGTGTGCCTCCAGCTGTTGCAAACTACAACTCAGCAGTCACCGTACACCATGCACCGTACATGCTGGGAGTTGTAGTTTTGCAACAGCTGGAGGCACACTGGTTGTGAAACACTGAGTAAGGTCACAAACTCAGTGATACATAACCAGTGTACCTACAGTTGTTGCAAAACTACAACTCTCAGCAGTCACCGACAGCCAACGGGCATGCTGGGAGTTGTAGTTATGCAACAGCTGGATGCCCCCCCCAATGTGAACGTACAGGATACACTCACATGGGCGGAGGATTACAGTAAGTATCTGGCTGCAAGTTTGAGCTGCCGCAAACTTTCTGCTGCAACTCAAACTTCCAGCGAGAAACTACTGTGAACCCCCGCCTGTGCGACTGTACCCTAGAAACACTACACTACACTACACTAACAAAAAATAAAATAAAAAGTAAAAAACACTACATATACACATACCCCTATACAACCCCCCTCCCCTCCCCAATAAAAATGAAAAACGTCTGGTACGCCACTGTTTCCAGAACGGAGCCTCCAGCTGTTGCAAAACAACTCCCAGTATTGTCGGACAGCCGTTGACTGTCCAGGCATGCTGGGAGTTTTGCAACAGCTGGAGGCACCCTGTTTGGGAATCACTGGCGTAGAATTCCCCTATGTCCACCCCTATGCAAGTCCCTAATTTAGGCCTCAAATGCGCATGGCGCTCTCACTTTGGAGCCCTGTCGTATTTCAAGGCAACAGTTTAGGGTCACATATGGGGTATCGCTGTACTCGGGAGAAATTGTGTTACAAATTTTGGGGGGTATTTTCTGCTTTTACCCTTTTTAAAAATGTTTTTAAAAATTTTTTTTTTACATATGCAAAAGTCGTGAAACACCTGTGGGGTATAAAGGTTCACTTAACCCCTTGTTACGTTCCCCGAGGGGTCTAGTTTCCAAAATGATATGCCATGTGGATTTTTTTTTTGCTGTCCTGGCATCATAGGGGCTTCCTAAATGCGGCATGCCCCCAGAGCAAAATTTGCTTTCAAAAAGCCAAATGTGACTCCTTCTCTTCTGAGACCTGTAGTGCGCCAGCAGAGCACTTTTCACCCCCATATGGGGCGTTTTCTGAATCAGGAGAAATTGGGCTTCAAATTTTTAGGGGTATTTTCTGCTATTACCCTTTTTAAAAATAAAAAAAAATTGGGAAAACAAGCATTTTAGGTAAAAAAAAAATTTTTTTGACATTTGCAAAAGTCGTGAAACACCTGTGGGGTATTAAGGTTCACTTTATCCCATGTTACATTCCCCGAGGGGTCTAGTTTCCAAAATGGTATGCCATGTGTTTTTTTTTTTTTGCTGTTCTGGCACCATAAGGACTTCCTAAATGCAACATGCCCCCCAAAAACCATTTCAGAAAAACGTACTCTCCAAAATCCCCTTGTCGCTCCTTCGCTTCTGAGCCCTCTACTGCGCCCGCCGAACACTTTACATAGACATATGAGGTATTTCCTTACTCGAGAGAAATTGGGCTACAAATACAAGTAAAAATGTTGTCCTTTTACCCCTTGTAAAAATAAAAAAATTGGGTCTACAAGAACATGTGAGTGTAAAAAATGAAGATTGTGAATTTTCTCCTTCACTTTGCTGCTATTCGTGTGAAACACCTAAAGGGTTAAAACACTTACTGAATGTCATTTTGAATACTTTGGGGGGTGTAGTTTTTATAATGGGGTCATTTATGGGGTATTTCTAATATGAAGACCCTTCAAATCCACTTCAAACCTGAACTGGTCCCTGAAAAATACTGAGTTTGAAAATTTTGTGAAAAATCGGAAAATTGCTGCTGACCGTTGAAGCCCTCTGGTGTCTTCCAAAAGTAAAAACTCATAAATTTTATGATGCAAACATAAAGTAGACATATTGTATATGTGAACCAAAAAAAAATGTATTCGTAATATCCATTTTCCTTACAAGCAGAAAGCTTCAAAGTTAGAAAAATGCAAAATTTTCAAATTTTTCATCAAATTTACGGATTTTTCACCAAGGATGCAAGTATCGACAAAAATTTACCACTATGTTAAAGTAGAATATGTCACGAAAAAACTCGGAATCAGAATGATAACTAAAAGCATCCCAGAGTTATTAATGTTTAAAGTGACAGTGGTCAGATGTGCAAAAAACGCTCCGGTCCTTAAGGCCAAAATGGGCTCCGTCCTGAAGGGGTTAATATTATTATTTTTTTAGGTATATTCAGTATTTTTGTAAATCATGAGATTTTTGTAGTACAACCTATGTGAATCACAGTCATGATATCATGGTTTAAGTATAGGGATATTTGTTTCTATTAGTAGGGAGACACCTGCTGGCCATCTGGTGAACAAGAATTCTAACAACTGAATATAGACATGCAAATCCTTTTGACGCATCAGGTAGTACCTTAATACGCATGCATATGGATCCCGGTGCGCACGCGCCGATACTCCGGGCGGAACTCCGATACCTACGTGCCACATATGGGCGGAAGCTGTCATGGTCACATGACGGTGGAAACTCAGTGCCGCTGCGTGATCGGGGTTTCGGTTTTGGCGATCGGCTCGTGTGCCGATAGGAGGGAGGGTGCATAAATAGTGTGGACGAGGGAGCATTACTTACCTCCTGACAAAGTGGGGAGATCCACGAAACGACATCCGTTGAGGGTACACGGGGTCCCCGGATGGCCACTGGGAATATGCCTGCTATAGGTAATGTATGAAGGGAATTCCCTGCATATTATTCTAAAGTTTGTGTAGTCACTAAGCAAGCAAGTGAGCATGCATTGTGCCATTTGTGCAAGTGACTTGTAGGGACTCCCTGCCTCCATCTCCACTGCATACTGCCACAGAGTGTATGGGTCCTTTTTCTCACCTTCCATAACCCTCTAGCTCCTCCTGCTCATCCTCTCCTGTCAGATGACTAGAAAACCACCCATCTTGCAAAACCTAAACTGTGCTCCACTGTGCCCCTCCCCCTCCTCCTCCTCCAGTTTAGCCCCCACGGGGCTCATGTGGTAGTGAGATGTAGGCGCCATGTCTCCAGTGCCCTGACCAGCCATTGTTTCCAACACACATTGTAGAAAATGAAGCAGTGGAATGACGTTGTTCATCCCGTAATCATGGTGACTGACTGATAAGGTGGCTTCCTCAAAGGGCATGAGCAAACGGCAGGTGTCACATATGAGCTTCCACTGGTTGACATTGAAGTTACACAGGGGAGTCCCCCTATCCGCTTGGATCATCAAGAAATAGGTGATGGCTTTCCTCTGTTCATATAGTCAGTCCAACATATGGAGGGTGGAATTCCAACGTGTGGAAAGGTCGCAAATTAGACTATGTTGAGGGATACCGTTCTGACGCTGCAGCTCAAGGAGGGTGTGTTTTGCGGTGTACGAGTGGCTCAAGTGCATGCAAAGTTTCCTTCCCATTGTTAGGATGTCTTGCAGATGGGGGGGAACACTTCAGAACTACTTGACAACCAGATTGAATATGTGTGCCATGCAGTGCGCATGTCTCAAGCTTCCTTGTTGCAGCGCAGACAAGATGTTCTTCCTGTTGTCAATCACCATGGTTCCCATTTCCAGTTTTCGTGGAGTAAGCCATGATTCAATTTCTTGATGAATGACTTTTAGCAGTTCCTCCCCCTGTGTGACTCCGTTAGCCAAGGCAAACCATGTGAAGAACAGTGTGATACCGCCGTGCCCTGCACACATGGTATGCTCTAGGGGCACTGAGACTTGTCCGTGCAGTGGAGGCTGCGGACACGGTGGAGGATGAGGAGGCAGAGTCAAACACTGTCACAGGACCAACGGCCTGAGAGCATTGAGGCGGAAGCGGCGTGACCTGTCCAAGTTGCGGCTGTGCAGGAACCACATTCACCCAGTGGGCCTTAAAGGACATCTATTGTCCCGGACCGTAGTTACAGCTCCACACGTCGGCGCTGCCATGCACTTTGGTACACACCGACAGGCTCATGGACTCACAGACCTTCTGTTCCACAAAATTGTGCAGTACAGGGCTGGTACTGCCTTCTTCACAAAGAAATTATGGCTTGGGACTCTGCACCTCGGCTCTACACAAGCCATCAGTTCTCTGAAAGGTGCAGAGTCCACCACTTGAAAAGGGAGGGACTGCAGCACCAACAACTTGGACAGGAGCACATTTAGCTTCTGCACCGATGGATGAGTGGGTGCATACTGTTGTCTCTTGGACATGGCTTCACCGATAGATTGCTGGCGGAATGACTGACTCATAGGAGGAGCAGGAGCATCTGGAGTGACAGAAGATAGGTGGCACACACAGCTCCTTTTGGCTGAGGTGGTGGAGCCTTGGCTGGCTTAAACAGGGAGCAGCGTACCACTGGGTGATGCAGTAGGCTGGACCACCACATCGGAGCCATGGTTCTCCCAGGCCGCTTTATGGTGATGCTACAAATGTTGAAGCAGGGCCGTGGTGCCAACAATGGGACCCTGACCACGCTTCACCTTCTGCCGACACATCTTGCATGTGGCCAGGTAAACATCCTCTGGATGCTTGATGAAAAACTGCAACACCGCCGAGTAGCTGATTTTCCCACCAACAGTCCGCACTGATTGACTGCTACTTCTGCCGACTCCAGGAATCCCTGCTCCACTACCTCCTGGGAAGGTAATCTGCCGCGAAGCAGGTGCTCTACCCCGGACACATTTGGCTCCAGACTTTCCACTTCTGCCACTTCTCCCTTGCTGGCTCAGCTGCTGGCTCACGGGCAACCAGCAAACCTCTTCTCCTGATGATGATGAAGCCCCTTCTGCAACCCACTCCCAAGTGTCGGCTTCTTTATCATCGAGTTGTGTCTGCACATCACTGTTGTCTTCCTCAGGTTCCTCAACAGTGTCTGTTTAACTCCTTAAGGATGTAAAGCGCACCTGTATGCCCTACGCCCGGTCCCGGTTTTTAAAACGGGGTCACGCCGTGACCCCGCATCACACTGGGTTGGTCCCGGCTGCTAATCATAGCCGAGACCCTGGGTTTACAGTGCGCAGCATCGATCGTTGTGCCGCGTGCTGTTAACCCTTCAGACGCGGCGATCAAAGTTGACCGCCGCGTCTGAAAGCAAAAGTAAACGCTTCCCAGCAGCTCAGCCTGGCTGATCGAGACATCGCGATAAAATCGCGATGTGCCGATCAGCTGGGACGCAGGCGGAGGTCTCCTTACCTGTCTTCGCGGCATCTGATCGTCGATTGATTGCTCCAAGCCTGAGCTACAGGCTTGAGCAATCAAGCCCCTATCTCACTGATCCGTGAAAAGCTATGGCTTTGCAGGGATCAGCATAGGAGATCAGTGTGTGCAGTGTTATAGCTCCCTATGGGAGCTATAGCTCTGCAAAAAAAAGTGGGGAAAAAAGTTAACAAAGGTCATTTAACCCCTTCCCTAATAAAAGTTTGAATCACCCCCCTTTTCCCATAAAAAAAACTGTGTAAATAAAAAGAAAAATAAACATATGTGATATAGCCGCGTGCGGAAATGTCCGAACTATAAAAATATAATGTTAATTAAATCGCACAGTCAATGGCGTGCGCGCAAAAAAATTCCAAAGTCCAAAATAGTGTCATTTGGTCACTTTTTAAATCATGAAAAAATGAATAAAAAGTGATCAAAAAGTCCAATCAATACAAAAATGGTACCTATAAAAACTTCCGAACACGGTGCAAAAAATGAGCCCTCATACTGGCCCGTATGCAGAAAAATAAGTACGACAATATCCAACCTATATAAGTAGGGTATCATTTTAACCGTATGGACCTACAGAATAAAGATAAGGTGTTATTTTTACCGAAAAATGCACTGCATAGAAACGGAAGCCCCCAAAATTTACAAAATTAAATTTTTTCTTCAATTTTGTCTCACAATGAAGTTTTTTTTCCGTTTCGCCGTGGATTTTTGGGTGAAATGACTAATGTCACTGCAAAGTAGAATTGGTGGCACAAGAAATAAGCCATCATATGGAATTTTATGTGCAAAATTGAAAGTGTTATGATTTTTAGAAGGTGATGAGGAAAAAATGAAAATGCAAAAACGAAAAAACCCTGCGTCCTTAAGGGGTTAAGGAGCCTGAACACTCGCAACACTACCTCCACTATTTAGTGAAGACGATCTGCTGACTGTCCTCTAGTAGATCGTCCTCACTAAATAGTGGAGCTGAACCCACAGCATAAGATACTTCTGTGGGGGAGGGAACAGCATAGGACAGAGGCAATTAGAGGACAGGGATATCCTCAGGGCCATGCCAACAGAGGGTTGTGTCTGAGGAAACCACCGACTGTTGACTGTGGGTGTCAGATGTCACTTGTGTCACTTGTGTCACTTGTGATGTGATGAAGTGGATGACAGTGTGAACCAATCGATGATGGCAGATGGGTTGCTGGTTGAGACACGACCGCTAGCTGATACCGGGAGCTCAGGCCTCGCGCTGCGACTCCTGCTGCCACCCGCCTCTAGTCTGTTGCGACCTCTGCCTGATGAATTTAGGCCTCTGCCACTCCTCTGTGAACTTCCTTGGACTTCTCTGCCTGACACACTTAGGGTGTATATGAGGGGAGGACAATGCGCTCCAGTACTTTTTTCTGGCCTTTCACAGTATCTTTCACAGAAACAAAATGCTACACCACTTAGATGTACATATGTGGGAGGACAGTGCGCTCCAATACCCTTAAAACAGTATTTGTCTGCAACACCAGCAGGTGTGTATTTTTGGCTGGCCTTTCACAGTATCTAGGCCCTTAAAGGTGGAAAAAAAAATTTTTTAATCAACTGGTGCCAGAAAGTTAAACAGAGCAGGAGACAATCCCCATAGCAAACCTATGCTGCTCTGGACAGTTCCTGACACGGACAGAGGTGTCAGCAGAGAGCACTGTGGACAAGACAAAAAAGAAATTCAAAAAGAAAATAATTTCTTCTGTAGCATACAACTGCTAAAAAGTACTGGCTACTATTAGCTTTTCAGTTGTTGTACATACCAGTGCTGCAGCACACAGTTGCTGTGTATTATACCCAAAATTGCACCTTCTCTCTCAATGTCACTCCCTTCCCTATCAGTGCTTCTAGGCTGGATTTGGGATTTAGGTGAATCCTAAAGCTTTTGAAAAAAGCTTTTTTTGTGCAACACACTGCTCTCTGTCCCTCTCTGCAATAGAATGCTGATGTGACTGTGAGGTGAATCGCTGCTGTAGAAATGCTTTTTCTGTGCAACACACACTGCTCTCTGTCCCTCTCTCTCTGCAATAGAATGCTGATGTGACTGGGAGGTGAATCGCTGCTGTAAAAATGCTTTTCTGTGCAACACACGCTGCTGTCTGTCCCTCTCTCTCTCTGTAATAGAATGCTGATGTGGCTGGCCACAAGATGGCTGCCAATTATATAGGGCTGTGACATCACAGGGGTGGCTGGCTGCTGATAGGCTGCATGCTGCATGTGATTCAGTCATCCCGCCGACCCTTGTTCCCTCCTTCCCAGGATTCCTTGCCCCTTGTCCTCACATGGGGATCCGCCATTTTAGATGCCCGGCCCCTGGAGCCTGGACCACACTAAATGGAGTTTAATGAAGCGATTTGCGTGATTGAATCACGGCGATTTTCGCATTCGTTAGGAATCTGATTCGTCAAATTCGATTCGCTCATCCCTACTTATTGTGTTTAAAAAGTTAGTTTAAAATTGTCCTTTTCTGACTTCCTATAACTTTCTTATTTTTCTATATCCAGGCCTGTATGAGGGGTCATTTTTTAGCACGTGATCTGTAATTTTTATTGGTACTACTTTTGTGTATATGTGAACACAAAAGTCCTAAAAAAATGCACCAGACACTCCCATGTGCCCCAATGACACCCATAGGGGAGTGTGTACTAATCCTGTCGAGGACAGGGTAACTCCATAAATGTATGTATACAGAGAGATTGGAGTTATAACACCACCTTAAGTATAAACATATAAATCTTTATTGAAAATGTTTTACATAAAAAACATATAGATGCAAAAAAGTGAAGTATTGCAATAGAAATCCAACACAAAATATCTGGCGCAGAGTAAGAATAGTACATACAAATGAGTACATAAAAATTGTCCACACACTATATATAGCAATCTATGGAATAAAACAGTTTAACCACTGTGGGCTATCCATACAAATGCTGTATAATAATACATCAAGATTAACTGGTAATCTAATCTAATCTAATTTTTATGTACTCATTTGTATGTACTATTCTTACTCTGCGCCAGATATTTTTGCGTTTGATTTCTATTGCAATACTTCACTTTTTTGCATCTATATGTTTTTTATGCAAAACATTTTCAATAAAGATTTATATGTTTATACTTAAGGTGGTGTTGTAACTCCAATCTCTCTGTATACATTTTGTGAATATGTGACTTTTTGAGAAACATAAGAGAATGTCCAGCGCCAACTCCTTGCCAAATTTTGCAATTTATTGATTCTTGCCTCGGTACACAGACAGTGTGAACACAGGTGACGTGTTTCGGCCCTTACAAATTGGCCTTAGTCATACAAATTGTACGCGTACAAATGAATCTTTTATAAGGAGAGTGAAACGATGTCTCCACCCATTAGGGCGGTGCAAACACCGTTCTCTCTCTCCAAGCCTTTGCATGCAGGTGAACCAAAACCATAAACTAGGCACGACACCCCTGCAGTGCCAAGTCTTAACAATTCTGTTACATCTATATCAAAACACAATAAAAACATAGTATTTGCATAAATAAAACCCACAGATAGTGGGTACTCTTTACATGTAAAAATTATAACACATACAACTCGATACCACTATCCCTGGAAAACGCAAATCAGAATGTGTTGTGTGAACATGGTTAGAATAAACCTAATACATTTTTAGGATCAAATGTAGCACAGGCATGCAATAATGGTAACAATAATAATTCTATAGACCGCATGTGCCACAACCGATCCATATATTAAAGAGTAATAAAATACAGACAAACAAAAAAAGGAGATTTGTAATGATGAGCTGGAGGTAAATTGTTTAACACACTAACGGAGTAAGTGACCTATATTGGATATTCTAATTTAATAGTGTAAGATGGAGTCTAATCTTTTATTCAGACCTTTAGGTATATGACTTTCCAATTTGAGGATCCAATACACTTCATAATCTAATATTTTTTGTTTTATATTGCCACCTCTAACAGGGGCTTTGACCCTCTCAAATCCTTGCAGTATGAGAGACGCTGTACTGCCTACCTGCTTGTCAGCACAGTATTTCGGCACCATTGATACGTGTCATGAGTTGAAGTGCAGTATGTCTGATACATGCTTACATATGCACACCTTCAAAGGGTTCGTAGTGCTATCTACACATTGCACCTCACACGACATGTAAACACATAGGGGGATATTTATCAAAGCTGTCTATGTCCCGCATCAATAGAGACCAAACTACAGAGGGTTAGGCTGGTCTCTTGTGTGCCTAATTTATCAAAAGGCGCACGGCTCTTGATAAATTCTGCGCACAGACTTTGGGATCTATGCTTTAGACTGTATTTAAACCTGCTCCAACATGGTCTGACATTTCGGCACACTTTCAGCCAAAGTGACTTGTTGCTGAAAAGTCGCTTTTGATAAATTCAGTACCAATGCCTTTTCCAATGCATTTCCGTCTAAAATAGACTAGAATGCATCATGTTCTAAAAATCCTCTAGAGCAAAAGTCGCAAGAAAGTCGCACATATTTAGACTGCGACTTTCTGTGCAGCCTTTGATAAATATCCCCCATAGACTACAGAAGGTGTATTGCAATTGATGTACTGTTTTATTTTGTCCATAAAAATATCACACATTAGAAAAAAGTAGAAAAAAAAATGAAAAATGATATTCATAGGGCCATCAATTATATTCATAGAGTCCACACTTCAAGAAAATATAGAGACTGCACACTCAAAATCCACAATAGCTGAGGTCCATCTCCAAAAAATTGTATGTGAATGTGTATGTTGCACTCCAGGTTACAGTTCACACCGTGTGGTACCAACCACATTCATCCCAAAAAAAAAATTCCGCCATAAAACAACTATTGGCACTATATGTTGACTGAGTGTAAATAATATTATATATTTCATATTTTATGCAGCCGCACCTTGACTGTTTAAATTTATCCACAATTCACATAAGACCTAGTTGAGAACCGCAGTGCATCCACTATATTTATATATTCAAAAGCCGCAGCTAAATACTCTAGTTCAGGGTTACTCAACTGGCAGACCGCGGTCCAGATCCGGACAACGGCCGCCAGCAATGCAGACCGCCCGCAGACTTCCTCCTCCTTCACTTGTGTAGGCTTCTCAGGGGGCCGTCCATCTGCCCAGACACAATTTTTTCAACAAAATAAATACGTCTCAGGCAGCTCTCAACAACTCCCCTCTCTTGAGTAATGCCCCCCCTTTGGCTTGTCCGCCGGCAAGTTAATTGAGCCGGGGCAGGGACGCTGTCGCTTTAAAATGTCCACGCGTATGCACGCCCCGGCTGCTAAGCAGCGGAAGGAGATCCCGCTGCCGCCAAGAGCTGCAGCTTCTACAAGTTGCAGATGCTATGAAGGTGGGGAAGGGCTGGTTTCCGATGGGGATGAAATGTGTAGTTTAGGATGGCAGAGGGGTGGGGGGCACTGTAGGAGTATGGAGGATGACGGGGGAAGGGGAGGATGGGGGGCTGTAGCAGTGTGGGGGATGGGGGCTGCGGAGTGTGGAGGATGGGGGGCTGTAGGAGTGTGGAGGATGGGGGGCTGTAGCAGTGTGGAGGATGGGGGACTCTAGCAGTGTGGAGGATGGGGGGGGCATCCTCCACACTGCTCCAGCCCCCCCATCCTCCACACTGCTACAGCCCCCATCCTCCACACTGCTATAGCCCCCCATCCTCCACACTGCTATAGCTCCCCATCCTCCACACTGCTACAGCCCCCATCCTCCACACTGCTACAGCCCCCCACACTCCCACAGCCCCCATCCTCCACACTCCTGCAGCCCCCCCATCCTCCACACTCCCACAGCCCCCCATCCTCCACACTCCTACAGCCCCCCACACTCCCACAGCCCCCCATCCTCCACACTCCTGCAGCCCCCCATCCTCCACACTCCCGCAGCCCCACATCCTCCACACTGCTACAGCCCCCCATCCTCCACACTACTACAGCCCCCCACACTCCCACAGCCCCCCATCCTCCACATTCCCGCAGCCCCCCATCCTCCACACTCCCGCAGCCCCCCATCCTCCACACTCCCGCAGCCCCCCATCCTCCACACTCCCGCAGCCCCCCATCCTCCACACTGCTAAAGCCCCCCATCCTCCACACTGTTACAGCCCCCCATCCTCCACACTACTCCTAATTTCCCAGGTGAACAGTCATTCCCCCATCTGTGACTCTCCAGTTGTTACAGAATTACAACTCCCATCATGACCGTCTGTCTGTGCATGATGGTAGTAAAACAACTACTGGCACTATATGTTGACTGAGTGTAAATGATATTATATATTTCATATTTTATGCAGCCGCACCTTGACTGTTTAAATTTATCCACAATTCACATAAGACCTAGTTGAGAACCGCAGTACATCCACTATATTTATATATTCAAAAGCCGCAGCTAGATACTCTAGTTCAGGGTTACTCAACTGGCAGACCGCGGTCCAGATCCAGACAACGGCCGCCAGCAATGCAGACCGCCCGCAGACTTCCTCCTCCTTCACTTGTGTAGGCTTCTCAGGGGGCCGTCCATCTGCCCAGACACAATTTTTTCAACAAAATAAATACGTCTCAGGCAGCTCTCAACAACTCCCCTTCCCCTCCCCCCTCCCCCCCCCTTCGGCTGGTCCGCCGGCAAGTTAATTGAGCCGGGGCAGGGACGCTGTCGCTTTAAAATGTCCACGCGTATGCACACCCCGGCTGCTAAGCAGCGGAAGGAGATCCCACCGCCGCCAAGAGCTGCAGCTTCTACAAGTTGCAGATGCTATGAAGGTGGGGAAGGGCTGGTTTCCGATGGGGATGAAATGTGTAGTTTAGGATGGCAGAGGGGTGGGGGGCACTGTAGGAGTATGGAGGATGACGGGGGAAGGGGAGGATGGGGGGCTGTAGCAGTGTGGGGGATAGGGGGCTGCGGAGTGTGGAGGATGGGGGGCTGTAGGAGTGTGGAGGATGGGGGGCTGTAGCAGTGTGGAGGATGGGGGACTCTAGCAGTGTGGAGGATGGGGGGGGCATCCTCCACACTGCTCCAGCCCCCCCATCCTCCACACTGCTACAGCCCCCATCCTCCACACTGCTATAGCCCCCCATCCTCCACACTGCTACAGCCCCCCACACTCCCACAGCCCTCCATCCTCCACACTCCTACAGGCCCCCATCCTCCACACTCCTGCAGCCCCCCCACACTCCACACTCCCGCAGCCCCCCATCCTCCACACTCCTACAGCCCCCCACACTCCCACAGCCCCCCATCCTCCACACTCCTGCAGCCCCCCATCCTCCACACTCCCGCAGCCCCACATCCTCCACACTGCTACAGCCCCCCATCCTCCACACTCCTACAGCCCCCCACACTCCCACAGCCCCCCATCCTCCACACTCCCGCAGCCCCCCATCCTCCACACTCCCGCAGCCCCCCATCCTCCACACTCCCGCAGCCCCCCATCCTCCACACTGCTAAAGCCCCCCATCCTCCCCACTGTTACAGCCCCCCATCCTCCACACTACTCCTAATTTCCCAGGTGAACAGTCATTCCCCCACCTGTGACTCTCCTGTTGTTACAGAATTACAACTCCCATCATGACCGTCTGTCTGTGCATGATTGTAGTTGTAGTTTGCAGAAGCTGAAGAGTCACAGTTGCACAGTTTGTGGTAGCACAGTGACATGTATTCTGGGGGCACAGGAGCATCGTGTATTCTGGGGGCACAGTGGCATCATTTTTTGTGGGGGCAATATGTGTGGCAGAAATATGCCAGGGGCACAGCGTGTGGCAGTAATATATTCAGGGGAATAGCATGTGGCAGTAATATATAAGGGGCACAGTGTGTAGCAGTAATATATTCATGGGTATAGTACTTGGCGGAAATATATTCAGGGGCACAACATGTGGCAGTTATATTCAGGGGTATACAATGCAGCAGTATTTTATTCAGGGGGTACACAATGCAGCAGTATTTTATTCAGGGGGTACACAATGCGGCAGTATTTTATTCAGGGGGTACACAATGCGGCAGTATTTTATTCAGGGGGTACACAATGCGGCAGTATTTTATTCAGGAGTACAGTATGCAGCAGTATTTTATTCAGGAGTACAGTATGCGGCAGTATTATATTCAGGAGTACAGTATGCAGCAATATTATATTCAGGAGTACAGTATGCGGCAGTATTATATTCAGGAGTACAGTATGCGGCAGTATTATTTTCAGTTGTACAGTCTATGGCAGTATTCAGAAAATACAGGTAACTGTAGATTTACTTCCTCTAGACTCCAGTCATTTTACCTATTTCCTTCATGGCACTGCGGCCACTAGGTGTGAACCAGGCCTCAGTGCTTTGCTCGGACCTCTACCAGTGGCAGACCTGAATAAGTGGACCCTCACTAAAAATAGTTGAGTACCCCTGCTCTAGTTGATCCGCAAGTCACTGTAACAGTATTATTAATAAACCGCTATATACATTATGCGATATATGAGCAGTCTGTGCACCATAATGTTTTCATATCTATCCCTGTTTTACAATCTGTGAGATGCATACACACTAGGGTTGCCACCCTGCCGGTATTTTACCGGCACAGCCGGTATTTTCATTCAGATTCCGGGCTGTGCCGGTAAGTTTGGATGAAATATACCGGTCATTCACTGTCGTCACACTAACCTAAAAAAAAAAAAAAAACTCCTGTTCAGTTCGGTGCCGGCACTGCTGAGCTGGAGTGCGGGCCGCACGCCCGCACCATGCCGCTCAGCACAGCACCCTGTCTGACTGACTCTGAGGCTGTCCCTGTCTCCTAGTCCCAGTCTTAAACTTTACCTGTGCAATGCTGTGCGGCCGGATCTGCGGAGGGACGTTGCGGAAGTGACGTCACTCCGCAGACCCGCGCAGGACGTCACGTCACTCGCCGAGACTGAGAGGAGACTGGAGAGGTGCTGCGGTAGTAGGTAAGTGTGTCTGTTAATATGTGTGTGTCTGTCTGTCAGTCAGTGTTTGTGTGTCTGTCGGCCAGTGTGTGTGTGTGTCAGTGTTTGTGTGTCTGACACTGATAGCCAGTGTGTGTGTGTGTGTGTGTGTGTGTGTCTCTGAATTCCACCCAACCCACCCCAATTCCCCTGTGGCAATTCCCCCCCCCCTATAATTCCCCCCCTATACCTATGGGGAAGAGGGGGGGGAGTAACTGCCTTTACCTATAGGGAAAAGGGGGGGGGTAACTGCCTATACCTATGGGGAAGAGGGGGGGGGTTAACTGCCTTTACCTATAGGGAAGAGGGGGTGGGGGTAACTGCCTATACCTATGGGGAAGAGGGGGGGTAACTGCCTTTACCTATAGGGAAGAGGGGGTGGGGGTAACTGCCTATACCTATGGGGAAGAGGGGGGGTAACTACCTATACCTATGGGGAAGAGGGGGGGGTAACTACCTATACCTATGGTGTAGAGGGGGGGTAACTGCCTATACCTATGGGGAAGAGGGGGGGTAACTGCCTATACCTATGGGGAAGAGGGGGGGTAACTGCCTACACCTATGGGGAAGAGGGGGGGGGTAACTGCCTATACCTATGGGGAAGAGGGGGGGTAACTGCCTATACCTATGGGGAAGAGGGGGGGTAACTGCCTATACCTATGGGGAAGAGGGGGGGGGGGTAACTGCCTATACCTATGGGGAAGAGGGGGGGTAACTGCCTATACCTATGGGGAAGAGGGGGGGGGGGTAACTGCCTATACCTATGGGGAAAAGGGGGGGGGGGTAACTGAATATACCTATGGGGAAGAGGGGGGGGAAATGCCTATACCTATGGGGAAGAGGGGGGGGGGTAACTGCCTGTACCTATGGGGAAGAGAGAGGGGGGGGTAACTGCCTATACCTATGGGGAAGAGAGGGGGGGTAACTGCCTATACCTATGGGGAAGAGAGGGGGTGACTCTGCCTATAGGGGAACGGGGGGGGGTGTAACTGCCTATACTTATTGGGGGGGCTACCTAACTTTATACCTGGATGCCTAACTACTTACCTACATACCAGGCTATCTAACTATGTACCTGTCCTTCATACATGGCTGCCTAACTACCTAGCTAGCCCCCTACCTACCTGGCTTGTCACCTACCTACATATCTGGCTTCCTGATCTACCTACGTTGTTACCTATTTACCTGGCTACCTACCTACCTGCCCTTTTACTGTGCAGGACACCAAGGAGGGCTTTATTACAGTTTGTGGGCCTATAGATGGGAAGATTGTGTAGAGGAGGGGAGGGCACTGAATATATGCAGAGTCTGACATGTTTTTCCTGCAGATATTAAGAGATCCACATGGCGGTCTTATCCGGACGGAGAAGAAAAGGAAAGAGGATGCCGCTGATCAGAAAATACGTAATTGTGAGTCCCAAAATGTAACTGTAATCGCTTATATGGTGTACAAATCCTGTGTACAGCTGATATCTACCGCCATATGGTCCTGTATATAATCACTTATATGGTATACACATCCTGTGTACAGCTGATATCTACCGCCATATGGTCCTGTATATAATCACTTATATTGTGTACAGCTCCTTTATAGTATACTGGTCTGTGTATCATGGTTTTATTCAGTACAACATTTTCAGTTTTCCACCTACAGAGCTATATGAGGGCTTTATCGGTATCGATTTGGTTTTGATGATTTTTTCATCCAATTTTTTGTTGTTGGTAGTGTGTATACAGAGGAGCTGTTACAATGTTTGCATTTGTACTCTTTGGTGAGGTTGTCAAATGTATTTATATTATATTTGTATTTGCTGGGTAACCCCTTAAATTAATTGCCTGTTGTTAAGTAAATGTTATTTACAATTGTAAGTTTTATTCTCTAAATGTAATTTTTTTGTGCAATATAGGAAAGTTCCCTCCGCATATATATTGTATCCATCCCATCCCCTGTGCCATTTCTTTACCCCCCCCCCTTCCCCCATGCCATTTCTTTACCCCCCCATCCCCCATGCCATTTCTTTACCACCCCCCCATCCCCCATGCCATTTCTTTACCCCTCCATCCCCCATGCCATTTCTTTACCCCCCCATCCCCCATGCCATTTCTTTACCCCCCCATCCCTCATGACATTTCTTTACCCCCCCCCCATCCTCCATGCCATTTCTTAAACCCCTGATCCCTCGTCCTCTGTGCAATCGGCCCCTCCCCTTTTTTAGCTCCACCCCCACATAGCCACACCCACGACCGGTAAGGGAAAGGTGGCAACCCTAATACACACTTTGTATGTCCACCCTTAAATGATTCTATATGACGCAACCACATAGGTTTGTGTTATTGGATCTCTCTGAATTCAAATTGAGGGAAATTTTCTTACCAATGGTTGGGGTCCTTTTCGAAATACATTTGTAGCCATGTGTAAACACATCCACAAATGCAGGATCACTAGTGATGAGGGGCATATATTTATGTAAAATATTGCAGATGTTTTTAAATTCATTACTGAATTGTGTGGAAAAACTATTGGTGAAACATCTGACAGTGTCCCTATCTTTTTTAGAAGATGTGATTTTGGGCGCAATCAATGTTTTGCGGTCTTTGCAAAATGCAATTTCTTTGCCTCTGACAATATCCCACCAGGGATACCTGCAGGACCACAAACGTTGTCCTATTTGTGTCACTTCCTTCTCAAAATCAGAGTCCGCAGAGCAATCCCTGGGGGCTCTGATCATCTCTTCAGTGAGTAGATTTCTGGTGACGTGAGCAGGGTGACACAAAGATGCATGCAGAATAGAGTTAACTGCCATGCTTTTTCTATTTGTATATGTAATTACTCGTTTTGTTTTGTTGTCACCCTGCAAACATAAATCCAGAAATGTAACTAAACTCTTCTCATGGAAAACTGTAAATTTCAAATTGCAGGAATTGTCACTGAGATACTTAGTAAACTCTGGTATGGTCGCTACTCCCGACCCCAAATGAACAGGATGTAGGGACCATACCAGTAGATGGACAACACAAAAGGATTAATGGGGAGAAAAGTGTCCCCCTCTCTTACCAACACATATAGATGTTGTCGAGAGAGGGGGAGAATTTTGCCCCATCAAAGCTCCAGTAATCTGGAGAAAAAACTTTTGGTTAAACATGAAAAAATTGTGATGGAGCAAAAACTCAACAACTTGAAATATATATTCCTGTAACCCATTAGAGTAACTAGAATACGTTCTTAAAAACCAGGATAAAGCACATGTGGCCAATGGATGAGGAATTACAGAGTAGAGTGATGCAATGTCTGCAGTCATCCACATCAATCCATCATGCCACTAGACATGTTCCAACATTTGCAATACATGACCCGTATCCTTGATGTAACCTGGCATCTGGATTATAAGTGGCTGCAGAGTCGCATCCACCCAAGAACACATCCTTTCGTTTAATGAAGAGATTATGGCAACAACAGGTTGCTTTTTGTTCCATTTTTGGGGGATGTGATGTTACCAAAAATCAGCACTCTTGGACCTTGGTATTTTTTTTACATTTATGGCATTCACCGCACAGAATCATTAACATTATAGTTTAAAGGAAATCTGTCATCAGAATCACCCGCACTAAACCTGTTACACAGGCTTGTAGTGCGGGTGATCCTGATTAAAACGCTCCTTACCTGGTTAAAAACGGTTCAGCGGTTCTTCAGATATCTTTATTTTTAGTTTTCTGTTATTCCCTGGCTTGGGACTCAGTGGGAGGTGTTATCATCTCGGACTCGGCCACACGTCATTCTAGCTGGGCGGAGCTGCCGCCCGGCTCATGAATATTCATGAACTTATCCTCGCGGCCCTCCCCAGCAGACCTAGAAAAAGGAGTTAGACTACGAGGATAAGTTCATGAATATTCATGAGCCGGGCGGCAGCTCCGCCCAGCTAGAATGACGTGTGGCCGAGTCCCAGATGATAAGACCTCCCACTGAGTCCCAAGCCAGGGAATAACAGAAAACTAAAAATAAAGATATCTGAGGAACCGCTGAACCATTTTTAACCAGGTAAGAAGCGTTTTAATCAGGATCACCCGCACTACAAGCCTGTGTAACAGGTTTAGTGCGGGTGATTCTGATGACAGATTTCCTTTAATAGTTCAGACACTTCTGAACAAAGCAATACCAAAAATATTTGTTCACTTTTTTTATTTTTTACATTTTTATAAATAAAATGGAAAAAGAGGGGTGATGTAATTTTTATTGGGCTTATTAATTTTTTTAAAAGTTTTTATTATTTTACTATACATTTTTTTTTAGGTCCCCACAGGCTATTTATAGATTGTGATAACTGTTCAGTGCTATACAGATCAATGCAGATCATTCAGATGGATTCTGGAAGGGCGGCATAATGGAGGTAAGGAAACCTCCGGCCTCCATCTTGAATTATCAGACACCGTAATCGTGCTGAGGAAGGTCACATGAGTCCCCAAAAGCCTTGCAGATACTTAAGATGATGTGATCAGTATTCATCACAGCATCTGAAGGGTTAATGGTGGACGTCCGCGTGATCGTCGTGCTTGGTAACAAGCATGTTGATTGTCACTGGGCTTTCCCAGACTTTTTAATAGCATTAAATCATTCTTCTCTGCCAGTCTGGAGTCTGAGAAAGCTGAGGGGAAACAAGGTGACAAGCATGTTGGTTGGAAGATAGCTTTTCCAGACTCCTAAATGGCCAATCATGCTTTTCTGCTAAAATACCTGTCAAACCTTGGACAATAGCTAAATCTTTTTTAAACTTTTAATGCTGATAATACTGATGTTATGAGGTGAGCTTGCTCTTACCATGTTGTGATAAATGAATGCCGGAAGCTACGATCTCCCTCCTCTTTGTGTATCAGAGAGTAACAAGCCGCTGATTGGTCTCAGCATTTTGTGCACGCTTCCAAGCACAGATGAGGAAGGGTAGAAGTTTACCCATTCAATCCTGAGTTATACGTCAGGATTGCAATTTGAACGCCCCTTCCTCTTATATGAATGTCTGGAAGTGTAAGCAGAAGAGAACGGGATCTAATAAGCCATAGAGGGAAGGTAGATAACCAAAAAGAGTACGGACTGCATTGCAGGGACAAGGGATGTATTTTGAAGATTTTTAAAATCTTTGACTCAATGACAGGTACCCTTCAATTACATTTTTAGTCCCCCTAGGGGACAGTCCAGTGCACAGTTCACTGCAGTACCTACTGCATGCATTGCAGTGAGCTATGTTATGCTCATCTTCTATTACAGCCTGCCTATGACTGCAATGATGGCCGATTACATCTTGGGGAATGATCACAGACGTCACAGGAAAACCACCTGTCATCTAACTGCTTAGATGCTACAGTCACTATTGACTACAGTCACTATGAGCCTACTCCATACCTTGTTAACACTCCTATGATATACATTCATATTATAGGTCTTAAACTGTTTGATTGTAAAGTTTCATACAGAACATAGTCCACAGACAACCTCTTTAATGCTTTAATGCCAATTTATCCAGGAGGTGGCAAAACCACATTTGATGGCTTAGACCAGTGGTGGGCAACCTTTTTTTTCAACTGAGCCAAATCTCGCCAAAACCACGACTGAAATTTATTTTGAGAGCCATATTTTTAAAACCGAAAATACATAGGATGGTACACTGTTTTTAGTTTCAATAAGTTTTTATTATATGTGGGGGCACATGACAGGGGGGGGTCCTGTCATTTGCCCCCACATATAATGCCCCCCTGCCATGTGCCCCTCATATATAATGCCCCCCTGACATGTGCCCCTTATATATAATACCCCATGTCCTGTGCCCCTCACAATATAATGCCCCCCTGACATGTGCCCGTCACTTATAATGCCCCCTGTCATGTGCCCCCACATATAATGCCCCCTGACATGTGCCCCTCACATATACCGTATATGCCGGCATATAAGACGACTGGGCGTATAAGGCGACCCCCAACTTTCACAGTTAAAATATAGAGTTTGGGATATACTCGCAGTATAAGACTACCCCTCCTACCGTGATGTACAGTACCTTGTAGTCCCCCCCCCCCATTAGGTAGGCAGTATAGTTCCCCCCACATTAGGTAGGCAGCATGTTCCCCCACAATAGCAGGCAGCTCCCCCACATTGGGTCAGCAGTTCCCCCACATTACGTCAGCAGCTCCCCCACATTAGGTCAGCAGCTCCCCCACAATAGTAGGCAGCTCCCCCACAATAGTAGGCAGCTTCCCCCCCCCACAATATTAGGAAGTTCCCCCACAATAGTAGGCAGCTCCCCCCCCCCCACAATAGTTGGCAGTTGGCAGCATAGTTCCCTCACAATGGTAGGCAGCCCCCCCCCACAATAGTTGCCAGTATAGTTCCCCCACAATGGTAGGCAGCTCCCCCCCCCACAATAGTTGGCAGTATAGTTCCCCCACAATAGTTGGCAGTATAGTTCCCCTCACAATAGTTGGCAGTATAGTTCCCCCACAATAGTTGGCAGTATAGTTCCCCCACAATAGTGGGCAGTATAGTTCCCCCACAATAGTGGGCAGTATAGTTCCCCCACAATGGTAGGCAGCTCCCCCCCCACAATAGTTGGCAGTATAGTTCCCCCACAATGGTAGGCAGCTCCCCACCACAATAGTTGGCAGTATAGTTCCCCCACAATAGTTGGCAGTATAGTCCCCCCACAATGGTAGGCAGCTACCCCCCCCCCCCACAATAGTTGGCAGTATAGTTCCCCCACAATAGTTGGCAGTATAGTTCACCCACAATGGTAGGCAGCTCCCCCCCCCCCCACAATAGTTGGTAGTATAGTTCCCCCCACAAAAGTTGGCAATATAGTCCCCCCACAATGGTAGGCAGCTCCCCCCCCCCCCACAGACATACAGCTTCAAGCCATATACAGTGTATGGCTGCAGGCTGTATGTCTTTATACTGCCTCCCACAGTGTTCCGGTCACCATCTACTGCTATGGCCTATGGACCATAGCAGTAGGTGCCGGGACCGGAGGAGTGGTGACCGGAACACTGAAGATGACGTGCCGTCGGTCACTTACCAGGCTCCAGCCGGCGCGCGTCTTCACCCGGTCCTCCTGGTACTCCTGCGCCTCTATGGTTGTACGCACGGGATGTCACTGCGTACAACCATAGAGAGGCGGAGGATCGCAGGAAGACCGGAGGAGGACGCGCGGCAGGCGGGGACTGGTTAGTGACCGGCGGACATCCTTATGTCCCGAAAAGATTTTTCGGGACACAGGGATGTCCGGCATAGGAAAACATATGATTATCTGCCCGGGCCGGCTCCCGTGTGCGGCTGCAGGCGGGGGCCGGCCAGAGCAGGTAAAAACTAATACTGTATACTAAAAACCAGGGGGCCTCCAGCTGTTGTGAAACTACAACTACCAGCATGCCCGGACAGCCTTTGCCGGTCCAGGCATGCTGGGAGTTGTAGTTTCACAACAGCTGGAGGCACCCTGGTTTTTAGTATACAGCAGTGGTCGGCACTATGCCGCTGCTACTCTGCATACAAGGGCCTGATACTAGTATCAGGCCCTTATATGTTACCAGTGTGCATGGGCGGCCGCCGCGGCCCGACCGCACTGCAAGAGCCGCATTAAAGTGCGTGAAGAGCCGCATGTGGCTCGCGAGCCGCAGCTTGCCGACCACTGGCTTAGACCAATTTTATGTAAAAAAAAAATAAAAATCTTTCTTATTGGAGTAGGATAGGTTTTTCTTTTTACCTCAAGTGCATAAACCATGAGTGATTTTGGTTATTATATGCCAAAGGGGGCACACCATCAGTATCAGGGATGGATACAGATGCAATACAACTACTATGTTATACTTGTGCAATGAGCACATTTACATTGCCCTGGATGTAAGAGGCTATTAATATGCTATAGGGCCCTACATGTGATCTATTTTGCTCTCAACATCCATTCTTTTCAAAGCTGTTATTAGACATTTTGGATTGAAGCAAGTTTCTATATACAGTAACCCCCCGACCTACGATGGCCCGACATATGATAAAATCGACATACGATGGCCTCTCAGAGGCCATCGCATGTCGATGTCAGCATTGACATACGATGCTTTTATATGTCGGGGCCATCGCATTAACTGCTATCCGACAGCGCAAAATGCTTAAGCTGCTGTCAGATAGCAGTGTAATGTGCCCCAGCAGGTTCACTTACCTATTCCCGATGCTCCGGGTCCACTTTGCGATCCTCCGGTGTCTTGCGCATCTTCTCCAGGGTCCAGGCCTTGCTTTCCGGCGTCGTTATTACGTCACTACGCACGCCGCGCCGCCGCAGCAGCGTAATAACGTCACCAGAAAGCGAGGCCGGACCCTGTAGAAGATGCGCAAGACACCGGAGGATCGTGAGGAAGACACCGGAGAAGCGGGACAGCATCGGGAGCCCCTGGAACAGCAGCGGGAGCGGTGAGGACCTGGTGCGGAGCGGCGGGGACAGGTGAGTACAGCTTCCTATACGGATCCCTCAACATACGATGGATTCGACAAACGATGGGTCGTTTGGAACGAATTACCATCGTATGTTGAGGGACCACTGTACAGTATTTGGCACCTTTAAAAACAAGGCTTTTGCTACATTTGGGTCTAACCCATCCCCAAATAAAACAGTAACGTCAATGAACCTTTAGTATTCATTGCTAGTAAATACAGTTCTTCGCTGTTCTAAATGTGCTTGTACATTTCCAAATATATTTTTCTCTGTATACTTTATTGTAATATGTTATTGCATCCTACTGTCCTTACAGCTACTAGCTCTATGAACAGTTATTTGTTTTCCTTGCAAGTTTACAATAAGTGATGTAATACTGCCATCTAGTGGCCAAGTTCAGAACTTCTGTTCCCTAAGAAATCACCTAATGCAATTTATTCAATTTATTTGTCAAAAAAGGTGTTCAGGGATGTAATATTGGTGACTTGTGCTTAGACAAGCCCATCAGTATTACATTGGTGGGGGTCCAACTCTCAGCCCCCTCTCCTGATTGAATGGCACGAGCTACAATACCAGGTATAGCTGCCACAAATTGTTTGCTGTGTGCCTGGAAAGCAATGAAGACGACTGATAGTTCTATTCTAAGGATAGGCCATAAATCTGAAAGTCCTATAAAATCAAATATCTAAAGGACGTGCATCTGAGCGCTGCAGCACTCTTTTTCTTCATTTTGCTATTGTTACGGGGGACAAGCAAACAAAGCACTCTAGGTGATGTGTAGCAGGAAGCCTGTTCCGTACAACTCTAGATACATAGAGAGAATATAGTTTTACTTACTGTCATCTTTTTCTATAACTCCTAGTATTCCCAGACAGCTGATAGGAGTTGTAAATAAAACTTAGGCAAAGATTCGGCTGCACACAAGCACCCACCTTTGTATTCAGGACATGCATGCACAGAATGAGTGATTGCATTATGTGTGCGTGCATCCCTAGAGGAGACATTCCTGGCCTCTAGTGGCTGTAGGCATGAAGCTGTCTGCAGCCTAGAAGATGGTTGTCACTTTTAAGTGTAAGCGTGTCATAAGGATAATTCTTATAATTATAAGCAGAACTTACCTACTTAGTCCGCTGCATTATTCATCTGTATAGGCATCCTGAGGATTAACCCCTTAGGACGCAGGGTTTTTCCATTTTTGCATTTTAGTTTTTTCCTCATCACCTTCTAAAAATCATAACACCTTAAAATCTTAATTTTGCACCTACAGACCCATATGAGTGCTTATTTATTGCGCCACAAATTGAACTTTATAATGCCATCAATCATTTCACCCCAACATTTATGGCAAAACCAGAAAAAAAATATTTGTGGGGCAAAATTTTTTTAAAAAATGATATTTTGTAACTTTTGAGGGCTTATGGTTATATGCAGTACACCATATCTTTATTCTGTAGGTCCATATGGTTACAAGGATACCTAATTTATTTAGGTTTTATTTTATTTGACTACTTTAAAAAAATTATAACTACATGCACCAAAATTAGTATGTGTAAAATTGTTCTGACCTCTATAAATGTTTTGTTTTTCAGTATACAGGGATTTATGAGGGCTAATTTTTTGTGCCATGATCTGAAGTTTTTATAGGTGCCATTTTTGTTTTGATGGGACTTTTTGATCGCTTTTTATAAAAATGTTTAGGGTATACAAAGTGACCGAAAATACGCAATTTTGGACTTTGCAATTTTTTTACGTGTACGCCATTGACAGTGTGGTTTGATTAACATTATATTTTTATAGTTCAGACATTTACGCAAGCGGCAATACCACATATGTTTATTTTTATTTACATTTTTTTTGGGGGGGAGGAGGGCGATTCAAACTTTTATTAGGGAAGGGGTTAAATCACATTTATTTACAATTTTTTTTACACTTTTTTTTTTTGCAATGTTATAGCCCCCATAGGGGACTATAATATGCAATACCTTGATTGCAGACACTGATCAATGCTATGCCCTAGCATAGCATTGATCAGTGTTATCGGTGCTCTGCTGCTCCATCCTGGATGTCAGGCATGGAGCAGCAGAGCGATGATCGGATGGCGGGAGACAGGGTAAGAAGCCTCCCGCTGTCCTCTCAGCTGTTCGGGATGCTGCGATTTCACCGCAGCAGTCCTGAACAGCCCACTGAGCTAACCGGCAACGCTTTTCTCCCGTTTTAGTCGCCGCAACTTTGATCACGACATCTAAAGGGTTAATACCGAACATCAGCCCAATCGGCGTTGTCTGTTATTAGTCGCGGGTCCTGGCTGCTGATAGCAATGACCTGCCGGGTATGAAGTAGCTGAGAGCGCTTCACATAATGGGATCCGGCCACTCATAGTCGTTAAGGGGTTAAAGGGGTCTGGGTTGGCTCCAATAAAATGTTGGCTGGTGGCATGTGAAGATGCTGAACATCATGGTATGTTGGCAGGCTCTAGCTTAACCTGGTCCCAACTAAGAGGAAGTTTGGGAGTGTTCCTTGTTAGAAGATATTCTTCGATGGACTTGTTTGTAAACACAATAATAGACTGTTACTCTCTTTTATTTCTTTGCAAAATTAATTTCGGAGCAATCTGCCACTCCGTAGAAACAATGCCAGAATAACATTTTTGTTCAGGTTAGGTATTCACACAGGTTTTTTGGAGTACTGCTACTGCAATATAAAGGAAGGATTTATACTTCTCCTTTTTACTGGACCCACTTCTGATTTTGGCTTGAAAATTGCAGTAACAATTTTCCATAAAAGGACAGTAAAAAATTCACTAACAAACTGCCTTGCATTGGATTCCATGTTCTTTTAAAGTGCTCTGGTTCTCTACTATAAGGCTAGTTTCACACTACGGAATTTCTGCCTGCAATTCTGCTTTGAAATTCCAGGCAGAAATTCCGCTTGCTAAAATGTACTGTATAGTGAATAGGTTTCCGTTCACAAATTCACACTTCGGAATTTGTGAAATGGAATTTGTGAACGGAAAATCTGCTTGGAAATTTCCGCCTGAAGAATGGCATTGCTAAGTAACCGCAGAACACATTGCAGTCTATTAGAGACTGCAGTGCCCGCACGGTCCTAGCGCCGACAGTCGGCGCTGTTCTGCCCGGAGATTCCGCAGTGTGAACCTAGCCTAATTGTTTTGATGTGCACTAGTCTATGTTTTGGATAGAATCCTCAAGCTATTGAAGATCTTGACAAATTTGGCTTTGAGGCATTCCAGTGTTCATATATTTTCTATTTATTTATTTGTATGATGTTTTGTTTATTATCTGTATCTCACATTGTATTTCCTTTCAAAAAACTTTTAACTACGTATATTTCATTTCAATTATTTTGATTTTTCTACTGTGAATATGTACACACATAATATTGTTCAGTATTGCTAAGTTAAAGAATCAGCTGTGAGAGCATACACATGACCTAAAACAAGTCAGGAGAGGGCATTCCTATGAAAAATACTAAGGCTATGTTCACATGTCTGGAATATCCGCACATAGGGGGAGATTTATCATTGCTTTTAGAGCATTTTTTTTCGTCTATGTTCAGGCGCAGTTCAGTCGCAAGCAGCATATTTTTAGACTTTTATGCGTCTTTTGATATAGACAGTTTTACTCTTTTTGCCTACCTGTAGAACTTTTTATTTTTGACCATACAGTGGTCACGTATTTATCATTTGTGACTTTTGTCAAAAGTGGCTATTTTGTGCGAAAAGGTAAATTTTTTTTTAGATGCAAAGCTACACCACCTACCAGTAGGCGTGAGAATAATTTCTACCTTCCACAATTCAACCTTTAACCCCTTCCCGCAGAATCCCGTCTATAGATTTTGCGCCAGAATTGAAAAAACCCCAACTAACTCTCCATTTTGCTAAGAAAACACGAAAAAGGGGCGTGGACGCTGTGGAAAGGGGCGTGGTCACTAAAAGGGGCGTTTTCCCGACAGTTTCACAAAAACCCAACTTATTTACTAAGGTTTCCACATAAAATGTGGTGGATTTGAGCTGAGGAAAACCAGACAGATCAGAGCAGGTGTAAAAAAAGCAAAGTGTAGGGAAAATGGAAATTGTAGGGAAAACTTAGTAAATACTGTGGAGAAAAAATTGTAGGGAATTAAAACCCACAAAGAAACCTACACAACACTCTTAGTAAATAAGGGCCATTGTCTTTTTCTTTTCCTTTTTCCACTTTAGACTACTACTCAGAGTAAACATCCTGGCGAAACTTTGTTTGCTCCAAAGAGCAGCCAAAAGCAAGCTGCACAAGGCAAAACCGGTGGGAAGGTAAGTGGTGACTTAACATTAACCTCTTAAGGACGCAGGGCGTATGGATACGCCCTGCATTCCGAGTCCTTAAGGACGCAGGGCGTATCCATACGCCCGTGGGAATTCCGGTCCCCACCGCTAGCCGGTTGGGGACCGGAGCCGGATGCCTGCTGAAATCGTTCAGCAGGCATCCCGGCATATCGCCCAGGGGGGTCATTATGTCAATTCAGTCCAGCGATCTGCGGCGATTCCGGGTCAATCGGGTCCCCAGTGACCCGGTGACCCGGAATTACTGGCTGTTCGGGGCCGTCTCTGACGGCCCCGAACAGCCAGAGCCTGCAGGGGTGAGGTGTCACTGGTGCCACCTCACGATCGCCCTGATTCGTCGGCCGGATTACCGGCCGACCAATCAGAGCGCCTGCTGCGGGTGTCACTCCCGCACCCGCTCCGCCCCTCATCTGGAGGGCGTGAGCGGGTGCGGGAAGACGACCCCGGGTGCTGGGGACCCCGATCCCCGGTGTCCATGTTGGGATCGGGGCCCCAGGAGCGACGGCTGCGGCGAGGGACAGTCCTGCGATGGAGCAGCAGCAGGAGGTGAGTTACAGCCTCCTGCTGTTGCTTAGCAACAGCTCCCAGCATGCAAAAAGGGCATGCTGGGAGCTGTAGTTATTCAACAGCAGGAGGCAGACCACCACAACTCCCAGCATTCCCTTATGGGCATGCTGGGACTTATGGTTTTGCAACAGCTGGAGGCACATTTTTTCTATGGAAAAGTGTACCTTCAGCTGTTGTATAACTACAATTCCCAACTTGCACAAACAGCTAAAGTGCATGCTGGGAGTTGTAATGGTGCATCTGCTGGTTGCATAACTACAACTCCCAACATGCCCGTTGGCTGTCAGTGACTGCTGAGAGTTGTAGTTTTGCAACAGCTGAAGGCACACTGGTTGTGAAACCCATTATTTTTTTTACCTAGCTCAGTGTTTCACGACCGGTGTGCCTCCAGCTGTTGCAAACTACAACTCCCAGCAGTCACCTTACACCATGCACCGTACATGCTGGGAGTTGTAGTTTTGCAACAGCTGGAGGCACACTGGTTTTGAAACACTGAGTAAGGTCACAAACTCAGTGATACGTAACCAGTGTGCCTACAGCTGTTGCAAAACTAAAACTCTCAGCATGTACAGTCTGTCAGCGCATGCTGGGAGTTGTAGTTTTGCAACAGCTGGATGTCTCCCCCAATGTGAATGTACAGGGTACACTCACATGGGCGGAGGCTTACAGTAAGTATCTGGCTGCAAGTTTGAGCTGCAGCAAATTTTCTGCAACAGCTCAAACTTCCAGCGAGAAACTACTGTGAACCCCCGCCCGTGCGACTGTACCCTAAAAACACTACACTACACTACGACAAAAAATAAAATAAAAAGTAAAAAAACACTACATATACACATACCCCTACACAGCCCCCCACCCCTCCCCAATAAAAATGAAAAACGTCTGGTACGCCACGGTTTCCAAAACGGAGCCTCGAGCTGTTGCAAAACAACAACTCCCAGTATTGTCGGACAGCCGTTGACTGTCCAGGCATGCTGGGAGTTTTACAACAGCTGGAGGCACCCTGTGTGGGAATCACTGGCGTAGAATTCCCCTATGTCCCCCCCTATGCAATCCCTAATTTAGGCCTCAAATGCGCATGGCGCTCTCACTTTGGAGCCCTGTCGTATTTCAAGGCAACAGTTAACGGTCAGATATGGGGTATCGCCGTACTCGGGAGAAATTGTGTTACAAATTTTGGGGGTTATTTTCTGCTTTTACCCTTTTTAAAAATGTAAAATTTTTGGGAAAAGCAGCATTTTAGGTAAAATTATTATTTTTTTTTTACATATGCAATAGTCGTGAAACTCCTGTGGGGTATTAAGGTTCACTTAACCCCTTGTTACATTCCCCGAGGGCTCTAGTTTCCAAAATGGTATGCCAAGTGGTTTTTTTTTTTGCTGTCCTGGCACCATAGGGGCTTCCTAAATGCGGCATGCCCCCAGAGCAAAATTTGCTTTCAAAAAGCCAAATGTGACTCCTTCTCTTCTGAGACCTGTAGTGCGCCATCAGAGCACTTTTCACCCCCATATGGGGTGTTTTCTGAATCGGGAGAAATTGGGCTTCAAATTTTGGGGGGTATTTTCTGCTTTAACCCTTTGTATAAATGTAAATTTTTTGGGAAACCAAGCATTTTAGGTAATTTTTAAAAAATTTTTTTACATATGCAAAAGTCGTGAAACACCTGTAGGGTATTAAGGTTCACTTTACCCCTTGTTACGTTCCCCAAGGGGTCTAGTTTCCAAAATGGTATGCCATGTGTTTTTTTTTTTTGCTGTCCTGGCACCATAGGGGCTTCCTAAATGCGGCATGCCCCCAGAGCAAAATTTCCTTCAAAAAAGCCAAATGTGACTCCTTCTCTTCTGAGACCTGTAGTGCGCCAGCAGAGCACTTTTCACCCCCATATGGGGTGTTTTCTGAATCGGGAGAAATTGGGCTTCAAATTTTGGGGGGTACTTTCTGCTATTACCCTTTTTAAAAATGTAAAACTTTAGGGAAACCAAGCATTTTAGGTAAAAAAAAATTTTTTTTTACATATGCAAAAGTCGTGAATCACCTGTGGGGTATTAAGGTTCACATTACCCCTTGTTACGTTCCCCGAGGGGTCTAGTTTCCAAAATGGTATGCCATGTGGGGTTTTTTGCTGTTCTGGCACCATAGGGGCTTCCTAAAGGTGACATGCCCCCCAAAAACCATTTGACGCTCCTTCCCTTCTGAGCCCTCTACTGCGCCCGCCGAACAATTAACATAGACATATGAGGTATGTGCTTACTCGAGAGAAATTGGGCTACAAATACAAGTATACATTTTCTCCTTTTTATCCCTTGCAAAAATTCAAAAATTGGGTCTACAAGAACATGCGAGTGTAAAAAATGAAGATTGTGAATTTTCTCCTTCACTTTGCTGCTATTCCTGTGAAACCCCTAAAGGGTTAAAACGCTTACTGAATGTCATTTTGAATACTTTGGGGGGTGCAGTTTTTATAATGGGGTCATTTATGGGTTATTTCTAATATGAAGACCCTTCAAATCCACTTCAAACCTGAACTGGTCCCTGAAAAAAAGCGAGTTTCAAAATTTTGTGAACAATTGGAAAATTGCTGCGGAACTTTGAAGCCCTCTGGTGTCTTCCAAAAGTAAAAACTCATCAATTTTATGATGCAAATATAAAGTAGACATATTGTATATGTGAATTAAAAAAAATTTTTTTGGAATATCCATTTTCCTTACAAGCAGAGAGCTTCAAAGTTAGAAAAATGCAAAATTTTCAAATTTTTCATCAAATTTTGGGATTTTTCACCAAGAAAGGATGCAAGTTACCAAAAATTTTTACCACTAAGTTAAAGTAGAATATGTCACGAAAAAACTATCTCGGAATCAGATTGATAACTAAAAGCATTCCAGAGTTATTAATGTTTAAAGTGACAGTGGTCAGATTTGCAAAAAATGGCCGAGTCCTTAAGGTGAAAAAGGGCTCAGTCCTTAAGGGGTTAAAGTAGGACGGTAGTGCTAAAAAAGCTAATACCCTTTACCAAAGGATAAGGGGAAAGTTATAGATTGTGGGGAGTTCAACCGCCGGGACCCCCCCCCCCACAAACTCCTTTCTGGGGCCTCGGCAGTTGGCAGCAAGCCGCGTGACAACCCCTGCAGGAAGCCCAATCAGACATGCCCTCACCATGTATCATGGTGGAGGCGAGTTGGCCACCACATCATGCAAAGGTTGTGAATGTACCCTTCCTGTTAACTGTCCGTGCCCCGTACAGGTCCCAGCGGTCAGACCCCCGGCAATCTATTACTTTTCCTCTATCTTTTGGTATTTAGTTTTAATTACACTATTCCTAATTTTTATTCACTACAG
Source organism: Hyla sarda (assembly GCF_029499605.1). NCBI lineage: Eukaryota > Metazoa > Chordata > Amphibia > Anura > Hylidae > Hyla > Hyla sarda. The sequence continues at coordinate 348,308,030 of NC_079189.1, forward strand.
TTCTCCTTGGACAATGTGTACTTGTTTAAGGGTATGTTCACACGAGATTCAGACACGAGATTCAGCCTGGCAGTCGTTTATGCAGTGCTCGCAGACTTCCACGCAAAGAACATGTTCTTTCTTTGTGCGGAACAATTTCAATGGCGGAATTGTCTGCCACTGAAGTTCCGCAGTTTGAACGAGTCTTGCGGAAGACCCATTCACACTGATGCTAATGTTCACTGTGCGGAATTTCATTTGCGGAATTCCGCTCACAGAATTCCGCAGTGTGAATATACCCTAATAGTGAGAGCCAGTAACGGTTCGACTGTTGGATATACGGTACCTTCTACGAACAGACGAGCCCATATTGTCTATCACTACTACACAAGTACACATTGTCTAAGGAGAATTGTATTGAACTAACTCTAAAGTATAGTTCAAATAGTTTAACAGTTTCAACATTTAACCCCTTAAAGACTATGGACGTAAATGTACGTCATGGTGCCATGGTACTTAAAGGGGTAGTCCAGTGGTGAAAAACTTATCCCCTATCCTAAGGATAGGGGATAAGTTTGAGATCGCGGGGGGTCCAACCGCTGGGGCCCCCTGCGATCTCTCTGTACGGGGGCCAGGCTCTCCGCCCAGATAGCGGGTGTCGACCCCCGCACGAAGCGGCGGCCGACACGCCCCCTCAATACTACTCTATGGCAGAGCCGGAGATTGCCGAAGGCAGCGCTTCGGCTTTGCCATAGAGTTGTATTGAGGGGGCGTGTCGACCGCCGCCTCGTGCAGAGGTCGACACGCCCCCTTCCCACGGGCTGTCGGGGCTCCGTACAGGAGATCGCAGGGGGCCCCAGCGGTCGGACCCCCCGCGATCTGCAACTTATCCCCTATCCTTAGGATAGGGGATAAGTTGCTCACCACTGAGTCACCACTGGACTACTCCTTTAATGCACCATGACGTACATTTACGTCCCACCATGACCGCGAGCACTGGACCGGTGCTCGCGTCATGCGCGGCAGGTCCCGGCTGCTATCAGCAGCCAGGGACCCGCCGGTAATAGCGGACATCCGCGATTGCACGGATGTCTTCCATTAACCCCTCAGATGCCGTGATCAATACAGATCACGGCATCTGCGGCAGTGCGGTACTTTGAATGGATGATAGGATCGCCCGCAGCGCTGCCGCCGGGATCCGATCATCCAGCATGGCAGCCGAAGGTGCCCTCACCTGGCTCCGGCTGTCTCCCGGGGTCTTCTGCTCTGGCCTGAGATCGAGCAGACCAGAGCAGAAGATCACCGATAACACTGATCAGTGCTATGCTCTATGCATAGCACTGAACGGTATTAGCAATCTAATGGTTGCTTTAAATAGTCCCCTATGGGGACTATTACAGTGTAAAAAAATTGTAAAAAAATTTTTAAATACAAAATCAGCTCGATCTCAGACAAGAGCAGAAGAAGCTGTGAAGGCGGCGGAGGCAGGTGAGGGGACCTCCGTTAGCCATGTTTGCTGATCTGATCAGCATAAAATGTAGCCACGCTGCCGCAGATGCCATGATCTGTGTTGATCACAGCATCTGAGGGGTTCATGGTAGACATCCGTGCGATCACGGATGTTGGCCATTACTGGCAGGTACCTGACTGCTATCAGCATCGCTTCAATGCTCGCGGTCATGTACAGGATGTAAATGTGCGCGAAGTACCACCACTACCAGGACGACCACGTCCGTGGTCGTTAAGGGGTAAGTATTGTGCAAGAACGAACCTTACTGTGGGAGAAGAAAGATCCCAAATATTCTGACAATGTGTACAAAAAAAAGATGGGCGGAGATATACACAACCTTACGTCTGGACTATGACAAATATGGGTGCAAGCTACAAGAGGCAATCAGTAAGAATCCTATGTGAAAGATTTCTTTGGGGGCATGTTCTTAGGGGTTTTGGGTTCAAACCCCGTTCTATGATACCTATGTCAATTTTGTTTTATTTTATCTATTTCATTAGCGGCGCTGACATAGAAAAGGTGGTGCTCGGTCAGGGACAGCTATTTCAAGTATGTGTGAGAGTCTCAGCTGCCAAATGGATTAGGAGCCAAAAGGAGTGGCTACAAGCACGCCACATGACTGTCCTTTCTGCATAAGGTCCTGGAATTAAGATCATAAGTTTGACTTTCTCTGTAGTCTAATTGTTAATTGGAGAAAAATACCAAAGTTTGGTTGATACTCTGCTTGTAGAAGCAGAGTATCATCTTAACTTTGCTAGCTTTCTCCAATTACACTAGTTGTTAGACCAGATTTTTCAAAACCTGGGCATATGATAAGTAATGCAGTTGCCCATAGCAACGAAACAGATTGCTTTGCTCAATTTCAGAGTCTTTTTAAAATTGAAGGTAACAGTCTGATTATTGGCCAGGGGCTACTCAAATACTTTTAGTCTGCCCTGGTTTTCAGTAAACACCTTTTTTGTTGTTGCTTTTTTCTTTTAGAACAGCTTCTAATACTGTCTCACCAATGCAGACTCCAGAGCCCATAGTTGTGGAAGCTATTCCAGAGAAACAGACGGATGTAGAGGGAGATGCTCATCCCCCCGCCACAATAAACACAAGCCTGCGACACAAATCTCAAAAGCATTCATCAATGAAAAAACATGACTCTCAGCAGGAACAACTCTTCCATGAAGCCCTTCAGAAGCTAGAGGAGTCTTGCACATCAAAATTTTTACATATGGATGTGAGGCTACTTCAAGTAGAGGGCTTAATAACTGGCCCGCCCCCAGTCCATGTAGGGACTTTCTCCTTACTCTAGTGCCTGCCATGGAGAAGATGATGGAAGAACAGCAGGTTAATTATAAAACAAAGATCATATGATTAATCATACGATTGTACCACCTTCCCCTTCAGTACAGCAGCCCCGATCCAGACCCTACCCCTTTCTCTGTACCCTTACCAGAAGGTTTGCGCTATGAGGACACTTATGAGGGACACTAATCGGTGACTATGAGCTGTTTTTTTTAAATAATATGTTTAACCCCTTAACGACGCAGGATGTAAATGTATGTCCTGGTGCGGTGGTACTTAACGCACCAGGACGTACATTTATGTCCTATACATGACCGGGAGCATCGGACCGATAGCGCTGATGTGTGCCATTAACCCCTCAGATGCCGTGATCAATACATATGACAGCATCTGCGGCAGTGCGGTCACTAAAATAGATGATTGGATTGCCCGCCGTGCTGCCATGGGGATCCGATCCAAGACACCCCCGATCCCCCTGAAAGAATAGGAGTGAGGTGCCACCCCTTCTATCCCTGTTATTGGTCGTTCAGAAGCGACGACCAATAGCAGATCGGGGGCGTAAGGGTTAACATTCGATTCCCCCACCCACTGTAGTCCAGACAGAGCGGGGGAACCAACGGTGACTGGTGCTGAAGGTGAACTTACCATCGGCGGTGACAATGGGCGATGATCGGCGGGCGACGATGACGTGCGGCTGGCTCCCTGCTGCAGACTACGGAAGCCAGTGAGTTGCCTAGCAACATCTGGAGGGCTACAGAGGTCTCTAAACTGTAGCCCTCCAGATGTTGCAAAACTACAACCCCAGCATGCCCAGACAGCTGTTTGCTGTTTGGGCATGCTGGGATTTGTAGTTTTGTAACAGCTGGAGGGCTACAGTTTGGAGATCACTGTGCAGTGATCTCTAAACTGTGGCCCTCTAGATCTTGCAAAACTACAATTCCCAGCCTGCCCCCACAGCAGTTTGCTGTCTGGGCATGCTGGGATTTGTAGTTTTGCAACATCTGGAGGGCCACAGTTTGGAGATCACTGTGCGGTGGTCAAGTTTGAGCTGTGGCAAATTTTCCGCCGCAGCTCATACTCCTAGCGTGAAACTCACCGTAACTACACTACACTAACACAAAATAAAGGGTAAAGCACTACATATACACCCACTTACACTGCCCCCCCTCCAATAAAAATTAAAAACTTATCGTACGGCAGTGTTTCCAAAATGGAGCCTCCAGCTGTTGCAAAACAACAACTCCCAGTATTTCCGGACAGCCACTGACTGTCCAGGCATGCTGGGAGTTTAGCAACAGCTGGAGGCACCCTGTTTGGGAATCAGTGGTGTCGAATACAGTGTAGGGTGACAGTCAGGGAGCGCGCGCAGGCTGAATGAAAAAGGACCGATGCCCGGCCACATCAGTCCTTTTTCAGGCGTGACGTCACGCCAGGCTGCAGCCGGCCACTAGGAGGGAGACCCCTAGTGGCCGGTTTTCAAATGTAAATTAAACTATTTTAATAAAAAATAAAAAAAATAAAAGTATATTAGAGATATGTTGTAGTACATAAGTACTACAAAAAATAAAGTTAGTGACAGTGCCCATTTAATGACAAACTTAATTGACAGTTTCTGTATCTAAAAGTAAGAGCACACTGTGTAAACAGAATGACAAAACATCTGCCAGAAGTAGAGCTTTTACACCTGAAAAAAATTAAATGAGCGAATGCCAACAGTGGTATTAAAAAGGTGGGCATAAATAAAAAACATAATAAAATCAGAACATTGTGGCCCTGATTTACTAATTTGGGGTAGATAAGCTTTTTTGATCACTTTTTATTCCAAATTCTTCTGGCCTATGAGGTGACCAAAAAAAACTTCCAACAATTCTGTGATTTGGTATTTTCTTTGCTTTCACCATGTGTTTTTCATAATTTGGACATTTCTGCACACAGAAAACATGTTTATTTTATTTATTTTTTTTTTTTTTTATTAAGAAGAAGGATTTGATTTGAATTTTTATAGGAATTTGTATTTGTCATTCAACAAATCTTTTGACATACAATAGAGACAGGTCAAGTGCCTTGATCAGTCAGAGTCTGATGTTCAGACCCCTACTTATCAATTCAATGAGCTGGTATAAGCGATTGGCCCAAATGCTTCTACATACCTTCCTTCCTTTTTTTTAAATTTAGTTATTCAATGTCTAATTTTTTTTTTATATCTGAAAAAGTCTTATCCCCCTTTTTTTTTTTACTGAGCTAGTTTCTCCTCTGCCTATGCTTTAGACGCTCTAATTACTTGCTTAGCCTCTTTCTGCCTAATCTTATAGATTTCCCTATCTTCATTGCTCTGTTTTTTTTTTTTTTTTTTTATAATTATTAAATGCTAGCTTTTTGTTTTTATGATTTTGGCCACTTCTGCTGAGTACAATATTGGTCTGTTTCTTTTTTTTTTCTAATGCAATTTTCTGTTGCCTTCAATAATGCAACTTTTAAGTAGTCCCATTTCTCCCAGAGTTCATTTAAACCATTCCAGACTGATCGGGACTCATTAACCACTAATCTAAATTTAGATTAAGGGGAAATTTATCAAAGGATTTAGACTTTTTTTTTTATTTTTGCTTTGGAGCAAAAAAAAGTTGCCCACATGTTGTGTGCGAAGTTTTTTTTGCAACTTTTTGCCCACAGCAGCTTTGTGAGAAAACACTATGGACAGTCAAATCTCTGTTTGCTGATGCAGTGGTCAGGAATGTATCATTACGACTTTTTCTAAAAAGGCCCGTGAAAAAAAACCCTAGTTTTTTGCAGGTCACCGCCAGGTAGTGACCATGCTTAGAAAAATGACTGGCCACAAAAATGACTGGCCACAGCACTGCACTAATGTGTCTCTTTATAAAGTACAAAACTACAACTGCCAGCATGCCCTGACAGTGAGGACATGTTGAGAGTTGTAGTTTTGCAACAGTTTGAGAGACATAGGTTGGGGATTGCTGTCCTAACATGTGTCTCTCTATATAGTACACAACTACAACACTCAGCTGTTATAACCTCTTCAGGACGCAGCAGTTTTTTATTTCTGTACTTCTGTTTTTCCTCCTCGGTCACTTCTAAGACCCATAACACTTTCAATTTTTCACCTACAGACCCATATGAGGGCCAATTGTATTTTACATAGGTGACCCATATGTCACCAATTGTATTTTACAATAACATCACTCATGTTGCCACCAAATACCATTACCGTATGTATGCGTAGTAGAGTGGATATGTGTGGTTGAGGATGATATGTTTCATACTCCAAGTTAGAGATTAAACTTCTTTAATATCCCATTGAGAACATCAGTGCCGACTAGTCAATACTTACACACTCATATACTGGTTTGGGAATTTAATAAACTCTGCAGGTGCCGAAATACAGTGACCCTGATTTATGAGTGGAGTGCAGTTTTCTTCGTGGGTTTTGTTTCCCAACAGATATTTTCCCACAGTATTTACTAATGTTTCCCTACATTTTGCTTTTTTTACACATGCTCTGAGCTGTGGGGTTGTCCTCAGCTCAAATCTACCACATTTACTATGGAAACCTTAATAAATATGTTGGTATTTTTTGAATGTCGGGTACATGCCCCCTTTTTGATGACCATGCCCCTTTTTCCAAATGGCTACATCCCTTTTACGGGTTTTCTCAGTAAAATGGAGAGTTGGTCTGTTTTTTTTCCAATTCTGGCTCAAATTACTACTTTAAAAAATATATATAACATGTGAGTACTACAAGAGTATGATCCCCACAGCACTGCAAGTGTTAATTGTACAGTATGTTACAGTGACGTAAAATTATCATATGGGGTGCTAAGGTGCAAGGAGGTGAAGTCTTTTAACAATGAATGTAAAGTAAGAATTCACGTGGCACTCGACATATTATGATAAAGGCTTGGTCACTTCTGTCTTTTATTCGAGAATTTCATCAGTTCAGTGGATGCCAAACCATACTGCTAATTGTGCTGGGAGGGTGAACCAGTGCAGGGGAGAGATGAGACGCTAGAACAGTTATGCGTCGAATGACACTTCTTTCGGCCTCTGTGTGATTCAGGTGCTGCACGCTTACATAAGGAGTGCTCAAACAAAAAGGGGAGTGAACAGTACAGTACGCATATGATCGATTAATCTTAGGGCTCCTGAGCCTGTTCTTAGACTATACAGATGCTCCCTTATGTGTATTAACAAATTTTTTTTACCTACATAAAATAATCTGCATGTGCATACTAGGCAATAGACTATGTGTAAACTGCTGCATGTAATAAATTGTTGGACCCGTACTTCATATCCTCCTAGGGTAAAATGCTGTTTTCCTAAATTGTGACTACAGAAGGAGCTATTTTTTTTTTTTTTTTATAAGGGAAATTTCCTGCTGGGGCCATCTTATTTGAGCAATTGTAGGATTGTTTTTCCCCTGATCTTTGCTCATCTTTTTTATAAAACCTCCCACTGTGTTGTTTCTTTTATATGTAATAATGGGACGGTTTCTGGCTATTTCTTGAATATCTTTGTCCCTTTCTAGGATGTACCAATTTTTCGGAACAGAATTTTTAATAATCTGATTCTTTGCTGTATTTTTAAAACTAAAACTAAACCTATTTTTTAGGGATGTCCCGATACTAGTATCGGTATCGGGGCCGATAACAGGTATTTGCATGGTATCAGGGACTCGTCTAATGTCCCCGATACCAAATCCGATACCTGATGGAGTGCTCCGCTTCCCCGTTCTATGGTCCGCATCACTGCCGCTGCCCCGTTCTGGCGTCCGTATCATGGTGTCTTATGGAGAAGCATGTGACACACACACGTCACTCCACTGCGCCCAGGGTAACGCTATGGAGGAAGCAGAATGACGTGTATGTCACATGCTCCTCCATAAGACGCCATGATGCAGACGGCAGAAAGAAGCAGTGGCAGTGATGAGAACAGGGCTGCGGAGCGGCAACATCGGTCAGGTGCAAGTGAAAACTAAACGGGGGGGGGGGGCTGCTGTCTACAAGGACACTGGACAGTTGCAAGTGAGAAACTACAAGGGGGGGGGCTGCTATCTACAAGGGGGCTGCTATCTACAAGGGGGTCCTACTATCTACAAGGGGATTCCTGCTATCTACAAGGGGGAGACCTGCTATCTACAAGGGGGGGTGGTCTGCTGGCTACAAGGGGGTGCTGCAGTCTACAGGAGGGCTGCTACTAATGTCTGCATCTATCTATACTCCCTACTATTAAAGGCAATCTTACAGTAGAGTCATCTGCACTAACTTGAATTTATAGGCAAATAGTGCAGGTGACCCGGTTTCTATTGCTGCTCGCCATGTGATCATCAGCGCAATCGCTCAGGAGACATTGGTCTCGCCGCCAATGCATATGTTCTGCCCAATGGAGAAGAGAGAAATCTTGGCTCATACTACAGCAGCCGCCTCCATTGCATACAACAAGGAACTCACATATCAGCATGGTAAGCAGCGCAGGAAACCGCATCACCCTGCTGTCAGATTCCCTTTAAAATAAAAGTACTCGTAATTGGTATCGGCCAGTACTAGAATTAAAGTATCGGGACTTGTACTCAGTCTTAAAAAAAAATTGTATCGGGACATCCCTACTATTTTTGTCTTGTTCTCTGTTCACTTTTTTTTTTGTCTATTTGTTTTCAATATTTTTCCTGAACTTTTTTATATGTATTTTCAATGACTTCTTTTGGTGCATAGAATCTTTGCTATTTATCCATTTTAGCCGGAGGAACTGGTTGTAAAGTATGTTATTACGGGCATGTTTTGTATGGGAACTTTTATAATGCAACAAAGAGTTTTTCATTATTTTTTTTCTGTAACCTGTTTAAATAGTTTTATCCTCAATCCAGATGCGTACGTCAAGGAAATCTTAACTCTGGTCCCATGACTGATACATAAAAAAAAAAATTCTCCTAATTCTCTGTATTGAGATAGTGAACAAATTGGAAAAACAATTCTGCTGACCTGTCCCATATTATGAATATATCATCCACATATCGAAGATATCTTCACATAACAGGCAAAAAGATAAATGATGCAAAAAATGTGTTTACTCTCCAACATAGGCAAAAAAATATTGGCGTATGTACAGGAGACCGAGGTCTCCATAGCGGTCCCCCGGCTCTGCACATACCATTGCCTGCCATGTGAAAATGTATTACTAGTCCTCCCCTACCTATTCTCTAAAAGAAGCTGATTTGTCTGTGGTTGTCAAAAATGTATTTAAAGCCTCTACATCTGCATTGTGTGGGATGCAGGTGTACACATTTTCTACGTCTATCGATGCTAAATGAAATGAATCTTGCCAAACGAAACACTTAAGGGCAGATAACTCCCTGATATTTAGTTTAAAACAATAGCTGAATTTAGTGACGAAGAAGAACTTTGTGCTCAGATTGTGTGTGAATTGATAGAAGATAGATCTTAACCCCCAGAATAGATGCACCTTAAAATTTTTTATCTTAAAGTAGGTAATCCTTCTACTTTTAGCACCCGAAGGAGCAATTGATTTGTTCCAAAGAGGACGTTAAAGCGTTAGTATACCCCAAAAAAACAGATAATATAACTAAATCTGAAAAGTAAGCACTAATTTGGTTGGCCTATCAATCCAATATCATAGTAACTAAGTCTGATAAGGGGGATTCTGTTGTAGTATGGAACAAACAGGAACATGACATGGAAGTTCAGTGTCATTTATCTGATGTAGCCATGTACAGAAAACTTATTGAAAATCCCACAGGCCGTACTATAGAAAAGCTTAGGGCACTCCTTCTGAAATATGTGAGCAGAAATGTTATAGGAGAAAATACACCAGAATTCTTAATACGTAGAGCACCAAAACCAGAAATGTGGTACATTATACCAATAGTCCAAAGTCCAGGTCTGCAACAGAGGCTTAATCATTCTTTCTATAATGGCTACTAACACCTGTCACGATTCCGGCTGGCAGGTAGTGGATCCTCTGTGTCAGCGAGGGATTGGCGTGGACCGTGCTAGTGGACCGGTTCTAAGAGGCTACTGGTTTTCACCAGAGCCCGCCGCAAAGCGGGATGGTCTTGCTGCGGCAGTAGCAACCAGGTCGTATCCACTAGCAACGGCTCTACCTCGCTGACTGCTGAGAAGGCGTGGGACAGAAGGACTAGGCAGAGGCAAGGTCAGACGTAGCAGAAGGTCGGGGGCAGGCGGCAAGGTTCGTAGTCAGGATGGGTAGCAGAAGTTCAGGTACACAGGCTTTGGACACACTAAACGCTTTCACTGGCACAAGGCAACAAGATCCGGCAAGGGAGTGCAAGGGAGGAGACTAGATATAGCCAGGGAACAGGTGGGAACCAATTAAGCTAATTGGGCCAGGCACCAATCATTGGTGCACTGGCCCTTTAAGTCTCAGAGAGCTGGCGCGCGCGCGCCCTAGAGAGCGGAGCCGCGCGCGCCAGCACATGACAGCAGGGGACCGGGACGGGTAAGTGACCTGGGATGCGATTCGCGAGCGGGCGTGTCCCGCTGTGCGAATCGCATCCCCAACGGCCAAGACAGTGCAGCGCTCCCGGTCAGCGGGACTGACCGGGGCGCTGCAGGGAGAAAGACGCCGTGAGCGCTCCGGGGAGGAGCGGGGACCCGGAGCGCTAGGCGTAACAGTACCCCCCCCCTTAGGTCTCCCCTTCTCTTTGTCCGGTAACTGCCTCCCCTGGGATGAGGACACCTGGAAAGAATGGAGGGTTTCCTCAACGGCAGGCAGTACAGCAGGAGTGGGAATGGGGAGGGAGGGCAGAGGGCGAGGCCTGGCACGGAGCAGTGTGACACCAGGACGGGGACCATGGGGAGGCACAGAGGCTTGCCTGACGGGACTGGGAGGGGGGGAGAGGCACTTCCTGTGGCAGGCAGAGTCCCAGTTCCTGATCTCCCCGGTGGTCCAATCAATGGTGGGGGAATGAAGCCGGAGCCAAGGCAGACCGAGGAGGACCTCAGAGGTACAGTTGGGGAGAATAAAGAACTCAATCCTCTCAAGGTGGGGTCCAATAGACATGAGGAGGGGCTCTGTGCGGTAACGCACGGTGCAGTCCAATCTGGCTCCGTTGACCGCGGAAATGTAGAGCGGCTTGACGAGACGGGTCACCGGGATGCTGAATTTATTAACCAACGACTCCAAAATAAAATTTCCTGAGGCACCGGAGTCCAAGCAGGCCACGGCTGAGAGGGAGGAGCTGGCTGAAGAAGAAATCCGCACGGGTACCGTGAGACGTGGAGGAGCAGACTTGGAACCAAGAGACGCCAAACCCACGTGAGCTGGGTGCGTGCGTGCGTTTCCCAGGCGTGGAGGACGGATAGGGCAATCCACCAAGAAATGCTCGGTACTGGCACAGTAAAGACAGAGATTTTCTTCCCTACGGCGATTCCTCTCTTCCTGGGTCAGGCGAGACTTATCCACTTGCATGGCCTCCTCGGCGGGAGGCCCAGGCGTAGATTGCAACGGATACTGTGGGAGAGGTGCCCAGAAATCTAAGTCTTTTTCCTGGCGGAGCTCTTGGTGTCGCTCAGAAAAACGCATGTCAATGCGGGTAGCTAGATGGATGAGTTCTTGCAGATTGGCAGGAATCTCTCGTGCGGCCAGCACATCCTTGATGCGACTGGATAGGCCTTTTTTAAAGGTCGCGCAGAGAGCCTCGTTATTCCAGGATAACTCTGAAGCAAGAGTACGGAATTGTACGGCATACTCGCCAACGGAAGAATTACCCTGGACCAGGTTCAACAGGGCAGTCTCGGCAGAAGAAGCTCGGGCTGGCTCCTCGAAGACACTCCGGAGTTCAGTGAAGAAGGCCTGGACTGTGGCTGTGGCAGGATCATTGCGGTCCCAGAGCGGTGTGGCCCAAGACAAGGCCTTTCCTGAGAGAAGGCTTACTACGAACGCCACCTTAGACCGTTCTGAAGGAAACAAGTCCGACATCATCTCCATATGCAGGGAACACTGAGACAAAAATCCACGGCAGAGCCTGGAGTCCCCATCAAATTTGTCCGGCAGGGACAAGCGGAGGCTAGGAGCGGCCACTCGCTGCGGAGGAGGTGCAGGAGCTGGCGGAGGAGATGGTTGCTGCTGTAGCAGAGGCAGAAGTTGCTGTAACGTGGCGGTCAACTGCGACAGCTGCTGTCCTTGTTGGGCAATCTGCTGCGATTGCTGAGCGACCACCGTGGTAAGGTCAGCGAGACTTGGCAGCGGCACCTCAGCGGGATCCATGGCCGGATCTACTGTCACGATTCCGGCTGGCAGGTAGTGGATCCTCTGTGTCAGCGAGGGATTGGCGTGGACCGTGCTAGTGGACCGGTTCTAAGAGGCTACTGGTTTTCACCAGAGCCCGCCGCAAAGCGGGATGGTCTTGCTGCGGCAGTAGCAACCAGGTCGTATCCACTAGCAACGGCTCTACCTCGCTGACTGCTGAGAAGGCGTGGGACAGAAGGACTAGGCAGAGGCAAGGTCAGACGTAGCAGAAGGTCGGGGGCAGGCGGCAAGGTTCGTAGTCAGGATGGGTAGCAGAAGTTCAGGTACACAGGCTTTGGACACACTAAACGCTTTCACTGGCACAAGGCAACAAGATCCGGCAAGGGAGTGCAAGGGAGGAGACTAGATATAGCCAGGGAACAGGTGGGAACCAATTAAGCTAATTGGGCCAGGCACCAATCATTGGTGCACTGGCCCTTTAAGTCTCAGAGAGCTGGCGCGCGCGCGCCCTAGAGAGCGGAGCCGCGCGCGCCAGCACATGACAGCAGGGGACCGGGACGGGTAAGTGACCTGGGATGCGATTCGCGAGCGGGCGTGTCCCGCTGTGCGAATCGCATCCCCAACGGCCAAGACAGTGCAGCGCTCCCGGTCAGCGGGACTGACCGGGGCGCTGCAGGGAGAAAGACGCCGTGAGCGCTCCGGGGAGGAGCGGGGACCCGGAGCGCTAGGCGTAACAACACCATTACTGCCAGGGATACCAGCTTTCTTGAAAAATACCAGTGAGTTATTACCTGCCCTTGAGGGTTATGTTTGTCAAGATTCATTTCATTTAGCATCGATAAACATGGAAAGTTTGTACACCCACATCCCACACATTGCTTATTTTTCACGCCAACAATTCTACTTTGCAGTGACATTAGTCATTTTACAAAAAAATCCACGGCGAAACGGAAAAAAAATTCTTTGTCCGACAGAATTGAAGAAAAAATTTCATTTTGTAACTTTTGGGGGCTTCCGTTTCTACACAGTGCATTTTTCGGTAAAAATAACACCTTATCTTTATTCTGTAGGTCCATACGGTTAAAATGATACCCTACTTATATAGGTTGGATATTGTTGTACTACATGCAGGAAAATGTAGATGTTAAAAATTCTCATCTTCTAACCCCTATAACTTTTTTACTTTTCTGCATACGGGCCGGTATGAGGACTCATTTTTTGCGCCATGTTCTGAAGTCTTTATCGGTACCATTTTTTGTATTGATCGGACTTTTTGATCGCTTTTTATTCATTTTTTCATGATATAAAAAGTGACCAAAAATACGCAATTTTTTTCGCGTACGCCATTGATCGTGCGGATTAACAATATATTTTTATAGTTCGGACATTTTTATTTACACTTTTTTTATGGGAAAAGGGGGGTGATTCAAACTTTTATAATGAAGGGGTTAAATGACCTTCGTTAACTTTTTTTTTTCAGCGTTATAGCTCCCATAGGGGACTTTAACACTGCACACACTGATCTTTTACCCTGATCCCTGCAAAGCCATAGCTTTGCATGGATCAGCGAGATAGGGGCTCGATTGCTCAAGCCTGTAGCTCAGGATTGGAGCAATCAAATGTCGATCGGACGCGACGGAGCAAGGTAAGGGGGTCTCCGCTCGTGTCCTAGCTGATCGCGATGTCCTGTTTAGCCCGACTGAACTGCCGGGAAGCGTTTATTTTAATTTTTAGATGTGGCGATCGGTGCCGCATGCTGTTAGCCTAGGGTCCCGGCTATTGTTAGCAGCCGGGTCCAACCCGGTGTGATGCGGGGTCACGGTGTGACCCCGTTTTAAACACTGGGACCGGGCGTGGGGCGCACAAGTACGTCCTGAAGGATTTAAAGGGTACTCCGCCCCTAGGCATCTTACCCCCTATCTAAAGGGTAGGGGATAAGATGTCTGATTGTGGAGGTCTGGCCGCTGGGAACCCCCGCGATCTCCATGCAGGCACCCCATCCTTTGGATAGGGGATAAGATGTCTAGGGGCGGATTACCCCTTTAAGTATGCAGCACCTGAATCACACAGATGCTGGAAGAAGCATCATTCAACACAAAACAGTTCTGTCATCACATCTCTCCCCTGCACTGGTTTACCCTCCGAGCACCTTAGCCGTATGGTTTGGTGTCCACTGTACTGATTAAAATCCTTCAAATAAAAGACAAAAGTGACCAAGCCTTTATCATAATATGGATAGTGCTATGTGAATTCTTTCTTTATATTCATTGTTAAAAAAATTTTTATTACTTTGTAGGATAATTAGGATGCTTAAAAATGTTCCTCTTCTGACTACTATAACTTTATTTTTCCATATACAGGGATGTATAAGAGATCAGTTTTTGCGCCATGATTTGTAGTTATGGCTGCTTTCACACTAAGTTCTTCTGTTTTAAAGACCCATTATAATGTTCCGTTATGAAAACCCTTAAAAACGGCCATTAAACAGCCGTTACAAAATCCCATACGGCCGTTACAAAATCCCACTTAAGTTGTAGCCCGTCATTAATAACGTACATTATTTGTGACGGGAGAAAAAACTTTACATGTACTATTTTTCTCCCATCACAAAATAACGTCCGTTATTAATAACGGGCTATGACGGGTTAAAATGGATAATTTAAAAATCCCATAGACTTTAATGGGATTTTGTAACGGCCTTTTAACAACCGTTTTTAAGGGTTTTCATAACGGAACATTATAATGGTTCTTTAAAACGGAAGTACTTTATAATGTGAAAGCAGCCTATTATCGGTACCATTTTGTTTTCATGGAACCTTGTGATTGCATTTTATTATATATGCATATATTTTAATATACAGGGTGGGCCATTTATAATAAAATGGGAATGGTTGGTGATATTAACTTCCTGTTTGTGGCACATTAGTATATGTGAGGGGGGAAACTTTTCAAGATGGGTGGTGACCATGGCGGCCATTTTGAAGTTGGCCATTTTTAATCCAACTTTAGTTTTTTCAATAGGAAGAGGGCCATGTGACACATCAAACTTATTGGGAATTTCCACAAGAAAAACAATGATGTGCTTGGTTTTAAGGTAACTTTATTCTTTCATGAGTTATTTACAAGTTTCTGAACACTTATAAAATGTGTTCAATGTGCTGCCCATTGTGTTGGATTGTCAATGCAACCCTCTTCTCCCATTCTTCACACACTGATAGCAACACCACAGGAGAAATGCTAGCACAGGCTTCCAGTATCAGTAGTTTCAGGTGCTGCACATCTCGTATTTTCACAGCATAGACCATGGGTGCCAAACACAAGGCCCGAGGGGCCGAATCCGGCCCGCCAGACCTCGTCATGTGGCCCGCGTAGCCGCCGCCGGCCTTCACCTTTTATTTATTTATTTTTTTGACACAAGAAAGCCGCCTCTTCAGTGCATGCGCGGCAGCCTACAAGCCAGAGAACTTCTGCCATCTAGCGGCGCCGGCCGTTCTACACAGGAAACCTCCACTTTACATGCATTCAGGAAACCTCCACCTGTTTTAATATTGAGCGCATGCCATCCTGTGATGTGACAGATCCAACGGCTGCCTGAACCCTTCTCTCCTGTACTGTAAGTACATATGATGTATGTGGGGGGGAGGGGGGTCTGCTTATTAGGGGGGTCTGCTTATTATTCTGATTAAAAGTCTGAGCGGTAAACTTTGGATATACTAAACACTTCCGTGTCACTTTACAGTGGTATAGGGACTATAAACTACAATCAAATAACCCAAAAATGTCCAAGAAAAGTTGATGCAGAGGGAAGGCAATTTCAGGAGAGATGGGAAAGTGAATACATGTTTGTGATTAATGGAGACAAGCCGGTATGTCTTATTTGCTATGAGGCAGTGGCAGTGATGAAGGAATACAATTTACGCTGGCACTTTGAGACCAAACATGGAGCAAAATTTGCTAACCTTAGCCCACCAGGAAAAGCAACAAAAGGTCCAAGAATTAAAGGAGTACTCCGGTTCACACTTTTTTCATTTTATCCCGTCCGGGCTGCAAAATTAAAGAAAACACACTTTATCTTACCTGCCAACGAGCCCCCGGAGCTCTGGTACAGGTGTTCGGTTCCCGGGCTGTATTCTTCTTACTTCCTGTTAGCCCGGCACGTCACACGGAGCTTCAGCCTATCACCGGCCGCAGCGATGTCCCGCCTCGGCCGGTGATAGGCTGAAGCTCCGAATGACGTGCCGGGCTAACAGGAAGTAAGAAGAATACAGCCCGGGGACCGAACACCTGTACCGGAGCTCTGGGGGCTCGTTGGCAGGTAAGATAAAGTGTGTTTTCTTTTATTTTGCAGCCCGGACGGGATAAAATGAAAAAAGTGTGCACCGGAGTACTACTTTAAAAGGTAGCCTGCATTCTCAACGGAATATTTTTGCAAAAATTACAGCAAAAAATTATGCAGCAGTGAAAGCCAGCTATCTTGTGGCTGAAGAAATTGCGTGAGCTTCAAAGTGATTTTCAGAAGGTGCATTTGTAAAGCAGTGTATGCTGAAGGTATGTGAACAGGTGTGCCCTGAGCAGAGACAGGTTTTTAACAATGTCAGCTTGTCAAGAAACACCATCACAGACTGAGTCAGGGACCTAGCCTGTAATCTTAAAACAAAGTTGGTTGAAGAGGCATGCAGTTATCTGGCATTTTCATTAGCTGTTGATGAAAGCACTGTAACATTAGCTGTTGATGAAAGCGATCGCTGCAGGACGCCGGTAACTACTCACGTGTGACCCTGTGACCCGGATATAGATGGTGACTAGGAGGTACAATCACCATCCGTACTGTACTGGGGGCTGGCATTGTGGTCACCCCCCTCAGTACAGTTGTGATTGGGTGGCCAAAGTGGCCACACCAATCACATAGTAATGGGAGGGGATGGTGGGGGCTAGGAGCATGTTGCTCCGTTCTGCACGCCATTCCACAGAGATCTGGCGAGCAGGACGGAGCCCCGTGCTGCCCACCATCCCCTCAGTTGAAAAAAGTGTCCCTTGCCCCCTTTCTGTGGCCCCTTGGCACAGAAATCCCCCAGGGTTAGCTTTAGATTAGGTAGGGACAGGCTAGCGTTTAAAAAAGTTCTTTTTTTTTTTGCTTTGTTTTTTCAGCGTACATCAGTGGGTGTCCAGGGGTCCGTAGCACCTTTAGCTGCGTGACCCCGGCCTTGCTGGGTCGCTGCGGTCTGCCGCCAGCGGTTCTTCTTTTTGGCGCAGATCTTTTTTTTTTTCCCTAAGCGTGTGTGCGGACCCTCTTAGTTATAAAAGAGCGGTCCTCCACCGTTTGTTAAAGCCCACCCACCGCTGATCAGTCCCGTAGTACTGATCAGCGTTTTTTTTTTTTGTGGTGAAGGCGCTTTTTTCGGGTTTTCTAGCGTTTTTTTGCACCCATAGGCGGTCCGTGCCACCAGTAGCAGGCGTGTACTGTGTGGCCGGACCTTACCTGTGTGTGCGGCGTGCCTCACCGCTGTCAGTGATTTATAACTGATCAGCGTTTTTTTTTTTTTGTGGTAAAGGCACTTTTTCTGGTTAACACGTTTTTTATTTTTGCACCCATAGGCGGTCCGTGCCACCAGTAGCAGGCGTATACTGTGTGGACGGACTGTACCTGTGTGTGCAGCCTGTCCCACCGCTGTCCGTGATCAGCGTTTTTTTGGGGGTTCAGGTGGGTGCATTTTTTTGGGGGGTAATGCGTTTTTTTATTTTATTTTTCGGGTTTTTTTTGTGTGGGGGTCTGTGAACAAGCCACCAGCCACTGTTCTGGGCTGAGTGACTTCTGCGCCCCCTGCCGCCAAAAGCGCTAATCAGTGCGCACACCACTGATTAGATAAACACTTTTTTGGGGGCGCAGGGCTTTTTTGCGCTAGAAGTCCCCCTTTTTTTTTTTTTTTTTTTTTAAAGTCCCCTTTTTATTTTATATTTTTTTCTGTTAGGGCGGGTTAGTTTAGTTAGGTTAGGGCGGGTTAGGGAGGTAGTCTCGCACCACACCACACACACCAATAAAGTTTTCCCACAACCACACACACACACACACACACCCGTATCACCATTAGAGTAGGGAAATGGCCCGCAGAGTGTTTTCAGCGGAGGCATATGACATAATTGCCCCCGACTCTGAATGCATCTCAGAGGATGATGAAGACCCCACCTTCCTTATTTCATCGTCGTCCTCATCATCTAGTTCAGATGATGAGCCACCAGGGCGGCGAACTCGCCGCCATGTGGTGCCGCAAACCTCCTCTGCCCTTGACCCTGTGTCCCATGCTAGTATGAGTCCCCTGGCACTCATACTAGTGAAGCCCCCCAGCCAAGATCACTGGTACATTGTACCGGAGAACTTGCCTGGACTCAGCCAGCGGACCACGAGCCCGTGATTCCTGAGGTTGTTGGCGACTCAGGAATGAAAATTAACATCGCCGGGTTCACTGAAATTGACTTTTTCGGTCATTTTTTCAGTGACGACTTTGTTAATTTGATGGTTACACACACGAATCTGTATGCCCAACAGTTCGTCGCCGCTAACCCGGGCTCATTTTTAGCTAGACCCAGCGGCTGGACTCCAGTCGATGCAGCCTAAATGAGGACCTTTTGGGGCCTTGTGCTGCATATGGGTCTAGTTAAAAAACCCAGTGTTAGGCAATACTGGAGTGGGGACATCCTTTACCAGACGTCCTTTACCAGGTTCAAGACCATTCGGAGATGTTTGCATTATGCTGATAATGCAGCATGTCCCCCCCCCCCCGAACTGATCCCGCTCATCAGCTTCAAGGTGAGACTCAGCTTCCGGCAATACATCCCGACCAAGCGAGCGCGGTATGGCGTGAAGATGTATAAACTTTGCGAGAGTACCTCCGGGTACACTTGCAAGTTTATAGTGTATGACGGACGAGATTCCCGTTTTGAACCCCCAGAATGTCTCCCCACTCTGTGTGTTAGCGGGAAAATCGTTTGGGGCCTTTTGCACCCATTGCTAGATAAAGGTTACCACCTTTACGTGGATAACTTTTATACTAGTATCCCTCTCTTCACATCCCTCGCCGCCAGATCCACGGTCGCTTGTGGGACAGTCCGGAAGAATCAAAGAGGCCTTCCGCCCCATCCCCTACATGCTCCTATCCCCCGGGGTGAGTCCTGTGCCTTTTACCCCTGAGAACCTGTTGTTGGTCCGGTATAAGGACAAGAGGGAGGTCCTTATGCTCACCACTATTCATGGGAATGGCAGCACCCCTGTCCCTGTGCGAGGTACCGCGGGACCGGTCCTCAAGCCCGATTGTATTCTGGACTACAATCAGTATATGGGGGTAGTTGATCTTTCTGATCAAGTCCTCAAACCATATAATGCCATGCGGAAAACACGTGTATGGTATAAAAAGGTTGCGGTCTACATGGTACAGGTTGCCATGTACAACTCTTTTATACTGTACAAGTATGCTGGCAACACAGGGACATACCTGGAGTTTCAAGAGGTAGTTCTAAGGGCCCTCATCTTTGGTGACCGCCAAAGAGCGGGTCAGAGCACCTCTGGAACTTCAGTGCCCCGGATCGTCCCCGGCCAACACTTTCCAGGTGAGGTCCCCCACACTGGAAAGAAGGGACGATCTCAGAAAAAATGCAGAGTGTGTCACAAGAGGGGGATTCGGAAGGACACCACCACTCAGTGTGACACTTGCCCCGATCATCCGGGCCTCTGCATTAAAAACTGCTTCAGGGAGTATCACACTTCCATGGAGTACTAAATTTTTAATCCTTTTCCCCGATTTTAATTCCCCAGAATTCGGCTCCAATGTACCAGTCCAGGGCACATGGTCTTCCAAATTTTATACCAAAATACCCTACCCCCAAAAAATCAAACCCAAAACCTATTTCCCAATGCCCCTCATAATATCTTTGTCCCCCGAAAAATGGGTCATGGAACACAGAGTCAACAGCATTGGAGGTTTGCAGTTGCCTCAAATGCGCAACGCTTTCTCCCTCCCTGAGCGGGTTGCGCATTTGAGGTAACAGAATAGGGATGGCCCCACACATCCCCTTCCCAGAATGATGATTCAGAGTATAGGGTTTGGGGCAGGCATCATTTTTACTTTTGGCTGTACTCTGGGAAAATAATTGGCATATCAGTTCTAAAATTGCAATTTTCTTCCCCCCATAGTACTCTTCATCCATTCCTGGAAAATAAATGAAGGGAACACCCGTCTGTTCCAAATCTCCACTTCACCCTATACATCTTCCCTAGGGGGTGTACTGTTTGTAATAGGTTCACATGTGGGTGCTCCTTTCTTGTATTTTCCTCCGAATGTATGTAACTGTTAGGTCCGTAACAAACATCTGCCTCAAATGCAAAGAGTTCTCGCTGAGCTCTGTCGTATTTCCAGGCGACAATTCGGAGTCAAATGTTAGTTGTTCCCAGAAAAATGAAGCAGAGAATAGGTTGAAAATTGCAATTAGTGATGAGCGAACTTACAGTAAATTCGATTCGTCACGAACTTCTCGACTCGGCAGTTGATGACTTTTCCTGCGTAAATTAGTTCAGCCTTCAGGTGCTCCGGTGGGCTGGAAAAGGTGGATACATTCCTAAGAAAGAGTCTCCTAGGACTGTATCCACCTTTTACAGCCCACCGGAGCACCGGAAAGCTGAACAAATTTATGCAGGAAAAGTCATCAACTGCCGAGCCGAGAAGTTCGTGACGAATCGAATTTACTGTAAGTTCGCTCATCTCTAATTGCAATTTTCAAAAGCTACCCTTCATCTATTCCTGGAAAATAAATTTAGGAAACACCTGTGCTTTCAAAATGTCCTCTTATACCCCTATACCCATTCCTCAGGGTGGGTACTTTCTGTAATGGTGTCACGTGTGGGTGTTTCATTTTTGTATTTTCCTCGGAATGTATGTAACCGTCAGCTACTGATATGCCATAGGCCACAAATACAAAGTGACCTCTATGACTTCTGAGCCTTGTTGTACGCCCGTCCTGCACGTTACCCCATATGTGGATGTATTTTTATAGTCAGAGGAAAAAGCCCTCCAAAATGTGTAACCCAATTCCTCATATTACCACTTGTGAAAATGTAAAAAATTAGGTAACCCCAGCATTTTAGTGTAAAAAAAATCTAATTTTCCAATTTATGGCTCACTTTTCCAAAAACCTGTGAGGTGTTATTTTCCACTGTACCCCTTGTTACATTCATTGAGGGGTGTAGTTTCTAAAATGGTGTCACATGTGGGTTTATTTTTGCTTTTGGGGGCTTTATAAATGCACATGACCCCCGACTTCAATTTCAACAAAATTTTCACTCCTTCTATTCTGAGCATTGCAGTGCGTCCACAGAGCAATTTACATCCACATATGGGGTATTTATTTTTCTCAGACAAAATTGTTCTAAAAATTTTGTGGGCCTTTTGCCCTATTACCCAATGTGAAAATGAAACATTTGGGGTAACACTATCAATATAGTGCAAAAAAAATCTAATTTTTCACTTTTACGGCCCACTGTTCAGAAAACCTGTGAGGTGTAAGTACTGACTGTAACACTGTTACGTTCCCGGAGGGATCTAGATTCCAAAATGTGATGCCATGTGGGTTTTTTTTTTTTTTTTGCTATCCTGGCACCATAGGGGCTTCCTAAATGCGGCATGCCCCTAGAGTAAAATTTCCTTCAAAAAAGCCAAATATGACTCCTCTTCTGGGACCTGTAGTGCGCCAGCAGAGCACTTTTCACCCCCATATGGGATGTTTTCTGAATCGGGAGAAATTGGGCTTCAAATTTTGGGGGCTATTATCTGCTTTAACCCTTTGTAAAAATTAAAAAAATTTTGGTAAACCAAGCATTTTAGGTAAAAATATATATATTTTTTTTACATATGCAAAAGTTGTGAAACCCCTGTGGGGTATTAACCCCTTAAGGACCAGGCCATTTTATACCTTAAGCACCAGTGCGTTTTTTGCAAATCTGACCACTGTCACTTTAAACATTAATAACTCTGGAATGCTTTTACTGATCATTCTGATTCCGAGATTGTTTTTTCGTGACATATTCTACTTTAACATAGTGGTAAAATTTTATGGTAACTTGCATCCTTTCTTGGTGAAAAATCCCCAAATTTGACGAAAAAATAGAAAATTTTGCATTTTTCTAACTTTGAAGCTCTCTGCTTGTAAGGAAAATGGATAACCAAAATAAAAAAAAAATTTGATTCACATATACAATATGTCTACTTTATGATCGCATCATAAAATTTAGGTGTTTTTACTTTTGGAAGACACCAGAGGGTTTCAGAGTTCAGCAGCAATTTTCCAAATTTTCACAAAATTTTCAAACTCAATATTTTTCAGGGACCAGTTCAGGTTTGGAGTGGATTTGAAGAGTCTTCATATTAGAAATACCCCATAAATGACCCCATTATAAAAACTACACCCCCAAAGTATTCAAAATGACATTCAGTAAGCGTTTTAACCCTTTAGATGTTTCACAGGAATAGCAGCAAAGTGAAGGAGAAAATTCAAAATCTTCATTTTTTTCACTCGCATGTTCTTGTAGACCCAATTTTTGAATGTTTGCAAGGGGTAAAAGGAGAAAATTTTTACTTGTGTTTGTAGCCCAATTCCTCTCGAGTAAGCACATACCTCATATGTCTATGTAAAGTGTTCGGCGGGCGCAGTAGAGGGCTCAGAAGCGAAGGAGCGACAAGGGGATTTTCGAGAGTACGTTTTTCTGAAATGGTTTTTGGGGGGCATGTTGCATTTAGGAAGCCCCTATGGTGCCAGAACAGCTAAAACCCCCCACATGCCATACCATTTTGGAAACTAGACCCCTTGAGGAACATAACAAGGAATTAAGTGAGCTTTAATACCCCACAGGGGTTTCACGACTTTTGCAAATGTAAAAAAAAAAAAAAAAAATTATCTAAAATGCTTGGTTTCCCAAAAATTTTACATTTTTACAAAGGGTTAAAGCAGAAAATACCCCCCAAAATTTGAAGCCCAATTTCTCCCGATTCAGAAAACACCCCATATGGGGGTGAAAAGTGCTCTGCTGGCGCACTACAGGTCCCAGAAGAGAAGGTGTCACATTTGGCTTTTTTGAAGCAAATTTTGCTCTGGGGGCATGCCGCATTTAGGAAGCCCCTATGGTGCCAGGACAGCAAAAAAAAAAAAACACATGGCATACCATTTTGGAAACTAGACCCATCGGGGAACGTAACAAGGGGTAAAGTGAACCTTAATACCCCACAGGGGTTTCACGACTTTGGCATATGTAAAAAAATAATAATAAATTTTATGTGCTAGGCGGGCGCACAACAAGGCTCAGAAGTCATAGAGGTCACTTTGTATTTGTGGCCTTTGGCATATCAGTAGCTGACGGTTACATACATTCCGAGGAAAATATAAAAATGAAACACCCACATGTGACACCATTACAGAAAGTACCCACCCTAAGGAATGGGTATAGGGGTAAAGAGGACATTTTTAATGCACAGGTGTTTCCTAAATTTATTTTCCAGGAATGGATGAAGGGTAGCTTTTGAAAATTGCAATTTTCAACCTATGCTCTGCTTCATCTTTCTGGGAACAACTAACATGTGACTCCGAATTGTCGCCTGGAAATATGACAGAGCTCAGCGAGAACTCTTCGCATTTGAGGCGGATGTTTGTTACGGACCTAACAGTTACATACATTCAGAGGAAAATACAAGAAAGGAACATCCATATGTGAGAATACTACAAACAGTACACCCCCTAGGGAAGGTGTATAGGGTGAAGTGGAGATTTGGAACAGACGGGTGTTCCCTTCATTTATTTTCCAGGAATGGATGAAGTGTACTATGGGGGGAAGAAAATTGCAATTTTAGTACTGATATGCCAATTATTTTCCCAGAATGATGACCCAGAGTACAGCCAAAAGTAAAAATGATGCCCGCCCCAAACCCTATACTCTGAATCATCATTCTGGGAAGGGGATGTGTGGGGCCGTCCCTATTCTGTTACCTCAAATGCGCAACCCGCTCAGGTGGGGAGAGAGAGCGTTGCGCATTTGAGGCAACTGCAAACCTACAATGCTGTTGACTTTGTGTCCCATGACCCATTTTTTAGGGAGAAGAAAGAAAAAAAAAGATATTGGGCTATTGGGAAAAAGGTTTTGTTTTTTGGGGGGGTGTTTTGGTTTAAAATTTGGAAGTCAATGTACCCTGGACTGGTACATTGGAGCCGAATTCTGGGGAATGAAAATTAGGGCAAAGGATGGAAAATTTAGTACTCCATGGAAGTGTGATACTCCCTGAAGCAGCCTATGCAGAGGCCCGGATGATCGGGGCAAGTGTCACATTGAGTGGTGGTGTCCCTCCGTCTCCCCTTCTTGTGACACACTCTGCATTTCTTCTGGGTTCGTCCCGTCCTTCCAGTGTTGGGGATCACACCTGGAAAGTGTTGGCCGGGGACGATCCGGGGACCTAAAGTTCCAGAGGTGCTCTGACCCGCTCTTTGGCGGTCACCAAAGATGAGGGCCTTTAGAACTACCTCTTGGAACTCCAGGTATGTCCCTGTGTTGCCAGCGTTCTGGTACAGTATAAAAGAGTTGTACATGGCAACCTGTACCATGTAGACCGCAACCTTTTTATACCATACGCGTGTTTTCCGCATGGCGTTATATGGCTTGAGGACTTGATCAGAAAGATCAACTCCCCCCATATACCGATTGTAGTCCAGAATACAATCGGGCTTGAGGACCGATCCCGCGGTACCTCGCACAGGGACAGGGGTGCTGCCATTCCCATGAATTGTGGTGAGCATAAGGACATCCCTCTTGTCCTTATACCGGACCAACAACAGGTTCTCATGGGAAAAGGCACGGGACTCACCCCGGGGATAGGAGCATGTAGGGGATGGGGCGGAAGGCCTCTTTGATTCTTCTGGACTGTCCCACAAGCGACCGTGGATCTGGTGGCGAGGGATGTGAAGAGAGGGATACTAGTATAAAAGTTATCCACGTAAAGGTGGTAACCTTTATCTAGCAATGGGTGCAAATTGCCCCAAACGATTTTCCCGCTAACACCCAGAGTGGGGGGACATTCTGGGGGTTCAAAACGGGAATCTCGTCCCTCATACACAATAAACTTGCAAGTGTACCCGGAGGTACTCTCGCAAAGTTTATACATCTTCGCGCCATACCACGCCCGCTTGGTCGGGATGTATTGCCGGAAGCTGAGTCTCCCCTTGAAGCTGATGAGAGACTCATCAATAGAGACCTCCCGCCCCGGGACATAGGCCTCCCAAAATCTGGCCCCGAAGTGATTGATGACCGGCCTGATTTTATACAGGCGGTCATACGCGGGATCAGTTCGGGGGGACATGCCGCATTATCAGCATAATGCAAACATCTCCGAATGGCCTCGAACCGGGAGCGTGCCATGGCCATACTGTAGAGGGGTGTCTGGTAAAAGACGTCCCCACTCCAATATTGCCTGACACTGGGTTTTTTAACTATACCCATATGCAGCGCGAGGACCCAAAAGGTCCTCATTTCGGCTGCATCGACTGGAGTCCAGCCGCCGGGTCTAGCTAAAAGTGAGCCCGGGTTAGCGGCGACGAACTGTTGGGCGTACAGATTCGTCTGTGTAACCATCAAATTAACAAATTCGTCACTGAAAAAATGACCGAAAAAGTCCTTTTCAGTGAACCCGGCGATGTTAATTTTGATTCCTGAGTCGCCAACAAACTCAGGAATCACGGGCTCGTGGTCCGCTGGCTCAGCCCAGTCAAGTTCTCCGGTACGATGTACCAGTGACCTTGGCAGGGGGGCTTCACTAGTATGAGCGCCAGGGGGACTCATATTAGCATGGGGCACAGGGTCAAGGGCAGAGGCTCCGCCGCCTTGGTGGCTCATCATCAGAACTAGATGATGAGGAGGACGATGAAATAAGGAAGGTGGGGTCTTCATCGTCCTCTGAGCCGCTCTCGGTGTCGGAGGCAATTAGGTCATATGCCTCCTCCGCTGAAAACACTCTGCGGGCCATTTCCCTACTCTAATGTGGATACGGGGTGTGTGTGTGTGTGTGTGTGGGGGGGAAAACTTTATTGGTGTGTGTGCTGCGTGTGGTGTGGTGCGATATTACCTCCCTAACCCGCCCTAACCTAACCTAACTAAACTAACCCGTCCTAACAGAAAAAAATATAAAATAAAAAGGAGCCTTTTTTTTAAAAAAAAAGGTGGGACTTCTAGCGCAAAAAAGCCCTGCGCCAAAAAAAAGCGTTTATCTAATCAGTGGTGTGCGCACTGATTAGCGCTTGTGGCGGCAGGGGGCGCAGAAGTCAGTGGGGGGTCTGGCCACTGACCCCCACACAAAAAAAAACCGAAAAATAAAATAAAAAAACGCTTTACCCCGAAAAAATGCACCCACCTGAACCCCCCAAAAAAACTCTGATCAGTGATAAATCACAGACAGCCGTGGGACAGGCTGCACACACAGGTACGGTCCGTCCACACAGTACACGCCTGCTACTGGTGGCACGGACCGCCTATGGGTGTAAAAAATAAACCGCGTTAACCGAAAAAAGTGCCTGTACCACTAAAAAAAACGCTGATCAGTGATAAATCACCGACAGCGGTGAGGCACGCCGCACACACACAGGTAAGGTCCGGCCACACAGTACATGCCTGCTACTGGTGGCACGGACCGCCTATGGGTGCAAAAACACTCTAGAAAACCCGAAAAAAAAGCGCCGGCACCACAAAAAAAAACGCTGATCAGTACTACGGGACGGATCAGCGGCGGGGGGCTTTAACATACGGTGGCGGACCGCTCTTTTATAACTAAGAGGGTCCGCACACACGCTTAGTGAAAAAAAAAAAAAAAAAGATCTGCGCCCCCAAAAAAAAGGCTGGCGGCAGACCGCAGCAACCCAGCAGGGCCGGGGTCACGCAGCTAAAGGTGCTACGGACCCACGGACACCCACTGAGGTACGCTGAAAAAAAGACAAAAAAAACACTTTTTTTTTTTTTAACCCTAACCTGTCCCTACCTAATCTAAAGCTATCCCTGGCGATTTCTGTGCCAAGGGGCCACAGAAAGGGGGCAAGGGGCACTTTTTTGGGACTCAGGGGATGGTGGGCAGCACGGGGCTCCGTCCTGCACACCAGATCTCTGTGGAATGGTGGGCAGAACGGAGCAACGTGCTCCTAGCCCCCCACCATCCCCTCCCATTACTATGTGATTGGTGTGGCCACTTTGGTCACCCAATCACAACTGTACTGAGGGGGGTGGCCACAATGCCAGCTCCCAGTACAGCATGGATGGTGATTGGTGGTGTATACTACACCACCAGTCACCATCTATATCCGGGTCACAGGGTCACACGTGACCCTGAACCGCTGCAGAACGCCGATAAGTAGTTACCGGCGTCCTGCAGCGATCGCAGATATAGGAGGTCCTCCGGACCTCCTCCTGCACACTGCCGGGATGTCTGCTGATAGAAATCAGCAGACATCTGGCTCCGATCCCCGCCCGGCGAGCGGCGGGGAACGGAATCGCAGCGCATCGCTCGTCTGAATTGACGAGCGATGCGCTGCGATCGCCGACATGGGGGGGCATAATGACCCCCTGGGCATTGTGCCGCGATGCCTGCTGAACGATTTTAGCAGGCATCGGGCACCGGCTCCCCTCCGGCTAGCGGCGGGGGGCTGGGAATGGACAGGACGTACTCCTACGTCCTCGGTCCTTAAGGACTTGGAAACGGGGGCGTAGGAGTACGTCCATTGTCCTTAAGGTTCATTTTACCCCTTGTTACGTTCCCAAAGGGGTCTAGTTTCCAAAATGGTATGCCATGTGTGTTTTTTTTTTTTGCTGTCCTGGCACCTTAGGGGCTTCCTAAATGCGGCATGCCCACAAGGCAAAATTTCCTTCAAAAAAGCCAAATGTGACTCCTTCTCTTCTGAGACCTGTAGTGCACATGCAGAGCACTTTTCACCCCCATATGGGATGTTTTCTGAATCGGGAGAAATTGGGCTTCAAATTTTGGGGGGTATTTTCTGCTATTACCCTTTTTAAAAATTTAACATTCTTCGGAAAACAAGCATTTTAGGTAACATTTTTTTAATTTTTTTTTTTACATTTGCAAAAGTCATGAAACATCTGTGGGGAATTAAGGCTCACTTAATTCCTTGTTATGTCAAGGGGTCTAGTTTCCAAAATGGTATGCCATGTGTTGTTTTTTTTTTTTTGCTGTTTTGGCACCCTAGGGGCTTCCTAAAGGTGACATGCCCCCCAAAAACCATTTCAGAAAAATGTTCTCTCCAAAATCCCCTTGTCGTTACTTCCCTTCTGAGCCCTCTACTGCGCCCGCCGAACACTTTACATAGACATATGAGGTATGTGCTTACTCGAGAGAAATTGGGTTACAGATACAAGTAAAAATTTTCTCCTTTTACCCCTTACAAAAATTCAAAAATTGGGTCTACAAGAACATTTTCTCCTTCACTTTGCTGCTATTCCTGTGAAACACCTAAAGGGTTAAAACACGGACTGAATGTCATTTTGAATACTTCGGGGGTGTCGTTTTTATAATGGGGTCATTTATGGGGTATTTCTAATATGAAGACCCTTCAAATCCACTTCAAAAGTGAACTGGTCCCTGAAAAATATCGAATTTGAAAATTTTGTGAAAAATTGGAAAATTGCTGCTGAACTTTGAAGCCCTCTGGTGTCTTCCAAAAGTAAAAACATGTCAATTTTATGATGCAAACATAAAGTAGACATATTGTATATGTGAACCAAAAAGAAATGTAGTTTGAATATCCATTTTCCTTACAAGCAGAGAGCTTCAAAATTAGAAAAATGCTAAATTTTCAATTTTTTCATCTAATTTTGGGATTTTTCACCAAGAAAGGATGCAAGTTACCACAAAAATGTACCACTATGTTAAAGTAGAATATGTCACGAAAAAACAATCTCGGAATCAGAATGATAAGTAAAAGCATCCCAGAGTTATTAATGTTTAAAGTGACAGTGGTCAGATGTTCAAAAATGCTCTGGTCCTTAAGGTGAAAAAGGGCTCCGTCCTTAAGGGATTAAAAACATGGTTCTTCCTTGGATGATGTCCTCTGTATCCATCACTTCAGGCCGCACCAAGGTAAATGAGGCTCCAGAATCTTGTAAACCCACTGTCACCCGGTCACCCACAGTTACACTCTAAGTTATCCCCTCTTTTCTCCACCGCTCCAGACACCAGAGGAACGTCTGTGTGTCCTCCAGCTGCCGGTGGAGAATTCTTCTTGTTGGGGCAAGTGGCACTCAGGTGCCCAATCTTATTGCATCTGTAACATCGGCGGGTGTCCCCCTGACCCAATGTTGTTCCTGTTGCTTTTGGTGATGATGGCAAGAATTTCCCGGCTGGCCTGGTGGTGGTTTGTGGTTATGTGGCTCCCCTCCGGGTACCTGCTTCAGCTTGTGCAGATCCACGCTTTGCTGCTGGCACCCAGTTATTGGCAAAGTCATCTCCTAGTTCTGCTACTTCCACTGCTATCTTGGGCTTGTGGTCCAAAATCCACTCTCTGGCTTCAAAGCTCCATGTTTGCAGAAACCGATCCAGGACCATCAATTCCTCCAGGGCCTCATAAGTAGTGACTTGTAAGCCTCTGGAGTCAGTTTAAAACTTTTTAGCAGGGCAGAGTTTATTGCCTCATAGTCCTGGTGACTTTCAGAGGGAAGCAAACACATCCAGGGCTTTCCCTCGCAACCGTGGGGTTAGATATCGTCCCCACTGTTCCTTTGGAAGATGGAACTGCTGGCAAACCTTTTAAAATCCCATCAGGAACACATCCACATCACTATCTTTCTCCAACATGGGGAAATGTTCCAAGCGAGGTTTGTGGTCTCCTTGATCCTGCATATCACTGCGTGCAGATAAAGCATCCCCTCTGAGAGAGCCTCAGAACCTCCAGTTAATGTCTCCACTGGGCCTCTCTCTCTGCGGCTCATGCCTGTGCCTCTCTATCTCTGCAGCTCGTGCCTCTCTGTGGCTCGTGCCTCTCTGTGGCTCGTGCCTCTCTCTCTGCAGCTCGTGCCTCTCTGTGGCTCGTGCCTGTGCCTCTCTGTGGCTCGTGCCTGTGCCTATCTCCTTGCAGTTTGGTACTGGAGAAGCAGTTGGAGTTTTATATTAGCATCCACATTCCCAAGGTGTTGTAAGGCAGCCCGGATATGAATCCAAGGCCTCATGTGGAGTACTGTCCTGATAGGGAGTAATGTTGCTGCGTTCCCCAGGAGATATTAGTCCTTGGATGGTAGTTCCAGTTGTAGGACTTTGTCTCATGACACTCAACTCTGCTGCATGGGCATCATACTCCAGATGATCAGCAATAAGTTGTTCCTTGTTCTTTCCCGCAGTAGAGATCTCCTTTTCTTGGCACATAAGCTCCAGAGCAGGCTTGGACTGCTTGCGATATGCCTCCGTATTTCCAAGATGAGACAGAGGAGGTAAAACAGGAGATGGGGAGGGCAGAACTGCCTAGCACTCTTTTTGTGTGTCTTTTAAACCAGCACTGTATATACATTTTCTTTTAGTGCTAAGATTTCTTTACAGGTAAAATCCAGCAAGCACTAAAAATCTCTAAATATATCCCGATGTTGCCACCAGTTGTCACGTTCACACCCTATCGGTCCAGCTAAGATGCTACAGAGAGTGTGATGGTGCAAGGGTTAAAGCCACCAGACCTCTGGGTACCCACTACTAGTTCCAGCAATCACCAAATTAACCCTTTGATAAGACCAGAGCTGATTAATTAAATATTTAATCTGATTAAAGGTATCACAGTGCTACGTATAAAATAAACAAATGACATACAGGTACAAAAATGAATAAAAGTTCGTTAAGACAAGTTCAGAAAACAAAAAGAAAAGTCCTTACAGCATAATGGTATAGCAGTCCTTGAGAGTGAGAGTCCAGCTGTATCTTAGGATCTTGTCAGCTTTTTCCACAGGCTTGAACAAAGGTTTGTCCAGCATCTCAGTTTCATAGTGACCTTTTAGGAGGGAAAACTCCCTCTCTCCCCCCCTCCTCTCTGATCCCACCAGGTGGGGGCATCTCTCTTCTGGGTCCCTTATCTCATTATGGGCCCAGAGACATCTCACATCCTGCTGCTACGAAGGCCTTTGACTTCAAAGATTATAACACATGCAGTTAGACCCGCCCCAATAAAACTGGAATACACAAAAACAAATACAGAGTCTGAATGAACCCTCACCGATGCCTTAGATTATACATTATACACAAATACAATTATAACATGCGTGTATGATTCCATAATCAGGCCCTGGGCCTGACAGGGCCCCTTGCACAGCTCAACTAAGGTGGTAGGTAGGTAGTGGCTTTAGGAGGTAGGTAGTTGATAATGCCCCCAGTATGTAGTTCTCTCAGGAATATAATGCCCCCAGTAGGTAATGCACCTAGTAGGTAGTGGCTCCAGGCAAGTCATGCACACAGATAGGTTGTGTCCCACAGAGAGGCAGTGTGCCCTGGGTAGGTAAGGTCTCGAGAGAGGTAGTGCCCATATATAGGTAAAAAAAAATAATTCCAGTCATGTTTCA
The DNA here is from genome assembly GCF_029499605.1 of Hyla sarda. Taxonomy (NCBI): domain Eukaryota; kingdom Metazoa; phylum Chordata; class Amphibia; order Anura; family Hylidae; genus Hyla; species Hyla sarda. Next base: position 348,339,658 of record NC_079189.1, read on the forward strand.
GCCAATCCTGCACTTGAGGTCAGGCTCTCAGGATCCTCTGGAGTGGTACGGGACTTCTCTGGCACACCGCGTGATAAAATTACATAATTACACAGCCTGCAGTGTAAGTCTATGCTTTCCACATTCATTACATAAGCTATTTGTGTACTGTACATACAGAAGGTCACTGTTTAACCCCTTAACGACAATGGATGTAAATGAACGTCATGGTGACGTGGCACTTAACGCACCATGACGTACATTTACGCGCCGACATGACTGCGAGCATCGGACCGGTGCTCGCGTCATGCGCAGCCGGTCCCGGCTGCTATCAGCAGCCAGGGACCCGCTGGTAATGGCGGACATCTGCGATCGTGCGGATGTCCTCTATTAACCCCTCAGATGCCGTGATCAATACAGATCATGGCATCTGCGGCAGTGCAGTACTTTAAATGGATGATCGGATTGCCCGCAGCACTGCCGGGCGATCCGATCATCCAGCATGGCGGCCGGAGGTCCCCTCACCTTGCTCCAGCTGTTTCCCGGGTCGAGCAGACCAGAGCAGAAGATCACCGATAATACTGATCAGTGCTGTGCCCTATGCATAGCGCTGAACAGTATTAGCAATCAAATGATTGCTATAGATAGTCCCCTATGGGGACTAAGAAAGTGTAAAAATGAAAGTAAAAAAAGTTTAAAAAAAGTTAAAATAAATTTGAAAATCCTCTCCCCCCAATAAAAGTATAAAATGTCCTTTTCCCCCCCCATTTTCCCCCCATAAAGTGTAAAAAAAAATAAAAAAAAATTAAAGGGGTATCCAAACGATAGGGGATAAGATGTCAGATCAGAATAATGATAAGGTGTCATTTTTACTGAAATATGCACTGCTTAGAAACGGAAGCCCCCTAAAGTTACAAAATGGCGTTTTTTCTTCGGTTTTGTTGCACAATTATTTTTTTTTTCCGTTTCGCCGTGGATTTTTGGGTAAAATGACTGTCACTGCAAAGTAGAATTGGTGACGCAAAAAATAAGCCATCATATGGATTTTTAAGTGGAAAATTGAAAGCGTTATGATTTTTAAAAGGTAAAGGAGGAAAAAACAAAAATGCAAAAACTGAAAAACCCTGCGTCCTTAAGGGGTTAAACAGGGGTCTTATGCTTCTGTGCTGGGGCTGCTGCAGGAGGGTGCAGCGGGAGTGCATGCCCCCTCCTGATGGTGACCCTGCAAGGAGTTGTAGTTTTGCAACAGCTGGAGGCACTCTGGTTGGAAGACGCTGCTCTATACCTTTAAATTTTATTTAAAATCATAGACTACTGTAGATTTTTTTAGGGGATGATAGTTGTGTAAATACTCTACGGAATCTAATCATTACCTGATTTATTATTCTTTTTATATTTTCTTAGTCAAATATGTGAAAAGTGATAGTATGAGCACTGGTGGGGAACTGTCTGTCCCGTCTCCTGGTCTTGTTGCTCATGGAAACTAAAGTCCTCATTCTAGACCTCAATGAAAGCTAACTCTTGATTGGTAGCTAGGGGGCATGAAGACTAGCTGACCTTTCTTATGTACACAGTACATGGCCGGTGAGGTGAAGAAAACTGTGTCTTGAAGCGTTCTGTACACCGTAAAAGAAGCACAGTGCTACTAGTGCGCAGCTTACTGTCCTATATCCAGCACTAAATCTGCTAGGCAGCCTTCTTTTCATTCAGAGAAAGGGAGGGGAGCACCGGGCCGCACCACTTCACCTCCGTAGGGGTTCACCAAGTCCTCTTGTGGGATGTACGCGTACAGAGTCCCTAAAATACCGGGACGCGTCGCTGCTTGAGAGCGCCCGGTGAATCACTGACAAAACATTGAGGCCTGTGCGCGAGCTGAGCTGCAGACAGTTTTGGCGGGAGTTGAGCTCGTGTGTTCCTCCCCTTTGCCGCTAGTGAGGACGCCGAAGGAGGAGAGCGGAGCTGGCTGCAGGCGGGAGAGAGCAGAAGTGTGGAGTACACAGGCTGCGGCGGGGCTGAGCAATAACAGAGGTAAGAAGACTCCTGTCTGCCATGACACCACTGTACAGCGTTCGGTCCCTCCATTACATGAACACACGGCTAGTGGAGTGGAAGTAGCGGCGAAAGCCATGATGTCTTTGCCTGATGCCTGAGCGGCTGGTATAAATAGCCGAGAGGACGCGCCGCCTCTCTGCAGCCTCCGTTCCATGTAATGTGTTCGGGGAAGAAAGGGGGGGGAGCCCGAGCCATGATCACTGCGGCTGGCACCACACGACTTGTCATCAGATGGGCACATGTTGTGGGGGGACTCTTATAGTGGCGGCTAGGGCTGTATGCAGCATGTGAGCTGTGGCCTGATGCCAGCTTTGTCTTGTTTATGTTTACTCCCATCCAGTGTGGGCCACACAAGGGCTGACTGTGTTGTTGCTCGCTGCTGCCCATGTTACATGGTGATGTGTGAGCCTGTGGAGGGGGTGTGTCTGCTTTGTTATTGGGTTCTGTGTGTGGCATGTATGCCGAAGCCTTCAAGTGGCACGTGTGTAAAAATAGACATGCTGCATTGTGATTGCTGGGCTCACATACTGTACAGGCAGATCTATTTTAAACTGTACTATTGGAAAGTGGTTTCCCATAGCGACCAATCATAGGACAGCTTTGATTTCTTAAACTTCTGTTAAAGTAAAAGCTGTGCTGTGATTAGTTACTATGAGTGACAGACTGTTTTCACTTTAACCCCTTCCAGCTATTGGACATATGCATACGTCCAGGCGAACTACACGTTTGCGCAAATGGACGTATGCATACGTCCAAGCGATCTCCTGCTCTGCCGCAGGCAGCGCAGGAGATTGCCGGCGGGACTCAGCTGTCAGTCACAGCCGGAGACCCACCGCAGCTGCCGGTGCCGCGATCGCGCCGGTCCCAGCAGCATTAACCCCATAGATGGCTTGATCAGTTCTGATCACGGCATCTATGGTGTTTGCAGGGGGAGTGCTCCAACGGCGGCGACGCGATAAAATAAGGGGGATCAGGGGTGTCCAAGACACCCTCGATCCCCCTAAAGGGATAGGAGTGAGATGGCAGGGGTGCCACCCCCTCCTATCCCTGCTATTTATTGGCCGGAGCGACCAACCAATAGCAGACTGGGGGCGGGGGGGTTAAAGTTCGGTCACCCCCCCCCCAAACCCCCCCCCCCCCCCCCCGCTATGCCCACCCATCGGTGTCCGGGCACAGCAGGGTGAACCGTGTAGTAGTGGCGGTGGTCACTTACCCAGCGGCACAGCTCCAGATGACGGTGGCGGCTGTGATCATGGTGGAGGTGAGTATGGCAGCGGCATGTCCGGGAGTCTGTTGCCTAGCAACATCTGCAGGGCGACAGTTTGGAGAGTGGTCTCTAAACTGTGGCCCTCCAGATGTTGCAAAACTACAACTCCCACCATGCCTTGACAGCTGTTTGCTGTGTTGGCATGCTGGGATTTGTAGTTTTGGAAGATGGGGTTCAGGCTAGAGATCACTGACAGTGGTCTCTAAACTGTAGCCCTCCAGATGTTACAAAACTACAACTTCCAGCATGCCCAGACAGCAGTTTGCTGTCTTAGCATGCTGAGATTGTTGTTTTGCAACATCTGGAGGGCTACAGTTTAGAGACCACTGTCAGTGATCTCCAGCCTGAACCCCTCTAAATGTTGCAAAACTATAACTCCCAGCATTCAGGAACAGCAAAAGGCTGTCTCGGCATGCTGGGAGTTGTACTTGCGTGCCTCCAGCTGTTGCATAACTACATCTCCCAGCATTCCCTTTGGCAATCAGTACATGCTGAGAGTTGTAGTTCTGCAACAGCTGGAGGCACACTGGTTGGGAAATACCGAGTTAGGTAATAGGTTCTATTACCTAACTCAGTATTTTCCAACCAGTGTGCCTCCAGCTGTTGCAAAACTACAACTCCCAGCATGCACGTTCTGTCAGTGCATGCTGGGAGTTGTAGTTTTGCCCCCCCCCCCCCATGTGAATGTACAGGTTACATTCACACTGGCGGCGGATTACAGTGAGTTCTCTGCTTCAAGTTTGAGCTGCGGCAAATTTTCCCTCGCAGCTCAAACTCCTAGCGGGAGACTCAGTGTAATCCGCCGTCAGTGTCAATGTAGCCTAAAAACACTACACTACACTAACACAAAATAAAGAGTAAAACACTACATATACACACACTGCCCCCCCCCCCCCCCCCAATAAAAATGAAAAACTTATCCTACGACAGTGTTTCCAAAACGGAGCCTCCAGCTGTTGCAAAACAAAAATTACCAGCATTTCCGGACAGCCATTGACTGTCCAAGCATGCTGGGAGTTTTGCAACAGCTGGAGGCACCCTGTTTGGGAATCACTGGCTTAGAATACCCCTATGTCCACCCCTATGCAAATCCCTAACTCAGGCCTCAAATGCACATGGCGCTCTCACTTCGGAGCCCTGTCGTATTTCAAGGCAACAGTTTAGGGCCACATATGGGGTATCACCGTACTCGGGAGAAATTGTACTACAAATTTTGGGGGGCTTTTTCTCCTTTTACCCCTTATGAAAAGGTTAAGTTGGGGTCTACACCAGCATGTTAGTGTACAAAAAAAAAACAAAACATTTTTGTACACTAACATGCTGGTGTTGCCCCATACTTTTAAATTTCACAAGCGGTAAAAGAAAAAAAGCCCCCAAAATTTGTAACGCAATTTTTCCTGAGTACGGAGATATCCCATATGTAGGCGCAAAGTGCTCTGCGGGCGCACAACAAGGCTCAGAAGGGAGAGCGCACCATGTACATTTGAGGTCTAAATTGGTTATTTACACAGGGGTGGCTGATTTTACAGTGGTTCTGACATAAGCGCAAAACAATAAATACCCACATGTGACCCTATTTTGGAATCTGCACCCCTCACGGAATGTAACAAGGGGTATAGTGAGCATTTACACCCCACAGGTGTCTGACAGATATTTGAAACAGGGGTCTGTGATATAGGGGCTTCCTAAATGCAACATGCCCTCCAAAAACCATTTCAGAAAAACGTACTCTCCAAAATCCCCTTGTCGCTCCTTCGCTTCTGAGCCCTCTACTGCGCCCGCCGAACAACTTACATAGACATATGAGGTATGTCCTTACTGGAGAGAAATTGGGCTACAAATATAAGTATACAATTTCTCAAAAATTGGGTCTGCAAGAACATGCAAGTGTAAAAAATGAAGATTTTGAATTTTCTCCTTCACTTTGCTGCTTTTCCTGTGAAACACCTAAAGGGTTAAAACACTTACTGAATGTCATTTTGAATACTTTGGGGGTGCAGTTTTTATAATGGGGTCATTTATGGGGTATTTCTAAGATGAAGACCCTTCAAATCCACTTCAAACCTGAACTGGTCAATGAAAAATAGCGAGTTTGAAAATTTTGTGAAAAAATTTAAAATTGCTGCTGAACTTTTAAGCCCTCTGGCGTCTTCCAAAATTAAAATCACGTAAATTTTATGATGCAATCATAAAGTAGACATATTGTATATGTGAATCCAAAAAAAAATTTCTTTTGAATATCCATTTTCCTTACAAGCAGAGAGCTTCAAAGTTAGAAAAATGCAAAATTTTCTATTTTTTTCACCAAGAAAGGATGCAAGTTACACAAACATTTACCACTATGTTAAAGTAGAATATGTCACGAAAAAACAATCTCGGAATCAGATTGATAAGTAAAAGCATCCCAGAGTTATTAATGTTTAAAGTGACAGTGGTCAAAAAAGGGCTGTGTCCGAGAGGTGAAAATGGGCTGCGTCCTTTAGGGGTTAAGGGTCATGATTTCATGCGCAGGATTTTTTGCTGCAGATTTAAATTAAACACAGCTTGAAATCCTGCACATCAAATCTGCGCAGAATACTGTACATGGGAATAGACCATAAGGGTCCATTCACACCACTTTTGTGAGATCCTGCTGGGAAATTTCAAAAATCCCAGTATCCTAGCCAGATCGGCTCTGAATCTCATTCATTTATATTGGCTGACCGGAGTCAGATAGCAACTCTGGTCATCTCATTTTTGCCCCGTGGTATGCTACAGTTTTCAGGCCGGCCACAAAACCAGGTACGGGGCAAAAATGAGCTGACCAGAGTCACTATCTGACTCTGGTTGGCGCATTTAAATGGATGAGAATCAGCACCAGTCCGGCTGGTATACAGGAGCGCCCAGTTTTGAAATTTTCGGTTGCCGGATCTGGCTGGGATCTCATAAACTTGGTGTCAATGCACCCTTAAACAGTTCTGATGAAGCTGTCCTTAGCATTTTTAGCCAGAACACCGAAAAAGGAGCAAAGCTTTCCATTATAGTTTTTCGCTGGGTCTATATAGCAGCCAATGCTTTCAGAGCTTTCAATTTATCAGAGCTACTTAACCCCTTAAGGACCCTTGACGTACGCGTACGTCATGACACCCTGGTACTTAACCTGTTGGGGACAAAGGGCGTATGCATACGCCCTTGCGTCCTAGTACTTAAGGACGTATCCATACGCCCATGGGAATTTTGGTCCCTGCCGGGCGGAGACCGGACCGGGGTGACTGCTAATATCGATCAGCAGGCACTCCACGCAAATGCCTAGGGGGGTCATTCCTGAATGTGACATGCCCCCCAAAAACCATTTCAGAAAAACTCACTCTCCAAAATCCCACTGTCGCTCCTTCCCTTCTGAGCCCTCTACTGCGCCTGCCGAACACTTGACATACACATATGAGGTAATTCCTTACTCGAGAGAAATTGGGTTACACATTTTAGGAAGATTTCTCTCCTTTTACCCCTGGTAAAAATTCAATAACTGGGTCTACAAGAACATGCGAGTGTAAAAAATGAAGATTTAGAATTTTCTCTTTAAATTTTCTGCTATTCCTGTGAAACACCTAAAGGGTTAACAAACCTTTTGAATACTTTGAGGGGGTGCAGTTTTTATAATGGGGAATTTGTGGGGTATTTCTAATATGAAGGCCCTTCAAATCCACTTCAAAACAGATCTGGTCCCTGAAAAAATTGGATTTTGAAAATTTTGTGAAAAATTGGAAAATTGCTGCTGAACTTTGAAGCCCTCTGATGTCTTCCAAAAGTAAAAACACGTCAACTTTATGAAGCAAGACATATTGTATATGTGAATCAATATATAATTTATTTGGAATATTCCTTTTCCTTACAAGCAGAGAGCTTCTAAGTAAAAAATAAAAATTTTCATCAAATTTTGGAATTTTTCACCAAGAAATGATGCAAGTATCGACAAACTTTTACCACTAACATAAAGTAGAATATGTCACGAACATAAATCTCGGAATCAGAATGAAAGGTAAAAGCATCCCAGAGTTATTAATGCTTAAAGGGACAGTGGTCAGATGTGCAAAAATTGTCCGGGTCCTTAAGGTGTTAAAGGGGTACTCTGCTGCTCAGCTGTCATGCCCCCTACCATAGACTTGCATTGAGGGGGCGGGACGTGATGTCAGGAGGGGGCGGGGCTATGACAGTTTGTTCCAAGCGCCGAGCAGCGGAGTATCCCTTTATAGGGAACCAATCATCAAAATGTACCCCCTGTAGCCATAAGCAACACTTCCTTGAGCTGTTTCTTACCATATTTCTATTTCCGCTGCCCGATTCCCTCCCCATCTTCTGCTTTCATATTTATCTGTCCTGGGGCGTGCACCTGCAGGCTCTGTACCGGAGGTTTCCTGTGCGGTCGCTGTGCGCTGACGAGTGACATCCTCAATGCAACATCACTGGTGATTGCACAGCGACTGTGCAGGATGCTGCCGTAGCCTGCTGGAGCGCGCCCCAGACAGGTATATATGAAAGCTGGGGATGGGGAGGGAATCGGCCGGTGGGACTCTGGCCCCCCCAGAAGCTGTTGCAGTGAATTTGAAAAGGGGGCATGGCTTCTTGCTCCCCGTGCAGATCTGCGTCCTCTGCCTTCACTCCCCCCAGCTGTAGCTTCGGAGAGCTGAGGGGAGGTGGCACGTCTGCACGGGGAGATGCATGCGGCGCTCTGCAGTATGTATGGAGCGGGCTCCGGATTCCTGCCCGCTCCATACTCTGCAGCCCCCGGCTGTTCTCAGTAGCCGGGGGCTGCCGCTAATAGCCAGCATGCGGCGATCGCTGCGGCTGGCTATTAACCCTTTAGATCGCCGCTAACAGCGGTGTCTAAAGGTACATGTGAATGCTCCCTGGTGGGCTAGTAAGGTGGATCGCAGCGCGATCGCGGGGGGAGATCCACTATAGAGGTAGCCGGAGGGCTTACTTCTGTTCCATGCTGTCCCGCTCTGTCATTGATAGAGCCTAGTCCAGCCAGGCTCTATCAATCGATCACAGAGCACACAGATTAATAGAGTTCAATAGAACTCTATTCATCTGTCTGAGGAATCTGATTCCTCATATAAGTGTAATAGTGTTAAAAAAACAAACAAAAAAAAAAGTTTTAATAAAAGTTTGAAGGACACACATTAACCCAGTGGTCTTCAAACTGTGGCCCTCCCAGATGTTACAAAACTACAATTCCCTAGTGGCCGGTTTTCAAATGTAAAATAAAATATTTGAAACAAAAAATAAATAGTTGATATATGTTAGAGATGTTGTAGTTTGTAAGTACTACAACATATCAAAAAAAAAAAGGTTGGTGGCAGTGGCCATTTAAGGATGAAGCCCATGTTGGCCTTAAGAAATGGGCCAATTTTCATTTTTGTTTTTTTCCTCCTTTTTAAAATCAAGAACCCTTTTTTTTTTTTTTTTTTTTCTTCATCTACAGATCCATGTGAGGGCTTGTTTTTTGTGTAATCAATTGCACTTTGTAATGACTAGAGATGAGCGAACTTAGTCATTTGTTTCGTAACAAACTTCTCGGCTCGGCAGTTGATGATTATCCTGCATAAATTAGTTCAGCTTTCAGGTGCTCCGGTGGGCTGGAAAAGGGGAATACAGTCCTAGGAGAGAATCCACCGAATAGAATTACTGTAACTTCGCCCATCTCTAGTAATGACATCTTTCATTTCACCATAAAATGTACAGCGCTGCCCAAAAAATATTATTTACAGGTGGAAATCTATAAGAAACCGACAATTTTGCAACTTTTGGGGGGTTTGGTTTTTACGCAGTGCACTTTATGGTAAAATTGATACATTATCTTTATTCTGTAGGTCAATGCAATTTAAAACAATACCCAGTTTAGTTTTTCTATTTTACTAATTTAAAAAAAATGCTAACTTTTTTTTTAAACTAAATTGATGTGCATAAAATTGTCATTTTCTGACCACATTTTTATTTATTTTCCCGTATAATGACATGTATGAGGGCTCATTTTTGTGCCGTGATCTGTAGTTTTTATGGGTACCATTTTTATTTTGATGGGACTTTTTGATCGCTTTTTATTTTTTCTCCAATATATGATGTGCTTAAAAATCAGTATTTTCGCTGTTATGTATAAATTTATTTTATTTTTTATTTTTTTTGCCTTTACGCCGTTTACCATGTGGGATCATAAACATTATAATTTATAAATATTATAATACCTGTCAACAAAAACTTTTTACATAATGTAGATAATACCATTCTATGTATATTTGTAATATACATTGGTTCAAAAATATGTATATTTTTGTCCCTGCAGCTATTGCCTGTCTGTCTCGGTAAGGAGACCAAACACAGGAAATGAGGGTGGACAAGCAGGGCTCTGTGGCATGCTCCCGGCTCACACATCAGGATGATTGAAAAACCAGGAGTCTGCACAGAGCCCTGCTTGTCCTGCCCCCACTTCCTGTATTTGATCTCAAACAACAAAAAACGTGGTCTCAAATGGCTGGAGGTGCTCAACCCCAAATGCGGTTGTACATTTATACTGGGGGAGCAGATCCTGCCCTTGTAATCCGTTGCTAAGGGCGATCCCCGGCATAAAAATGCATACAATGGAGGATGCCTGCAGCGGACTACAAGTGCCACAATAGAATCCTACACCAGATAGACGGTGTGGATGTGTAACAATTAGAATAATACAATACAGGAATATGGGTGCACTACTGTGGTAGATGTATACAATGACATTGGCTATCCCTCAACACTGATGTTAAAATTGAGACATTCACCAGTGTATCCTTATATGAAGGACATACAAGAGCCTGCACACCAACGCCAAGGTTTCTCAAAATGGCGCGGGACCTAACGCTAATCCTACCTGTGCATGATAAGCAAAACGGGCCAGTGGCCAATTATGGCAGCATTCGGTCGACTCACAACCTCCTCCCAGATACGCTCAGGCGTGACTGAGCACACATGCAATGGGAGGAGGGAGACAAGTTGTAAGCCCCACCTAAATTGCCTAATATGGGTGCATAGCCTCACAGATGCTGCCTTAATGCTGCCTTGAAGATATTCAAGGCGCATTCATTTTGGAGTTTACACACCTCCAAGTATAAAATTTAAACAAACAACAAAAAACGTGGTCTCAAATGGCTGGATGTGCATTTATACTGGGGGAGCAGATCCTGCCCTTGTAGTCCATTGCTAAGGGGGATCCCCAGCATAATATTTAACATCATTGTTGAGGGATAGCCAATGTCATTGTATACATCTACCACAGTAGTGACCCATATTCCTGTATTGCTGTATTTGGTCTCCTCATAGAGACACACCAACAATAGCTGCAGAGACAGCATTTTTTACCCAAAATACACATTTTTCAACCAATGTATATTACAAATATACATGGTATTATCTGCATTATATAAAAATTGACAATAGGTACACTTTAATAGTTTGGATATTTACGCACTTGGTGATACCAAATGTACATTTTTTATTTAAAATGAGAAAATAATGTTTTTTGTTTTTTTTTTATTAGGCAGGGCTTTGTATAATTTTAGAAACGTTTTAATTAGGGATCAGGTGATCAAAAAAGAGCAAAAAAGACCTCGCAAATGGCGCTGCTGGTTCCGTGGAGATGTAGGAATAAACCAAAATCCAAGTTGGAATATTGTAAAAGCTTGTGGATTTTATTGCAAATGAATAAAACCAATAAAAGCAATAGCAATAAAAGAGTGATATAAGTTAAGATTACGCGTTTCGGGGGAGCCACCCCCTTCTTCAGATCAGTATGCATACTGTTGGCATACTGATCTGATCTGATCTGAAGAAGGGGGTGGCTCCCCCGAAACGCATAATCTTAACTTATATCACTCTTTTATTGCTATTGCTTTTATTGGTTTTATTCATTTGCAATAAAATCCACAAGCTTTTACAATATTCCAACTTGGATTTTGGTTTATTCCTACATCTCCACGGAACCAGCAGCGCCATTTGCGAGGTCTTTTTTGCTCTTTTATGATCACCTACTCTCTCCAGGAGACGGTTTTTACCTCACCTGTTACCTCAGGCTCAGCAGCGGCTCCGGCTATTTTGTAACCCGTGCATTGGGTTGATATGCAAGTTTAATACTTGCTCTAAGGTGAGCAGTTACTACCTAAGGGGCCTGCAAGCCCCGCACCTACTTCCCTTCCTTTTCCCTCAACCACCCAACGGTATCACACGAGGCGCCCTCTCTGGTCTCTCTTTTTTTCTCCCCATACAGGTTAATTAGGGATCGACCAATATTGATTTTTTTTTTTTTTAGGGCCGATACCGATAATCTGGTACCTTTTCAGGCTGATAGCCGATACCTTATACCGGGATATCGGCCATAACCTCCACCGATTATCGGTCCTAAAAAAAAAAAAGATATCGGTCGATCCCTAATTTAAAGCGCCCGCTTTAAATAATTGATCTGCAGCAGCTTCTGCCCCACCGGGCAATAGCCGATACCTTATACCGGGATATCGGTATAAGTTATCGGCTATTGCCCGGTGGGGCAGAAGCTGCTGCAGATCAATTATTTAAAGCTGGCGCTTTAAATTAGGGATCGACCGATATCGTTTTTTTTTAGGACCGATACCGATAATCGGTGGAGGTTAGGGCCGATAGCCGATAACTTATACCGATATTACGGTATAAGTTATCGGCTATTTATCCCCCTGCGACACCGCTGCAGATCATTGATTTAAAGCGGGCGCTTTAAATCAATGCACTGCAGTGGCTTTTGCGGTGCCATAGACCGCCGCCCGCTACTCTCCCCCTGCCTCTCCGGGGATCCTATCGCCGCCACCCCCGCACCGCTGCCGCCGCTCCGCGCCCCCTACCGCCACGTCGCACCCCCCACCGCCCCGGCCCCATTGCCTCCCCCATCCCCAGTTTTATAATTACCTGTGCCCGGGGTCCACTCTACATCTGGCTCCGGTGGCGTCCTTCTGAGCTGTCGCTGTGCGCACTGACGGTGACATCACGTTGCATACGTCACGACACTCGTCATTGCGCACAGCGTAATGCAGGACGCTACGCCGTGACGTCAGGTGCGTCGCTGCGCAGCAGCGTCTATGCTGCGCTACTAGGCCGGAGCCTGCCCGGAGTGGAGAAGAGCACCCCTGGAGAAGGACAGCCCGTACCGGTTCACCCTCCACCCGGAATGCCGCCGGACACTACAGGAAAGATGGATGGCCCGGACCACCCTGACAGGTAGGGGGAGAGAAGCGGGTGGTGGCGGCGGCGGCCTATGGCACCGCAAAAGCCACTGCAGTGCATTGATTTAAAGCGCCCGCTTTAAATCAGTGATCTGCAGCGGTGTCGCAGGGGGATAAATAGCCGATAACTTATACCGATATTACGGTATAAGTTATCGGCTATCGGCCCTAACCTCCACCGATTATCGGTATCGGCCCTAAAAAACGATATCTGTCGATCCCTAATTTTAAGCATACTTTTTATTCAATTTAGTTCCTTTTTTTTTTTTTTTTTTTTTTGTTTTGTAGTACAATTGGAAAGATATGTCAATACAGGTATCATTTTAGTTGTATTGACCCGCAGAGTAAAGATAACATGTCAGTTTTACTGTAAAATACAATGTAAAACCCTGCTGCAATCACAAGTTATAAGCCAGTGATGTTGGCAGCAGTGCTCTTCACTCCCTAGTTTGCTACTCTATCCGAATCATTCACTGCTTAAACTGAATGAATCTGATCTGATTGACAGCTCGGGAGTGAGGCATGCACTTCACTGGCTTTGATTTTTCGACCTTAGTAGCGATCTAAAATGTTGTCACCTCATGCTGTCATTCCAAATGGCAGTAACGTTTTAAACACTACATAAGTCTAGAAAACCACTTCAACAATCTTTAATTGGCAGGTGGACTTATTTTTGCCTTTTCTTTTTAGGTACATTCTGGACTTCTGGAAATAATCTTATTCTGCCACTGCCTGATTTATCCCAAGACAACATGACTCGTGACTTCAAGCCTGGAGATTTAATTTTTGCCAAGATGAAGGGGTATCCACATTGGCCTGCCAGGGTGAGTTAGATGCTTTGATACCTTATCAATTTATTATTTTCTTTTTAGTAAAGGTTTGTCTTTTTATTTTTTATTTTTTTTATGTATTTAAATTTTGCATTTTAATGAAAAAACACCACCGACCGACTAGGTGGAACAAGATAAAACCTATATAATAACAGCCTCCTCAGGTCCCAAAGACAAGCTCCATTGCAATAACAGGGATGCAAAAAATGCCATTAGGACAGAAGAGCACATCTGAGACCAAACCTGAGGAGGCCCAACACAGACACAAACACTTACATATACACAAGCACACATCCCGTTAACCCCAACATATCTTTACTTCTGACTACAGTGGCATAATAAGAGCCTTCAACCTCCTTCCACTTTGACTTTCAGACAAAGCTGGGATATCAGCCACCCATTTGTGAAAGGCTTGTGAGAATGGGCTAGGCCCCAGTGTCTGAAGGAGAGCATAGGACTGAGAAAGGGGTTTATAAAGATCCGTAGTGCCAAGGAGAAGCTCCACATCTGAAAACACGGGTAAAAGTCAGGGAGCCAAACTGTCTAATATGAAGATATATTTATAAAAGGCATTTCCAGGGATGCTATAATGTTCATTCATATCCGAGAAGGATAAGAAAACCTGGTCCTCCCCAAACAAGTGGATCATAAATTTTACACTGAGAACCCCAGAAACTTGCCTCCTGTAACCAATGCAGGTGAGATAAATGTACGTTCCCCCACGAGGGTGCCCTAGGAGAAACCAGAGGTTGTGGAAATTTACTTGACACCACGGACCACACTTCAGCTATAGTTTACAGGTATCACTCTCAATCTTCCTTTCCTATTTCCCTTCAGAGTGTATTAGTGAGAGCTTCATAGGAACCCATAATTGCACCAGCCAGGGCTGTCGCTGAGTTTGACAGATCCAGATCGATCCACCATGCTGCACAGACCAAGTTGGGAGGCAAGAAAATAGTTATATTCATCAGGGGCCGCTAAGCCACCATGCCGCTTAGGAGCCTGGAGAAGAGCACAACCAAGTCTGAGAGGTTTTCCCTGCTAGTAGAAGGATCCCAGAGCACCCACATAGTGTACTAAAATATTTCCTAGGTGAGTTCACGGGGGCTAAATGAAAAAGATAAAGGAATTCAGGAAGGTAAATCATTTTAAATTGATCCTGCCAGCCAGGGAGAGAGGGAGTGAGGACCAGGCAGTTAATCACTCCACAGTGGAGCATAAGAGCGGTTCCAAGTTTAGGGACAGAAAATCTAGCAGGGACGCAGTAACCTCCACCTCTAAGTATCTAAAACGGGAAACCACCCACACCCCGGCCCGAAGAGAGGGAGAAAGGGGGACTCCAGACGAAAGTTCCAGTAGGGAGGACTTAGCCCAGTTGACCCGCAAGCCTGAAATCAAACTAAACCGGTCAAGAAGGGACAAGAGAGGACCCCCAGCATCCGCCAGTAACACCAGTGTGTCATCTGCATAAAGGGAAACCTCCTCTACAATAGACCCCCTGGGAACATCACTGATAGCAGGGTACCTACGAATGGCTGCCACCAAGGGCGCCATCGACAGCAAATTAAGTGAGAGAGTGGGCACCCCTGCCTCGTCCCACGACCCAAAAAAGGAGCAGAAACATCCAAGTTAGTTTGAATGCTGGCCCTAGGACTAGCCTATAATAAGCGAACCCAAGTAAAAAAATCTGTCCAAAGCCATACATGAACCCAGTACCTACCAGAGATAGGGCCACAGTGCCGAATCAAAGGCCTATGACCCCACACAGGCGAGTAGCCAATACTCTAGCCAAAATCTTAATATCCACATTCAAAAGGGAAATAGGTCTATAGAAGTCAGGCAGTAACATAGTTCATAAGGTTGAAAAAAGACCAGAGTCCACCTAGTTCAACCGATATCCCTAATGAGTCTCTACTGAGTTGATCAAGAGGAAGCCAAAAACAATTCCTTCCCGACTCCAAATATGGCAGTCAGAATAAATCCTTGGATCAACATTCTGTCCCTATAAATCTAGTATACATAGTCTGTAATGTTATTACTCTCCAAAAATGCATCCAGACCCCATTTGAATTCTTTTAGAGTTCCCCATGACCTCTTCATCTGGCAGAGAATTCTACAGTCTCACTGCTCTTACAGTAAAGAACCCCCGTCTGTGCTGGTGTAGAAACCTTCTTTCCTCAAGACGTAGAGGATGCCCCTTGTTATAGATATAGTCCTAGGTATGAATAAATCATAGGAGAGATTTCTGTAAGGTCCCTGATATATTTATACATAGTTATTAGGTCGCCCCTAGCCTTCTTTTTTCTTAACTAAATAACCCTAATTCTGATAATCTTTCTGATTAGTGTAGTTCTCCATTCCCCGTATTACTCTGGTTGCCGTCTTTGAACCCTCTCCAGCTCCACTATATCTTTCTTGTACACTGGTGCCCAGTACTGTACATAGTATTCTATGTGTGGTCTGACTAGTGATTTGTACAGCGGTAGAATTATTTCCTTGTCGTGGGCATCTATGCCCCTATTGATGCACCCCATGATTTTATTTGCCTTGGCAGCAGCTGCCCGACACTGGTCACTACAGCTAAATTTACTGTTAACTAAGACCCCTAAGTACTTTTCCACGTCACTTGTCCTTAGCGTGCTCCCATTTAATACATAATCCCTCCCCGGATTTTTCTTCCCCATGTGCGTTACCTTACATTTATCAGTGTTGAACCTCCTTTGCCACTTCCCAGCCCAAACCTCCAACCTATCCAGATCCATTTGTAATAGTGCACTGTCCTCTATAGTGTTTACCACTTTACAGAGTTTAGTATCATCTGCAAAGATTGTTACTTTACTATTCAACCCCTCTACTAGGTTACATTAATAAATATATTAAACAGAACAGGACCCAAGATGGACCCCTGTGGTACCCCACTAGTAACAGTCACCCAATCAGAATAAGTACCATTAATAACCACCTTCTGTTTCCTATCAATGAGCCAGTTACTTACCCACTTACACACATTCTCCCCCAGCCCAATCCTTCTCATTTTATGCACCAACCTTTTATGAAGCACTGTATCAAATGCTTTGGAAAAAATCCAGATATACGACATCCAGCTATTTTCCCTGGTCCAGTCTGGAGCTCATCTCCTCATAAAAGCTGATCAGGTTAGTTTGACAGGACTGATCCCTCATAAAGCCATACTGATAGGGGGTCATACGTTTATTTTTATCAATATGCTCCAAAATAGCATCTCTTAGAAAACCCTCAAACAATTTACGTACAACGGAGTTTAAACTAAAAGGCCTAGAATTTCCTGGGTCACCTTTTTGTTCCCTTTTGAAATATTGGTACCACATTTGCTATGCGCCAGTCCTTTAAAACAGTCCCTGTTGCTATAGAGTTCCGGAATATTAAAAATAGGGGTCTGTCTATAACATTACTTAATTCCTTTAGAACACGGGGGTGAATGCATCTGGACCTGGTGATTTGTCGATTTAGATTTTTTGTAGGCGGCACTGTACTTCTTCCTGGGTTAGACAGGTGACCTGTACTGCGGAGTTTACCTTATCACATGGTATTTCACCTGGCATTTCATTTTCCTTGGTGAACGCAGTGGAGAAGAATTTGTTTATATATTTGCTTTTTCCTTATCCCCATTTATAATTTCTTCCTCATTTTTTAATGGGCCCACACTTTCTTTTTTGACCTTTTTGCTATTTACCGTATATACTCGAGTATAAGCCGAGTTTTTCAGCACGATTTTTCGTGCTGAAAACACCCCCCTCGGCTTATACTCGAGTGAACTCCCCCACCCGCAGTGGTCTTCAACCTGCGGACTTCCAGAGGTTTCAAAACTACAACTCCCAGCAAGCCAGGGCAGCCATCGGCTGTCCGGGCTTGCTGGGAGTTGTAGTTTTGAAACCTCTGGAGGTCCGCAGGTTGAAGACCACTGCGGCCTTCAACATCATCCAGCCCCCTCTCACCCCCTTTAGTTCTGAGTACTCACCTCCGCTCGGCGCTGGTCCGGTCCTGCAGGGCTGTCCGGTGAGGAGGTGGTCCGGTGAGGAGGTGGTCCGGGCTGCTATCTTCACCGGGGAGGCCTCTTCTAAGCGCTTCGGGCCCGGCCTCAGAATAGTCACGTTGCCTTGACAACGACGCAGATACGTCGTTGTCAAGGCAACGGCTCTATTCCGGGCCGGAAGCGCGGAGAAGAGGCGCCCCCGGTGAAGATAGCAGCCCGGACCACCTCCTCACCGGACCACCTCCTCTCCGGACAGCCCTGCAGGACCGGACCAGCGCCGAGCGGAGGTGAGTACTCAGAACTAAAGGGGGTGAGAGGGGGCTGGATGATGTTGAAGGCCGCAGTGGTCTTCAACCTGCGGACCTCCGGAGGTTTCAAAACTACAACTCCCAGCAAGCCCGGACAGCCGATGGCTGCCCGGGCTTGCTGGGAGTTGTAGTTTTGAAACCTCTGGAGGTCCGCATGTTGAAGGCCGCAGTGGTCTTCAACCTGCGGACCTCCGGAGGTTTCAAAACTACAACTCCCAGCAAGCCCGGACAGCCGATGGCTGCCCGGGCTTGCTGGGAGTTGTAGTTTTGAAACCTCTGGAGGTCCGCAGGTTGAAGACCACTGAGGGCGAATGATGAGAAGAGGATGATGAAGGGGGGGGGGGGTGTGGGGATGATGAAGGGGGGTGGGGATGATGAAGGGGGGGGTGTGGGATGATTACAAGGGGATGATGAAGGGGGGTGGGGATGATGAAGGGGGGATGTGTGGGATGATAAGGGGATGTGTGGGATGATGACAAGGGGATGATGAAGGGGGATGTGTGGGATGATGACAAGGGGATGATGAAGGGGGGATGTGTGGGATGATAAGGGGATGTGTGGGATGATGACAAGGGGATGATGAAGGGGGGATGTGTGGGATGATAAGGGGATGTGTGGGATGATTACAAGGGGATGATGAAGGGGGGATGTGTGGGATGATAAGGGGATGTGTGGGATGATGACAAGGGGATGATGAAGGGGGGATGTGTGGGATGATAAGGGGATGTGTGGGATGATGACAAGGGGAGGATGAAGGGGGGATGTGTGGGATGATGACAAGGGGATGATGAGGGTGTTAATGACGGGTCTGGATGATGACAGGGGGGGATGAGGTATTTCCCACCCTAGGCTTATACTCGAGTCAATAACTTTTCCTGGGATTTTGGGTTGAAATTAGGGGTCTCGGCTTATACTCGGGTCGGCTTATACTCGAGTATATACGGTATATAGTTAAAGAACATTTTGGGGTTCGTTTTACTCTTTGGCAATGAGTCTTTCTCTCTCTATTTTTGCAGCTTTTATCTGTTTTTTTTACATATTTTACATTTTTCTCTATAGCTTATTAATGCCTCTTCACTGCTGTCCTGTTTTAGTATTTTAAATGCTTTATTTTTGTCCTTTATTGCCCCTTTACTGTTTTTATTCATCCATATTGGTTTTCTTTTATTTCTGACCCTTTTATTCCCATAAGGTATATATTTATTACAGTGATAATTTAAGATACCTTTAAACGTCTCCCATTTAGTGTCAGTATTCTTGTTTTTGAGGACATTATCCCATTTTATACTGTTAAGGGCTTCTCTGAGCTGATCAAACTTTGCCTTCCTAAAGTTCATTGTTTTTGTGGTCCCTCGAGAGATTCCCTTATTGAAAAATAGGTTATAATGTATTATATTATGATCACTATTTCCCAGGTGTCCTTTTACCTGCACGTTAGTTACTCTGTCAGGTCTGTTGGTTAATAAGTCTAGTAGGGCGCCCCCTCTGGTCTGGCTCTGCACCATTTGGGACAGATAATTGTCTTTAGTTATAGTCAGAAACCTGTTTCCTTTGAGATTCACCGGTCTCAGTCTCCCAGTTTATATCAGGATAGTTATCACATTATTTTGATTTGCTGCTTTGTTTATTTGCCTCAGTAATTGATCTGCTTCTTCCATTATGTTTGGTGGCTTATAACAAACCCCTATCAGAATTTTTTTTTATTTTTATCTCCATATATTTCTACCCATAATGCCTCCACATTGTTTCCCTCCCATATATCCTCCTGCAGTGCGGCCGTCAGACTTGATTTCACATAAAGACAAACTCCTCCCCCATTCCGTTTTGTCCGATCCTTCCTGAATAGACTATAATCCTGTATATTGCCCACACAAAGCTATCATCCAACCAAGTCTCTGTTATACCCACTATGTCATAATACTTCTCAGACATCAACCACTCCAGTTCCTCAGTTTTATTGGACACACTTCTGGCATTAGTCATCATGCAATTCAATGGTGTATGTTTTTTCTTCCTATGAAGCCTATCCATATTAACTATTCTAACCCCCCCTCCACCCCAGGTACATTACTAAGTCCCCCCTCTCTATCTACACTGTCTTCCCCCTCCCCCCAGTCCCTAATTTAAACACTCCTCCACCCTTCTAGCCATCTTCTCCTCGAGCACAGCTGCACCCTCCCCATTGAGGTGCAGCCCGTCCCTACGGTAGAGCCGGTAACCGACAGCGAAGTCAGCCCAGTTCTCCATGAACCCAAACCCCTCCTTCCTACACCAGCTTCTGAGCCACTTGTTTACCTCCCTGATCTCCCGCTGCCTCTCTGGTGTGGCTCTTGGTACAGGTAATATTAACAGGTCCTTCCCAAGTTTAGGAAGAACTACAATCAACGCCTCCCTCATAGTCTGGAAGAGCATCAGCTATCGAGTGAAACAATTTGAGTATAGAGGCCAGTCGCTCCTCATTCATCCTATACCAATCGCCTATCATCCCATCCAAACCTCCGTGTTGTAGGGCTCTTACAATACAGGATTTCCTTCTATGCCAATGTAGGAACCTTCTTTACTCAAAACCTAGAGTAAGCCCTCTTGCTATAAATTCAGTCCTGGGTATAAATAGGTCATTGGAGATCTCTGCATTGATCCCTGATAAATGTATTCATAGTTATAAGGTCATCCATCTGCTCAAACTCTTCAGGGTCTTCCTTATACACAGTTTTAAATTTCACAATATCCCAGTGTAATGGGATCGCTCTCACCTCTTGTTTACCCCACCTAAAACATAACTTATTAGCCCTCTGAAGACGCTCTGCTGAGCAAAACAGGTCAGGGGCTAGGTGTTTTTAATTTAAAGTCTAGTGTCACCAGAGTACTTTAGCAACTTTGGACGTATATTCACGTCCGTGGCCGTCTCCTGTTATGTGATGCACGCTCAGCAACCAGGACCCGTGGCTAATACCGGACATCACCGATCGGGCTGATGTCCGGCATTAACCCTTTAGACGCAGCTATGATCATGATGTCTAAAACGGTAGAAGAAACTGCCGGATAGCTCAGCGCAGCTGTTCGGGACCGTCGCGGTGTCCATAACAGCTGAGAGGACGCGGGGGTATACGAGCTGGTGACAGATCACTTGCGTGCCGAGGCACTGGCCTGACAAATTGCCTTGGCATGCAAATGGCCCATCGCCAGCTCCTATACCCACGCATCTGTTCCATCTGCTCCCCTGCATGGCTAACCCTACTAATTTCTACGAATAAAGACGCTCCTGATATGTATACATATATATCGAGATATAACCGAGGATTATTCTGGTGTAGCTTCTAGGGAATGTGCAGGCTATTCTGATTGTTTCTCCTACGTTGCTTAAGCGGATGCCGGATGGTGCCGAAATAATCTCTATTGGACTTGGTACTTTAATGGTGCGTTCACACGCTAGTAACTAGCAGCGGGTTTCCCGCTGCAAGTTACGCTATCATTCATTTGAATGGGTCCGCGGACAGTCCGCAAATCTGACTCTATTGCGGACTGTCTGTGGACCGATTTAAATCAATGGTAGCGTAGGTGTCCCAGCGGAGGCACCCTCACGATCAAACATCTGATTACCTATCCTTTGGAATGGGGATAAAGTGTCTAAGCCCGGAATACTCATTTAACTTACCTGTGACCCCACCGGGTACGTTTTGTATTGTTCCTTATACACAGAGCATAATACTTCTAAAAAAAAAATAAAGGGAACACTAAGATGAAACATCCTAGATCTTAATGAACTAATGGTATGAAATACTTTCGTCTTTACATAGTTGAATGTGCTGACAACAATATCACACAAATTATCAATGAAAATTAAATTTATCAACCCATGGAGGTCTGGATATGGAGTCACACTCAAAATCAAAGTGGAAAACCACACTACAGGCTTATCCAACTTTGATGTAATGTCTTTAAAACAAGTCAAAAGGAGGCTCAGTAGTGTGTGTGGCCCCCACGTGCCTTTATGACCTCCCTACAATGCATGGGCATGCTCCTGATGAGGTGGCGGATGGTCTCCTGAGGGATGTCCTCCCAGACCTGGACTAAAGCATCCGCCAACTCCTGGATAGTCTGTGGTGCAACGTGGCGTTGGTGGAAAAAGCGAGACATGATGTCCCAGATGTGCTCAAACGGATTCATGTCTGGGGAACGTGCGGGCCAGTCCATCGCATTAATGCCTTCCTCTTGCAGGAACTGCTGACACACTCCAGCCACATGAGGTCTAGCATTGTCTTGCATTAGGAGGAACCCAGGGCCAACCGCACCAGCATATGGTCTCCCAAGGGGTCTGAGGATCTCATCTCGGTACCTAATGGCAGTCAGGCTACCTCTGGCAAGCACATGAAAGGCTTTGTGGCCCTTCCAAAGAAGTTCCACCCCACTCCATTACTGCCCCACCGCCAAACCGGTCATGCTGAAGGATGTTGCATGCAGCAGAACATTCTCCACGGCGTCTCCAGACTCTGTCACGTCTGTCACATGTGCTCAGTGTGAACCTGCCTTCATCTGTGAAGAGCACAGGGCGCCAGTGGCAAATTTGCCAATTTTAGTGTTCTGTCAAATGCCAAACGTCCTGCACAGTGTTGGGCTGTAAGCCCAACCCCCACCTGTGAACGTTGGGCCCTCATGGAGTCTTTTCTGACCGTTTGATTGGACACATGCACAATTGTGGCCAGCTGGAGGTCATTTTGCAGGGCTCTGGCAGTGCTCCTCCTTGCACACAGGCGGAGGTAGCGGCGGTCCTGCTGCTGTTTTTTTGCCCTCATACGGCCTCCTCCACATCTCCTGATGTACTGGCTAGGGATCGTCCGATATCGTTTTTTTATGGCCAATACTGATACCGGGGGGAGGTTGAGGCGGTGCATTATCGGATTATCGGCAAGGTAATTGCCGATAAAGTCCAAAATCGTGAATATCGGCCAAACCGATAATCTGTTGATCCCTAGTACTGGCCTGTCTCCTGGTAGCGCCTCCATGCTCTGGACGCTATGCTGACAGACACAGCAAGCCTTCTTGCCACACCTGGAATTGATGTGCCATCCTGGATGAGCTGCACTACCTGAGCCACTTTAGTGGTAGTATGAGACTGAGTCTACAACCCACACGAGTGAAAGCACCGCCAACACTCAAAAGTGACCAAAACATCAGCCAGGAAGCATAGGAACTGAGAAGTGGTCTGTGGTTACCACCTGCAGAACCACTCCTTTATTGGGGGTGTATTGCTAATTATCTATATTTTCCACCTGTTGTCTGTTCCATTTGCACAACCGCATGTGAAATTGGTTGTCAATCAGTGTTGCTTCCTGAGTGGACAGTGTGATTTCACAGTGTGATTGACTTGGAGTTACAGTGTGGTGTTTTTTTTTTTTTTTTTTTTTAGCAGTGTATATACTTTGAGTATGACAAGTTGCAATAAATGTGTTATTTCCTTTAAAGAAGCACTCCTAAAATAGTTTATTCTTTAATATAGACTGTTATCAGAGAGTAATGTAGATGTGCTTGTGCTTATAGATATAATAGATGCCTTGTTCTTTTAGCAGATGTGGCATTGCAACAGAAAGAAGTTCCTAATGCTGCCTACATTTCCCATAAATCCTCTGGCTTTGCAGAGAAAGGGTGTGAAGCCTGGTGTATATGACTAGATTCCAGCATCTATCAGCTGAGACTCCTAAGTGGGTTGGGATCAGTTCCTGTTATGTACAGTTTTGATGCATTCCTATTCAAAGTGTGCTTTTAGACCTTTTGCCTATAGGCAAAAGGGATTTGACCTATAAACACAACTGAGGTGTTGTATTTTGCATTTTACTGCTTTTTGATAATGTTTTTGCTGTAATATCCTTGTGATTTGCGTTAAAAAACTGACGTTCTCCCGTTATTTCGGGAAAAATTACATAAAAAATAAAAAGTTTGCTATGAAAAAACAACCTACCTGATTACCTTGCTCCACCCTTGTGACGTCTTTTGGGGTTTAGTGTTCATGACTAGTATTTAGGTAGAGTAGAAGGCATAGATAAATCCTTTGGTACATACTAAACTATTAAGATAAGAACTCTGGTTGCTATAGACAAAAAAGTTTTTGATTATCTAGTCGATTATCTCTTTCCTAGGATTCCAGTTCTGTGCAGTTATATTTGCAAATTTATTTTTTAACCCCTAAAGCAGGGGTCGGCAACCCGCGGCTCCGGAGCCGCATGTGACTCTTTTACATCTTTGCCGCGGCTCCAGTGTGTGGTTAAAAAGGAGGGGCAAGTTTTCCGAAGCTACAGCGATGAGGATCGAGGGCAGAGTGGGGAGGATCGAGGGTAGAGCCATGGGTTTGATTTTTTTCACCGCACGTCTGCAGATAGTTAAGCCACGCCCCCTCACGGAGGATGAAGAGCGCGAGAGCGCAGCTCTGCATAATACAAGGAGACAGTGGGACAGTGGGGACGGACACAGCTCCTCCCTCCCCCTTCTCTGTACAGACAGGACCTCATTTTTCACGGGGAGGTTTCATGTTTTCACGGGGGGGGGGGGGAAAGCTCCTCCCCTCCCCCAGCTCTGTACACACAGGACCTAATTTTTCACGGGGAGGTTTCATGTTTGCACAGGGGAAACACAGAGCGGGTGAGGGGAGAGGAGACACACTGCATTGCAGGGGCTGGGGAAGATTTCTATGTGTGAGGAGACATATTACACAGGCTGGGGATGTAAAGACTGCAGGGGAATAAATATCATGCTGGGAATGATGGGGGGACGGGAACTGCTGAATGACACATGCTGGGAGTTGTAGTCCCTCTTATGTGTGTGTATGCCAGTGTTTCCCAACCAGGGAATGCTGGTAGTAGTAGTTTTGCAACATCTGGAGGCACCCTGGTTGGGAAACACTGGTGTATGAACTGCAACTCCCAGGAGATTACTGGTATAATAGAGGTGTTGGTGAACTACAACTCCCAGGAGACCACTCAGATACAATATAGGTGTTGGTGAACTACAACTCCCTGAACTACAACTCCCAGGAGACTGCTGAGATACAATAGAGGTGTTGGTGAACTACAACTCCCAGGAGACTGCTGAGATACAATAGAGGTGTTGGTGAACTACAACTCCCAGGAGACTACTAAGATACAATAGAGGTGTTGGTGAACTACAACTCCCAGTAGACTACAGAGGCAGCATGCTGGTGTTATACCACAGACTGAAGACTCCTGAATAACACATGCTGGGAGTTGTAGTCCCCTTTGTGTGTGTATGCCAGTGTATCCCAACCAGGGCATCAGAGGGGAGGGGGGTTTTGCGGCTCCCAGTTTTTCTTTTCTTCGGAAACGGGTCCAAGTGGCTCTTTTTGTCTTAAAGGTTGCAGACCCCTGCCCTAAAGGATGCACGCATCAAGGCGTACATCTACACCCTGCATATTACCGATCACCCCACTAGCCCAGGGGGCTATCGTTGTAAATCTGTACTGTAATCATTATTGATCACTGCATCTGTGCAGTATCGGTTGCTGATCTGATTGTCCGCAGGGATCAGATCAGCTAAGATGGCGACCGGAGGTCCCCTCACCTGCCTCCTTCTGCCATCATGGGGTCTTCTTCTTCTCTGGTCTGCCATTGAGCAGACCAGAGAAGTAGATCACAGATAACACTAAAGCCTATGCATAGCACTGATCTTTATCTGCAGTCTAAAGATTGCAATATAAAGTCCCCTGTGGGGACTATAAAAGTGTAACAAAAAAACTAAAAACTTTTAATAAGTGAATAGGCCCCTCCACCAATAAAAAAAAAAATTCCCTCATTTCCTTTAACCCCTTAAGGACCGGGGTTTTTTCCGTTTTTGCATTTTCGTTTTTTGCTCCTTGCCTTTAAAAAATCATAACTCTTTCAATTTTGCACCTAAAAATCCATATGATAAACGCAGTTTTGTAACTTTTGGGGGCTTCCGTTTCTACGTAGTACATTTTTCGGTAAAAAAAATGACACCTTATCTTTATTCTGTAGGTCCATACGATTAAAATGATACCCTACTTATATAGATTTGATTTTTTAAGACTTCTGGAAAAAATCATAACTACATGCAGGAAAATTAATACGTTTAAAATTGTCATCTTCTGACCCCTATAACTTTTTTATTTTTCCGTGTATGGGGCGGTATGAGGGCTCATTTTTTGCGCCGTGATCTGAAGTTTTTAACGGTACAATTTTTGCATTGATAGGACTTATTGATCGCTTTTTATTCATTTTTAAATGATATAAAAAGTGACCAAAAAAGCACTATTTTGGACTTTGGAATTTTTTTGCGCGCACGCCATTGACCGAGCGGTTTAATTAATGATATATTTTTATAATTCGGACATTTCCGCACGCGGTGATACCATATATGTTCATTTTTCTTTTTATTTACACTGTGTTTTTTTTTTTATTGGAAAAGGGGGGTGATTCAAACTTTTAATAGGGGAGGAGTTAAATGATATTTATTCACTTTTTTTTTTCACTTTTTTTTTGCAGTGTTATAGGTCCCATAGGGACCTATAACGCTGCACACACTGATCTTCTATGTTGATCACTGGTTTCTCATAAGAAACCAGTGATCAACGATTCTGCCGCATGACTGCTCATGCCTGGATCTCAGGCACTGAGCAGTCATTCGGCGATCGGACAGCGAGGAGGCAGGTAGGGGCCCTCCCGCTGTCCTGTCAGCTGTTCGGGATGCCGCGATTAGCCGCGGCTATCCCGAACAGCCCGACTGAGCTAGCCGGCCACTTTCGGTTTCACTTTTAGCCGCGCGGCTCAGCTCTGAGCGCGCGGCTAAAGGGTTAATAGCGCGCGGTGCCGCGATCGGCACTGCGCGCTATTAGAGGCGGGTCCCGGCTTCACTATGACGCCGGGCCCGCCGCGATATGACGCGGGGTTACTGTGTAACCCCGCGTTATATCAGGAGAGCAGGACCAAGGGCGTACCTGTACGCCCTTGGTCCTTAAGGGGTTAAAAAAGGAAAACATTTTAATAAATTTAAATATTTGATATTCTTGGGTGCGTAAATGTCTGGTTCATAAAAACATTGTTAATGAGCTATATAATTTTATATAAATTTTATTTATTTATTTTTTAAATCTCATCATATATCAAAAACAACAAAGACGTGGCCTCAAATGGCAGGAGATGCTCAACCCCTAATGCAGTTGTGCATATATATTGGGGGATCAGATCCTACACTTATGGTCCATTGCTAAGGGCGATTCCCAGCATAAAATGCATACAATGGGGGATTCGTGCAGCAGACCACAAGTACCACAATGGCATCCTACACCAGATAAAAAGGTGTGGATGTATAACATCTAGAATACAAAACAGGAATTTAGGTGCACTACTGTGGTAGATGTAAACAATGACATTGGCTAACCCTCAAAACTGATGTTAAAATTAAGACATTAGACACTGGCTCACAGACTGCTCCCGGGTTACCTCCAGTGGGGTTAGGCACACATACAATGGGAAATGGGAGAAAGGGGCTATAAGCCCCAAGTTGGTTGATATGTTGCCGGCCTCACAGGTGTAGTTTAAATTTTATTAATGTGCCTGTATCGTGACCATAGGTAGCATTAATTTGCACCTGTGAGGCTGGCAACAAATCAGCCAACTTGGGTGGGGCTTATAGCCTTTCTCCCACCTCCCATTGTATGTGTACCTAGCCACCCTGGAGGTAACCAGGGAGTAGTCTGTGAGCCAATGTATACACTATTGACTGTGTGGTTTAATATATTTTTATATTGTGTCCCTCGGGAATTAGAGCAGTGCCGACTGTACTGTCTCTTCTTTCAATATATTTTTATAGTTCGGACATTTATGCATGTGGCAATACCACATGTTTATTTTTATGTACATAGTTTATTTTATTTTATTTTTTTATGGGAAAGGGGGGGGTGATTCAAACTTATATTAGGGAAGGGGTTAAATCGTTTATTAACGTTTCTTTTTTTAAATTTTTTTTTCCTTTTTTTAAACAGTGTTACAGCCCCCATAGGGGACTATTACATGCAATACATTGATTGCAGACACTGATCAATGCTATGCCAAAGCATTTCATTGATCAGTGTTTTTGGATCTCAGGCATGGAGCAATCAATCGCTGATCGGACGCCGAGGAGGAAGTTGGGGACCCTCCTCGTGTGTCCAGCTGACCCTGCATCATATTGGGTCGGTCCCGGCACCTAGCAATGGCCAGAACCCGTGGCTAATATCGGACATCACCGTTCGTGGTGAAGTCTGGTATTAACCGTTAGACGCGGCGATTAAAGTTGATCGCTGCGACTAAAATGTAAATAAATGCTTCGCGGTGTCCCGATCAGCCCAACTGAGCTGACAGGAAGCATTTTTTTTTACATTTTAGACTTGGCGATTAACTTTGATCAACGTTGCTAGGTGCCGGGACTGACCCAATATTATATGGCGGGAGTAGGCGTACAAGTACGCCCTGTATCATTGAAGGGGTAGTCCAGTGCTGAAAAATTTATCCCCTATCCTAAGGATAGGGGATAAGTTTCAGATCGCGGGGGTCCGACCACTGGGGCCCCCCGCGATCTCCTGTATGGGGCCCGGCTCGCTGGCCAGATAGCGGGTGTCGACCTCCGCATGAAGCGGCGGCTGACACGCCCCCTCAATACATCGCTATGGCAGAGCCGGAGATTGCCGAAGGCAGCGATCCGGCTCTGCCATACAGTTGTATTGCGGGGGGGTGTCAGCCACCACTTCGTGCGGTGGTCAACATGTCCCCTTCCCGCGGGCTGTCGGGGCGCCGTACAGGAGATCGTGGGGGCCCCAGTCGGAAATAGGTGTCTGATAGCGGTTTCCTGCATGGCACCCCGGCAGTCCCCAGGAACTGGGCGTGTGGATAGCACACACCCCCCCCCCCTTATGAAGCAGTGCCCGATACGCCCCCTCAATGCATCTGTTAGTTATCAGCTCTGTTTTTAAACTGTATGTGTGAACATACCCTTAAATAACCCCTTTTTAAGGGTATGTTCACACGTACAGGATCTGCTGCATATTAACTTCAATGGGTAGAAAAATAAGCTGTAAAAATATGCAACGGATCCTAAACGTGTGAACATACCCTTCAGAGGTTATTTTACATGATCAATTTTTAACTTTTTTAATTCTATCATTTTTATTTACAGGTTGATGAACTTCCAGATGGGGCTGTAAAACCTCCCACAAATAAAATGCCCATTTTCTTTTTTGGTACCCATGAAACGTAAGTTGTCTATAAATTTCTTTTTAGGGTCCTTTTATAGTGTGTGTGTATTTTGTAAATTTCATACACCCTACTGCTCATTAACTTCAGTACACACACCAAATTATCTATTTACTGCATTTTAGACAAATTTTGTACACACATAGCAGCGATCACAGCAGGCCATTCTATCAGTTATCTTGTCTAACTTTTCACCTCAGATTGCAGCCCACTCTTGTAGTCGGATATTTTTAACATACCTTTCCATATAATGCCAAAAATCATTGACATAGTTTTGACAGTACCCATTTAAATCTCGCCGCTTGCTATTTGTTGTAAGTAGACAAGCTGCTTATAACCAGAAGCAGTGACTGCTTGTGAACAGCACAGTGCCACCTGCCTTATTCCTTCTGTGTAACAGCCTACTGTTGGTGTGGTCACACTGAGGAAATTTCACTAGGCATTACCTCACTTACAGGATAAGTATCATGAAGGATAGGGGATACAATACAGAGACTTATGGAGGCTGCCTTGCCCCCTCCATAAAGCTCTATGGGAGAGTTGTTCGGCAATCTTTGTCTCTTCCATAAAGCTTTATGGAGGGGGCAAGGCAGCCTCTGCTTCGGGCGGGGGTTATGACACGCTCCTGTGCGTGAGAACTGGGGCTCCAAGCAAGAGATCGCGGGGGGGTCGGCGCTCGGACCCCCCCGTGCTCGGACCCCCGCGATCTAAAACTTATCCCCTATCATTTTGGATAGGGGATATGTTTTTCTTCATGATACTTATTCTTTAAGTTCCTCAGTGAAACCGCTCCCTTCTCATAGTTAGACACTTTGGGCTCAGAAAGATCTCTGTATTGTCCAGTTATACTATTTTGTTAATTATAATAATAATAATTAAAAAATTTTTTTTCTTCACCTTTTAAGAGCTTTCTTGGGACCAAAAGACATATTCCCATATGAAGAGAATAAAGAGAAATATGGTAAACCAAATAAACGAAAGGGGTTCAATGAAGGATTATGGGAAATTGATAATAATCCTAAAGTAAAGTTCTCAAGTCCTCAGGTAAATGAATTATTATTTTTTTTTTGCTGTAAAAATTTAGCAATTGCACTACTTATACTGCTAGACTTGGGACAACTGCACAATAGTGAGCGCATTCATGGGTATTATGAATTAGAAGTAGAAATAGTTCATGAACTACGTTTAGAAATGCAGCTGTGATCACACCCCCCTCCATTCAGGTCTATGGGAGAGACAGTAATACAGCATTCGCATATCTCCCATAGAGAGTGGGTGTGTTATCCACAGCTTCGGGCTGTGGTCGCCAGTAATCCGGAGACTGCTCCATGCAAGCATATTACTGGGATACCGGGCAGGAGATTGTGGTGGCTCCTGTGGATAGGGGATAAGATGTCTAGGAGCCGAGTACAGGGGTGTGTAAATTAAAAACAAAAAAAGAAAACACTACTCATTTAAAGGACTAAAACGAAGCACAATCTACTTGTCCCTCATGACAATCTACTTGTTCAGGTACACAAAATAATTTCAACCAAAATAGTTTGTAAATAAGGTCATTATTAATTGGCAGACCTAAATATACTTAAACCACTCTAGGATTGGCCCATATGGTGACTTGTATTTTGCAGGACCAATTGTATCTTTGTAATGCAAACCTTTCATTTTACCATAACATATGCTCTGAAAAAATGAGTTGAGGTGAAATTACTAAATAAAATGCAATTTTTCAAAGTTTTTTTTCTCCCTTTTTTTCACACTATTCACCTTGTGGTCAAACGAATATATTGTTTTGATACTTAAAGGGGTTATCCAGGAAAAAACGGTTTTCTTTACATATCAACTGGCTCCAGAAAGTTAAACAGATTTGTAAATTACTTCCATAAAAAAATCTTAATCCTTTCAGTACTTATGAGCTTCTAAAGTTAAGGTTGTTCTTTTCTGTCTAAGTCCTCTCTGATGACACCTGTCTCGGGGAAACGCCCAGTTTAGAAGCAAATCCCCATAGCAAACCTCTTCTAAACTGGGCGTTTCCCAAGACAGGTGTCATCAGAGAGGACTTAGACAGAAAAGAACAACCTTAACTTCAGAAGCTCATAAGTACTGAAAGGATTAATATTTTTTAATAGAAGTAATTTATAAATCTGTTTAACTCTCTGGAGCCAGTTGAGAGATAGAGATAAATATATCTCTATCTCTCTCTATGTGTTTTTTTCCTGGAATACCCCTTTAAGGTTAGCACGATTACAGCAATACCAAATTTGTTTAGTTTCAGTCATTATTTACTAATTTAAAAAAAAAATCAAAACTTTTCAGAATTTTTTTTCTTTTTTAAATTGCCATTTTCTGACCCTTTTTATAAAGTTTTAATTTTTTTTTCATATACTGGGCTGTATGATGGCTTATTTTTTTGCGCTGTAATCTGTTTTGTATTGTTACCATTTTGGTATTGATCAGATTTTTTTTTTTTATATATTTTTTTTTTTTGGTCACCCTTACCTGCATTTTTTTTTTTTTTTCTGGGATATGACTTTATTTAAAAATAATAAAAATGAAATGCAATTCTGGGGTTTGGTATAATATGTTATGTTATATTTTTATAGTCCGGACAAATATGCACGCAGTGATACCAAATACATTTTTCATTTTATAGTTATATGACCTGGTCCTGCCAAACAGGCCACAGTTTAGAGAACCACAGCACAGTGGTGTACATCAGTGATGGTTATTGTCAGTGTGCTTATACCCTGAGTGTGTGTGTGTGTGTGTGTGTGTGTATGTATGTATGTATATGTGTGTGTGTATGTATCTATGCATGTATATATATATATATATATATATATATATATATATATATATATATATATATATATATATATATACACACATACACTCACACACACACTTTATTTTAATTATTTATTCTGGGAATTATAACCTTTTTACAATATTTTTTACTGGTTTAGAACTATTTGTCATTTGTCAATGCTGCTGAGGGAGAGGCAGAAGAAGAAGAAACACACGAGGGCATGGAGGAAAATGAGGATAAGACACCACACAAAAAAAGAAAGTATTCAGTACCAAAGGTACGTGACTCAAACTGGCTTTGCACATGGCAATTTCTTGCCTGATTAGAACAATTATGTTTACAAGTGCAGATTTTATGATTTTGTTACAATTACACTGTCATACACATATAAATTCAAATTCACCAAATATAATTTAGATATTACATCTGATTTATCATTCTTTTTATGCAAAGCTGTGTTTTGCTTCAAGCTCACTACTGTTGTGGAGGCCTCCTGTTTCCAAGTACATTTATTAGTCTACCTGTAATCTGCTTCAGCTCAAAGCTGCTGTAGATTTCAGTTTGTGGTGCACATACATCCACAGATGGGACGTGCATGTCCTTCTTCATAAACTTGTCAGACTTTTTCATTAAAATGAATCTGACACCTTGTTCACTGACCCTAAACCCAATAAACAGAGTTATAGTGCTAGGGAAACTGATTTTAAAGAGGTATAACTCTGTGGTTAGGTTCCAGAAATCCAGGCTGTATACTGTACCCCAAACAATGGAGGCGGGAGCTGGCATACAGAGCTTCCCTGTTTTCGTCCTCTCTGCTTCTATATGCCTGTCCATCTTGTTTTCGCATGAACGAAGGGGCAATGAATATTTTGAGGAGGGCGGGCATATCAGAACAGAATTGGATGGAGGCAGGGAAACTCTGGATACAGGCTCCCACCTCTATTTCGTAATGGGGATTATCAATGATACCTCCTGTATACAGCCTTGTTCTCCATGACCCAACCATGGAGTTTCTTTTTTTTATCAGGTTTACCTACACTATAGCACTATTTATTGGGTTTTGTGCGGGTAAAAAAGGTGTCAGATTCACTTTAAGACTGGAATAGGAAATTGCAGATCTCCTTTAATACTGCCATGTTACACTTACCCTCTATCCACAGGATAGGGGATAAGTGTCTGATCGTGGGGGGAATGCCGTGGCCCTCCCCATGCAGTAGGGGTGTCGGCAGCAGCATGAGTCCACCGGCGACACGCTCCCTCTATGTATCTCTCTGTACCTCAGTGAGGTTTACGACAAACACATTAGCCATGCAGAGCCACGGCAATGCCGGGTCCCCGTAGGGGAGATCGTGGGGGGTCCCAGCGGTCGGCCCTATCCTGCGGATAGAGGACAAATGTTTAACATTACAGTACTCCTTTTAATATGCAATAATGAGAAAACTGCACTGGTATGAGTGGTATTTTAAATGCGTGTATTTAAATGGGACCCTCACCAATCAGCTTTTCATCCCCTTTCCTATAGATGGGGGGTAACAGGTTGAGATGGGATTCCCTCCTTTGAAATAGGATTGTTGGGTTCCATGGAATGCAGCACTATTCTTCTCATGAAATATAACAGTACCTTGCTTGTCCAGTATGAGCAGTAATATTGCCTCCTTTGATTGTAATGTGTGTTTTTGTTTTTAATTAGATTTCATGTTGTAGATTTTTTTTGTATTCAGATGGTAATGGTTTTGAACTTTGAATATTTTTTTTTAACAGATTTCAAGCAAACACTCAGATACATCTTCCAGTGAAATTGGCTCTCCGGAGAAAGATTTAAATGCTTCAAAGGATGATAGCCTACATACTGGCAGCGATGTAAGTTTGATGTAGCTAGCTTCACAGTTTTATTTATTTATCATTATTATTCATTTTACTTAATTATATATATATATTTTTTTTTATAAAAAAAAATTATAGAAAGATAGTGGCCCTGATTTACTGAGTGGTGCTTACACATCTTTTCCCCATCCAAAGGATAGGGGATAAGATGCCTGATCGCGGGAGTCCCGCCGCTGGGGACCCCCGGGATCATGCACGCCGCACCCCGTTTGTAATCAGTCCCCGGAGAGTGTTGGCTCCGGGTCTGATTACAGGCGACCACAGGGCCCACGGCGTGTGACGTCACGCCTCCGCCCCTCAATGTAAGCCTACGGGAGGGGGCGTGACAGCTATCACGCCTCTCCCGTAGGCTTGCATTGAGGGGTGGAGGTGTGACTTCACACTGGGGCGGAGGCGTAACGTCACACGCCGCCGGCCCGGTGGTCCCCTGTAATCAGACCCGGAGCGAACACGCTCCGGGGACTGATTACAAACGGGGTGCCGCGTGCATGATCCCGGGGGTCCCCAGCGGTGGGACTCCCGTGATTAGGCATCTTATCCTTTTGGATAGGGGAAAAGATGTGTAAGCACCGGAGAACCCCTTTTAAAGCCACCAAATTTTTTGTGGAAACCTTAGTAAATATGTTGGGATTTTTCAAAAATGTTGGGCCATGCCCCCTTTCCCCAGCAGCCACGCCCCTTTTTGGGGTTTTCTCAGTAAAATGGAAAGTTGGTCGGGTATTTTTCAGTTCTGGCGCACAATAGTAAATCAGGGCCAGTGTGTATGTTATGACCTCAAGAATCTCCTCTGTGAGCTTGTCCATAAATGTAAAGGCTTTTATTTTGACTGCTATGTAAAATGACAGCTGATCACCATGGATTCCTGAAGCTGGTCCCATGTCAGTTTTCTGGTAGGCACTTGGGATGTGACAATTGCCTATAGGTCATTGGCTTGTGTATAAACTCTGTAAAGTTACTGTAGTTGGCCTAGGGGTAGAGGAGACCTTCCTATGTTCTGAAGACACAACTTGCTGTAATCAGAATAAGCAATAGGAAAAAACACTAGGATACTTAAAAACATACTTTTATTGGTGTACATTTGTTATATAGGCACAAAAAAATCACACATTTAAACAATAGAAGGTACAATGCAATGTTTATAAAATTCTTCACAAACCTAGCTTGTCCTATTTTGAGGATAGTTTGCTAGAGTAAGGCTATACTGGCCCTACTAGTCGCATAGGACCCCCTACCTGTTACTGCAGGGAGGCTTTCCTAGAGAACGCCAACCTACAACAGGAACCTCCTATCTCTCCCTGGTTCTGGAGGGAATGGAGGTACCGGGTGCAGTACGTATAGCACGTCACCAGCAAAAAAATCAGCCGGTTTGTGGACCTCAGCTGAATTATTCTGTGAGGATACAACTGTAAGCACATCAAATTGGTACAATGATTGCATACAGATATAGTACAAATTAGAACCACATATTTCCAACGCGTTTCGTTGCGGCACAATTTCAAGCGTCGCAACTCTTCAGGGACAAGTGTTTGGAGAGCAGGAGTATAGTTTCTCCCGTCACCTATCTCACTGAATAGTAGTATGATCGTGATACGACAAAGGTATAGATAGATAGATATTCTGATGTGCTTAGATAGTGAAGGCCCAGATGAAGTTATGTGGGTAATGGTCCAAGGGCTTGTGTTCCCTCTTGTATATAGATAAATACCGTCCTGAAATTAAAGAGAGATTCTGTATATAGTGTTGTTTTATACACATTGTTTGGGATTTTGAATAATATTTAAAGCCTACCTTAGATTGGTACAGCAAATGTGTAGGTGCAGAGGCGATACTTGCACAGATACAGTAGTTTAATATGATTTTAGTTTGTATTGTTGTAGGCTGGTAGAGGTAAGCCTAACAGGGAGGAACATAATATAATTACATTATCATAGGTTGGGTTGGTATAGTGACAGGGGAAATAGATAGAGGTATTATTTACCTAGTATGTGAGGGCACAGGGCATTTACCCACAGGATCTAGTTTTTAACCCCTTAACGACGCAGGACGTATATTTACGTCCTGCGCCGGCTCCCGTGATATGAAGCGGGATCGCGCCGCGATCCTGCATCATATCGCGTCGGTCCCGGCGCTCATCAACGGCCGGGACCCGCGGCTAATACCACACATCGCCGATCGCGGCGATGTGCGGTATTAACCCTTTAGAAGCGGCGGTCAAAGCTGACCGCCGCTTCTAAAGTGAAACTGAAAGTGACCCGGCTGCTCAGTCGGGCTGTTCGGGACCGCCGCGGTGAAATCGCGGTGTCCCGAACAGCTGATCGGACACCGGGAGTGCCCTTACCTGCCTCCTCGGTGTCCGATCGACGAATGACTGCTCCGTGCCTGAGATCCAGGCAGGAGCAGTCAAGCGCCGATAACACTGATCACAGGCGTGTTAATACACGCCTGTGATCAGGATGAGAGATCAGTGTGTGCAGTGTTATAGGTCCCTATGGGACCTATAACACTGCAAAAAAAAGTTTAAAAAAAGTGTTAAAGGTCATTTAACCCCTTCCCTAATAAAAGTTTGAATCACCCCCCTTTTCCCATGAAAAAAATAACAGTGTAAAAAAAATAAATAAAATAAACATATGTGGTATCGCCGCGTGCGTAAATGTCCAAACTATAAAAATATATCATTAATTAAACCGCACGGTCAATGGCGTCACTTTTTATACCATTAAAAAAATGAATAAAAAGTGATCAAAAAGTCTGATCAAAACAAAAATCATACCGATAAAAACTTCAGATCACAGCGCAAAAAATGAGTCCTCATACCGCCCTGTACGTGGAAAAATAAAAAAGTTATAGGGGTCAGAAGATGACCTTTTTAAACGTATACATTTTCCTGCATGTAGTTATGATTTTTTCCAGAAGTGTGACAAAATCAAACCTATATAAGTAGGGTATCATTTTAACCGTATGGACCTACAGAATAGTGATAAGGTGTAATTTTTACCGAAATATGCACTGCGTAGAAACGGAAGCCCCCAAAAGTTACAAAATGGCGTTTTTTTTTTTTTCAATTTTGTCGCACAAAGATTTTTTTTTTCCGTTTCGCCGTGCATTTTTGGGTAAAATGACTAATGTCACTGCAAAGTAGAATTGGCGACGCAAAAAATAAGCCATAATATGGATTTTTAGGTGGCAAATTGAAAGGGTTATGATTTTTAAAAGGTAAGGAGGAAAAAACGAAAGTGCAAAAACGGAAAAACCCTGAGTCCTTAAGGGGTTAACCATGCCTTAGGTAATTTTACTTTGTCCTATAGGCAGGTACCTGCATCCTAATGGCTCTCTAAACTATCCCAAGGACGCCATATGGTAGGACATCTAGGGATTATCGCGATTTTTTGTTCCGCGATACTGAATCGATTTTAAAATTCTGAGAATCGATTTTTTTTTTATAAATTATTATAATTAACATTTACTGTATTTCACTCACTGAGTCACAGTCCTATTTGTCTGTCTTATTTTTTTTATAACACTTAAACTCCTGACCACTAGTTGGCAGTGTACCTGTTATCAGCTCTGTCCCACTCGCAGGCTGCTACCGCGAGACTACAGACTCAGAACAAACAGGAAGGAGAACGTACGCACTCTCAGGACAACTCTCGCGGGATCTTGTTCTTTCTCAGCTAGAA
Source organism: Hyla sarda (assembly GCF_029499605.1). NCBI lineage: Eukaryota > Metazoa > Chordata > Amphibia > Anura > Hylidae > Hyla > Hyla sarda. Next base: position 348,376,985 of record NC_079189.1, read on the forward strand.
TAAGTTTTCCCAAGCTTTTAATAGGGAATATCGCGATATATCGTGATATATCGCCAACATGATAGTATCGCAATATATTGCAATATATCGAATCGCCACCCTGGTATCGCGATTCGAATCGAATCGCCAAATTATTGGCGATTCACACCCCTAAAGACATCTATAATTTATTATTTATTTTACCACTCTGCATGCCCATCTCTAGATAACCTGGCACTCCCACTGTTTTACCCATGTACTTTACCCATCTATTTACCCACAGATATTGCCCTATTCTTAATGTGGGAACATCATCCTGTGGGTAAATGCCCTGTGCCCTCACATACTAGGTAAATAATACCTCTATCTATTTCCCCTGTCACTATACCAACCCAACCTATGATAATGTAATTATATTATGTTCCTCCCTGTTAGGCTTACCTCTACCAGCCTACAACAATACAAACTAAAATCATATTAAACTACTGTATCTGTGCAAGTATCGCCTCTGCACCTACACATTTGCCGTACCAATCTAAGGTAGGCATTAAATATTATTCAAAATCCCCAACAATGTGTATAAAACAACACTCTATATACAGAATCTCTATTTAATTTCAGGACGGTATTTATCTATATACAAGAGGTAACACAAGCCCTTGAACCATTACCCACATAACTTCATCTGGGCCTTCACTATCTAAGCACATCAGAATATCTATCTATACCTCTATGTCGTATCACGATCATACTACTATTTAGTGAGATTGGAGAGCAGGAGTATAGTTTCTCCCGTCACCTAACACTTGTCCTTGAAGAGTTGCGAGGCTTGAAATTGTGCCGCAACGAAACGCGTTGGAAATATGTGGTTCTAATTTGTACTATATCTGTATGCAATCATTGTACCAATTTGATGTGCTTACAGTGGTATACTCACCGAATAATTCAGCTGAGGTCCACAAACCGGCTGATTTTTTGCTGGTGACGTGCTATACGTACTGCACCCATTCCCTCCAGAACCAGGGAGAGATAGGAGGTTCCTGTTGTAGGTTGGCGTTCTCTAGGAAGGCCTCCCTGCAGTAACAGGTAGGGGGTCCTATGCGACTAGTAGGGCCAGTATAGCCTTACTCTAGCAAACTATCCTCAAAATAGGACAAGCTAGGTTTGTGAAGAATTTTACAAACATTGCATTGTACCTTCTATTGTTTAAATGTGTGAATTTTTTGTGCCTATATAACAAATGTACACCAATAAAAGTATGTTTTTAAGTATCCTAGTGTTTTTTCCTATTGCCAATTGAATATTACACATAGGTCTACACGCATCATATGCTCCCTCCTATATTGTAATCAGAATAAAGCTTGAGTAATCTTGACTTTCAGCCACCATTATTCAGACACTGGGGAGGTAATCAAAAACAATGTAATTTTTAGGCTATGTTCACGTGTGTTGGAGCGTCGCCATATAATCAGTTTTATTAAAAACAAAAAAACAAAACTCTCATCAAATTTCCATACTCTGACAAGACCACAAAAAAATATTCAGAATCCCCTCATACATTTATTTTCCTCCCAACGCCTGAGAGAATAAAAAACACTATTTCTTCCATACTTTATTATATCTAATGAAACTCTTCAATTTACCGGCTAGCATAATTTCATAGTGGCTAATCTAGTCCACTAATCTCTCCCAATCCTGGACAGTAGGTACCTTCTTATCCATCAAAGACCTAGTTATTAATCATTTAACATGAAAGGCGGGGGGCTAATAAGGAAATCATTATAGCCACCAAAACACCTGAAATCTCAGTAAAAAAAGGAAGTCCCTGGGGTGGAAATATCCCGCCAATATTTTACTCTTGACCTTCCCAATTGCTTTTCTCCAAACATTTTTAACTTAACCTCTTCAGGACACAGGGCGTATGGATACGCCCTGCATTCCGAGTCCTTAAGGACCGAGGGCGTATCCATACGCCCGTGGGAAATCCGGTCCACACCGCTAGCCGGTTGTGGAACGGAGCCGGATGCCTGCTGAAATCATTCAGCAGGCACCCTGGCACATCGCCCAGGGGGGTCCTGAGACCCCCCCATGTCGGCGATCGGAGAAAATCGCATGTCAATTCAGACATGCGATTTTCTCCAATTCCGGGCTGATCGGGTCTCTGGTGACCCGATCACCCGGAAAATAGGGCTGATCGGAGTTGTCAGCAACAGCCCCGATCAGCCTAAAGGATAGGAGTGAGGTCGCAAAGCTGCAATCTACTCCTATCCCCTGCCATTACTCAGAACGGAGTTCTGACCAATGGCAGCACAGGACCCCCGTTCTGGCCGCCCCTGGATGTCGAGGGGCTCTGGGAAGAAGATGGAGGCCGTACCTGCAGGAGAAGATGCATGGGGACCTGGGATCTTCGCTGGAGCCTGCAGGATCCTGATCAGGTAGGGAATCGACAGTGGGGGGGGGGAATTGAAAGTGAAAGTAAATCGATCTTTACTGTGGCAACCACTAGGGGGGCCAAACTGCAACTCCCAGCATGCCCAGAGAGCCAAAGGCTGTCTGGGCATGCTGGGAGTTGTAGTTTTGCAACATCTGGAGGGTCACAGTTTGGAGACCACTGTTACAGTGGTGCCCAAACAGTAGCCCTCCAGATGTTGCCAAACTAAAACTCTCAGCATGCCTCGACTGCCCAGGCATGCTGGGAGTTGTAGTTCTGTAACATCTGTCCCTTCAGATTTAGCAATTTTCATGACATTTTTGAAAATTGCTGCTCTACTTTGAAGCCCTCTAATTTTTTCAAAAAGCAAAAGTATGTCCATTTTATGATGCCAACATAAAGTGGACATATTGTGTTTGTGAAGAAAAATAAAATTTATTTGGAATATCCATTTTCCTTACAATTAGAGAGCTTCAAAGTTAGAAAAATGCAAAATTTTCAAAATTTTCATGAAATTTTGGGATTTTTCACCAAAAAAGGATGCAAGTAACGCCGAAAATTTACCACCAAAAAAAAGTAGAATATGTCACGAAAAAACAATCTCAGAATCAGAATATTCGGTAAAAGCGTTTTCGCGTTATTAATTTGTAAAGTGACGGCGGTCATAATTGCGAAAAAGGGCTCAGTCCTTAAGGTGAAAAAGGGCTGCGTCCTTAAGGGGTTAAAGAGGCACTGTCATTATGAAAAACTTTTTAATATTTTGCAGTAAAGCTGATAAGATTACCGTACATACTCGAGTATAAGCCGAGACCCCTAATTTCAACCCAAAATCCCAGGAAAAGTTATTGACTCGAGTATAAGCCTATGGTGGGAAATACATCATCCCCCCCTGTCATCATCCAGACCCCGTCATTAACATCCTCATCCTCATCACCGCCTGTCATCATCCAGACCCTCATCATCATCACCTGTCATCATCCCACACATCCCCCTTCATCATCCCCTTGTCATCATCCCCACCCCCCTTCATCATCCCCTTGTAATCATCCCACACCCCCCCCTTCATCATCCCCTTGTAATCATCCCCACCCCCCCTTCATCATCCCACACCCCCCCTTCATCATCCTCTTGTCATCATCCCACACCCCCCCCACCTTTCATCATCCTCTTCTCATCATCCGCCCTCAGTGGTCTTCAACCTGCGGACCTCCAGAGGTTTCAAAACTACAACTCCCAGCAAGCCCGGGCAGCCATCGGCTGTCCGGGCTTGCTGGGAGTTGTAGTTTTGAAACCTACGGAGGTCCGCAGGTTGAAGACCACTGCGGCCTTTGACATCATCCAGCCCCCTCTCACCCCCCTTTAGTTCTGTACAGTACTCACCTCCGCTCGGCGCTTGTCCGGTGCTGCAGGGCTGTCCGGAGAGGAGGTGGTCCGGTGGGATAGTGGTTCCGGGCTGCTATCTTCACCGGGGGCGCCTCTTCTCCGCGCTTCCGGCCCGGAATAGAGGCGTTGCCTTGACAATAACGCAGAAGTACGTTGGCAATGAACGTACCTCTGCGTCGTTGTCAAGGCAACGTGACTATTCTGGGGCCGGGCCCGAAGCGCTTAGAAGAGGCCTCCCCGGTGAAGATAGCAGCCCGGAACCACTATCCCACCGGACCACCTCCTCTCCGGACAGTCCTGCAGCACCGGACCAGCGCCGAGCGGAGGTGAGTACTGTACAGAACTAAAGGGGGTGAGAGGGGGCTGGATGATGTCGAAGGCCGCAGTGGTCTTCAACCTGCGGACCTCCGGAGGTTTCAAAACTACAACTCCCAGCAAGCCCGGACAGCCGATGGCTGCCCGGGCTTGCTGGGAGTTGTAGTTTTGAAACCTCTGGAGGTCCGCAGGTTGAAGACCACTGCGGGTGGGGGAGTTCACTAGAGTATAAGCCGAGGGGGATGTTTTCAGCACGAAAAATCGTGCTGAAAAACTCGGCTTATACTCGAGTATATACGGTACTTTCTCTATCGGCTCCATTGGGGGACACAGACCATGGTGTATGCTGCTGTCTCTAGGAGGTATGACACTATGGCAACAAAACTCGGCTCCTCCCAGCAGGATATACCCGCCTCCAGGCCCTGAGCTTATCAGTTTAAGCTTAGTGTCTAAGAGGTGGACATGGTCTGGAGTTCTCTCCAGACCAGGTCTTATGTTTTATTATTTTCCTAGATTTAAGGATGTGTTCGATTTTTTTTTTTATTTATTTAGTTTTTTTTTTTTTTATTCCATTTTCTTTCCTGTTTTCAGGTGGGGACTCAGGAACTGCGGCTCACTGTTTCCCCATTGCGAGTAAGGGGGCACAGACATTGCGTTTATGCGCTGTTCACCCCCTCTCGCCAACGGTCAGCGCCTGGGTTTGTACCTCATTGGTCCGGGTCACCCTATTTCCCTGCTCGGCTCGCTCGCACATGGTAGCCCGGCATGATGCAGGTGATAAAAGCTGGCTGAAGACTTCATAGGAAGACTTCATGAGGTAAGTTCTTCTGACTGAGGTGAGTATATTTCCCTTTCTCCTTAGGTGCAGATTTGCAACATCTGGAAACCCTCAGTTTTGGCCCACCTTTCTCATGGATCTAATGGGGCTGGCCTGGACAGGGGGTCCTTTGTTACTGGGGTGAGCAGTGGCAGTTTGGATGGGGCACAGCTTTCTACACTTTATTTATATATATGTGTGTGTGTGGAATCGACTGTGTGTCTGTTTTTTACATTGAAGCGGCTGACAGCCGTGGCGTTCTTCAATGCGGGCGCTCTTAGCGCCGGCTTACTTTCACTTTCAGCAGCGGCTGCTGCCTGCGGCGTCTAGTCCGCTTAATTCCCCGCGAGCGCACATGCATTCGCATGTGCGCTCGGGGCAAGGAGTGGGCGCCATTACGGGACTTCTTGTTAATACTTGCGGCCTGGTGCGCTTTAGCTCCGCCTACCCAGGGCCGCCGAAGCTTCTCTGGGTGCGTACTGTCCACCAATCATCTCTGTGTGCGCGAATATGGTGGCAAGGGCCAATCAGCAATGCCCCCTGCTCCTACCACGCCCCTCCCTTGCTATTGGCCGGCATTTCTCCTCTCTGACAGCCTGGAGACCACCACGGGTTCAAGTCCCGGGGTGGGACTTAGTGTTGTGGTTTAATTTTAACTCCTTAAGGACACATGTCGTACTGGAACGTCATGTGTCTGCTCCCGATCTATAACGCGGGGCCCGGCTATTAGTTAGAGGCTGGGACCCGTGGCTAATAGCGCGCGGCATTGATCGCGATGCCGTTCGCTATTAACCCTTTAGACGCGGCGTTCAAAGTTGAACGCCGCGTCTAAAGTGAAAGTATGCAGGATAGCTCAGTGGGCTGTTCGGGATAGCCGCGGCGACATCGCGGCATCCCGAACAGCTTACAGGACAACAGGAGGGTCCCTACCTGCCTCCTCGCTGTCTGATCGCCGAATTACTGCTCAGTGCCTGAGATCCAGTGGCAGAATCATCGATCACTGGTTTCCTATGAGAAACCAGTGATCAATGTAATAGATCAGTGTGTGCAGTGTTATAGGTCCCTTTGGGAGCTATAACACTGCAAAAAAAAAGTGAATAAAGATCATTTAACCCCTTCCCTATTAAAAGTTTGAATCACCCCCCCTTTTCCCATAAAAAAAAAGTGTAAATAAAAATAAATATATGGTATCGCCGCGTGCGGAAATGTCCGAATTATAAAAATATATCATTAATTAAACCGCACGGTCAATAGCGTACGCGCAAAAAAATTCCAAAGTCCGGAAAAGTGCATTTTTGGTCACTTTTTATGTCATGAAAAAATGAATAAAAAGTGATCAATAAGTCCTATCAATGCAAAAATGGTACCGCTAAAAACTTCAGATCACGGCGCTAAAAATTAGCCCTTATACCGCCCCATATGCGCAAAAATAAAAAAGTTATAGGTGTCAGAAGATGACAATTTTAAACGTATTAATTTTCCTGCATGTAGTTATGATTTTTTTCCAGAAATTCTTTATTACAGAATAAAGATAAGGTGTCATTTTTACCGAAAAATGTACTACGTAGAAACGGAAGCCCCCAAAAGTTACAAAACAGCGTTTTGTTTTTTTTCAATTTTGTCTCACAATGATTTTTTTTTTGTTTCACCGTAGATTTTTGGGCAAAATGACTGACGTCATTACAAAGTAGAATTGGTGGCACAAAAAATAAGCCATCATATGGTTTTTAGGTGCAAAATTGAAAGAGTTATGATTTTTTAAAGGCAAGGAGGAAAAAACAAAAATGCAAAAACGGAAAAACCCTCGGGGTTAAAAAGGTCCATTGTGGTCTATGGGGATCTCAAGGCATGTGAAACATTAAGATATGCAGACTGTATCAGCAACACAGTGAAATGGAACACAGTCTTGGGTGAGAGAGGCCCAGAACGGCCTCCCTCTAAACAGTTAACTGGAGTGTTAGCCACTCCTTTACTCTGTTAATACTGCAACTCTAAACTGTCTGGTTCTGCTGAACCACTTGTTCTGCCTGCTCCCCCAGACCCCCTTGCTACTCTACCCCGGTTGTTCTTCCAGACCCGGTGGGTTCGGCCACCCCTCCAGCCTGGGTTCCCTCCCTCTCCCAGTCTATATCCGACTTGGCTCAGGTCTCCCGTCATACGGGACTGCCTTGGAGAGGCCCTCCCTGCACCGGCCTTCCGGAGGGTCCCGCTCTCCCCCTATTATGATGCTCTCGCAAAATCATAGGGGTGTGTCATCTGACTCATCCCCTGAGTCTTCTGGCAGGCACGGGCGCTCCCCTCGCAGGCATCGCCCTGTTACTCCGACCTGTAGATAGCGTTGCTCCTCTAGAGAATGCTCCCAGGGTCGCCGCTCTGGCTCTACAGACCCGCGTACCAGGTCTGTCTCTCTCTTTCTTCCAGGGCCGCCTCACACGTTCCCATTCACCTGGAGAACTTGTGGAAGAAGTTTCTGATTCGGCCTCCGACTCAGAGGACCGCACGGATGTGCCTAATGTATACTCATTGGTTGCGGCCATAAGAGACACCTTCCAGTTAAAGGACCCAGGAACTTCGGACGTGGTCCAAAAGTTTCCTTTCATCGTGTCCGACCTCTTCCAGGGCTGCCTCACCTCGTTCCCGTTAACCTGGAGAACTTTTGGATGAGGTTTCTGATTCGGCCTCCGATTCAGAGGACTGCACGGATGTGCCTGATGTAGTGTACTCAGTGGTTGCGTCCATAAGAGACACCTTCCATCTAAAGGACCCAGGAACTTCGGACGTGGCTCCAGAAGTCTCCTTTCTTTGTGCCCGACCGGCACTCAAGATGTTCAGCTCTCACGCTGAATTTTACGCCCTGCGGGTATCCGCCTGAAGTCACCCTGACAAGAAGTTTCAGGAAACGAAGAAGGTTCAAGTGCGGTATTCCTTCGCCAAGGACCTCATTGCTCGGTGGACCTCCTCTCCAACTGTGGATCCGCCGGTGCCCCGCTCCTCTAAGGCGCCTACCCGGCTGTTCGCTGGATTCTTGAAGGCAGCCGCATCAGCTGACAAGAAGGTGGATACTTTGGCAATCTCTGCCCTTGAGGCAGCAGGTTCTTCCTGCTTTTGCTTCTGCCTGGGTGTCAAAGGCCCTTCTAGTATGGTCTTCCAACTCTGCCAGGGTAGTCTTCAAGATCCCTCCGGAGGATTTATTTAATCTAGCTCTCCGATGCTCCGCAGCCGGAGATTTTTGTGTTCTGCTTCCATGTGCAGCCACTGTGCTGCCTTTACCACAAGCTACCTGGTAGCCACCATCCCTTCATGTGGCTTTAAGCCTGGAATGCAGACGCCACCTTCAGGAAGTGAGGCAACAGCTGGAAAAAGATTTCTTTATTACCTCTGGTAAAACTCACAGAGCCGCTTTCCGTCTTAGTCCTCCTTCCGGTTCTGCGGACCTTTGGTACCAACAAAGGGTCTAGACAGGCGTCTTCATGGGAAGAGGGCTCCTCTTTCCGATCCCATTCCTCCCGGAGGTCGGCTATCCGTTCCGCCCGTTTGGCTGCCCCATCAGACACCTGTAGACCTTCCTCGGCCTGAAGGGTTGCCCCCACCCGCCGACCTCTCTCGGGTGGTTGGTCGCCTCTTACCCTCCGGGATGCCTGGACATGCAGCTTCAGGCGAACGTTTTCGAGGTTTATTCCAACCTCTTGGTGGTCTCCAAGAAAGGCGTTTCTGTTCGCCCAGTCTTGGTTCTCGAGTATCGCAGCCAGCATCTTGCGTTCCCATCTCGAATGGAGTCTCTCAGGTCGGTGCTAGCGTCCATAGGGAGTTCCTCTCTCTTGGTCGAGCCTTGTCCTACCTTGTCTATTTGGTGGTCGGGCTTTGCCCTGCCTTATCTGTTTCCTCCCTTCTCTTTTCGGGGTCCTGAGGAAACTCTTAGTGGGACGTTTCCGACATTTTAGTGGCCCAGCAGGCGTGGTACGTTGTCATGGTCAGGCTCTTGAACGACTTAACGTTGTGCCTTCCCTTTCGTTCAGTCCTCCTATCTCATGTCTCCTGTGCCACCCCTATTACCGTCTCTGCTTTGACGGCGTGGCGGTCGAGACCGCGGTTTTGAGAGCAGCGGTTTCTCTTCCCAAGTCATTCGCACCATGCTCAGGGCTCGTAAGTCCTCCTCTGCAAAAATTTACCACCGTACCTGGCGGTCTTATTTTAGTTGGTGTGAAGCTCAGGTCTTGTGTCCTGTTACCTTTTTTGGTTTCACGTCTTCTCTCTTTCTTGCAGTCGGGATTGGAACTGGGGTTGTCTCTCAGTTCCCTTAAGGGTCAGGTTTCGGCCCTTTTCTATTCTTTTTCCAACGCTTCTAATTCTCATGTCCGGACCTTCCTTCAAGGAGTAGCACATGCTGCCCCTCCTTATCAGTCCCCTTCTCCCCTGTGGGACTTAAATCTGGTTCTGGGTGTCCTCCGAGGTCCCCCTTTTGAACCTCTTAGGGAAGTGTCCTTGCGCCTTCTTTCTTGGAAAGTGGCGTTTCGTATAGCTATCGCCTCTATTCGAAGAGTGTCCGATTTGGCAGCTCTTTCCTGCCGTTCTCCGTTTCTGGTGATTCACCAGGACAAGGTCGTTTTCCGGCCAGATCCTTCTTTTTTGCCTAAAGTAGTTTTGGCTTTTCATCTCAATGAGGACTTCGTCCTTTTGTTCCGCTCCTTCTCATCCCAAGGAGCGTTTACTCCACAATCTGGCTGTGGTGCGGGCCGTTCGGTCCTACCTTTCTGTCATCGCTTCCTTTCGTCAGTGCGATCCTTTTTCGTCCTTACGGAAGGTCGTTGCTAGGGACAACCTGCTTCCAAGGCCACCATTTTTCGGTGGATCCGGTCTGCTATTTCGGAAGTCTATCACTGTAGGGGGAAGATCCCTCCCTTCAGGGTTTTGGCTCATTCTACCCGTTCTGTTGGGGCTTCTTGGGCCCTCTAGAACAAGGCCTCAGCCTTGCAGATCTGCAAGCGGCTACCTGGTCACCTTTTGCATACTTTCTTAGCATACCTTAGCATCGGCTGATGCTAGTCTGGGCCGAAAGGTGCTGCAGGCGACGGTGGTTCAGCCATCCGCCTGACAGGTTTTCTTCTTCCCACCCAAGGGGACGGCTTTGGTACGTCCCATGGTCTGTGTCCCCCAGTGGAGCTGATAGAGAAAAGGAGATTTTTTTATTACTTACCGTAAAATCTTTCTCGAAGGATCCATTGGGGGACACAGCTCCTGCCCTTTTGGGGTTCTCTTTGGTTCTCTGTCCGAGGGTGAGTTCAGTTATATATAATTTCTCTGGTTCTTGGACAGTTCGTGTTTTCTTCTTGACCTGTCGGTCCTCTCCTATTGCTCTGGAACTAAAACGGATTAGCTCAGGGCCTGGAGGCGGGTATATCCTGCTGGGAGGAGCTGACTTTTTTGTTGTCATAGTGTCATACCTCCTAGAGACAGCAGCATACACCATGGTCTGTGTCCCCCAATGGATCCTTCGAGAAAGAGAATTTACGGTAAGTAATAAAAAAACTCCTTTTTTTAAATATACATTTATTTTAAAAAAATTAAATTTTACTAAAAAATCTAAAATGAAAATAGCCGCCACTAGGGGTCATCAGTCTTTATGCAGACAGACTACTCTGTATTTTGCAGCATACTGGATTCCGGCAGCAAAGTGTGTTGGTATCCAGTATAGGAGATCACCATTGCACCACTACAGCCTTCAGCTGTCCCTAAACTACAACTCCTGTGATGGAAGTTGTACCGGATGGGCCATTTATATGGATACACCTTAATAAAATGGGAATGGTTGGTGATATTAACTTCCTGTTTGTGGAACATTTGTATATGTGAGGGGGGAAACTTTTCAAGATGGGTGTTGACCATAGTGGCCATTTTCAAGTCGACCATTTTGAATCCACCTTTAGTTTTTTCAATAGGAAGAGGGTCATGTGACACATCAAACTTATTGGGAATTTCGCAAGAAAAACAATGTGCTTGGTTTTTAACGTAACTTTATTCTTTCATGAGTTATTTACAAGTTTCTGACCACTTATAAAATGTGTTCAATGTGCTGTCCATTGTGTTGGATTGTCAATGCAACCCTATTCTCCCACTCTTCACACACGGATGGCAACACCGCAGAAGAAATGCTAGCACAGGCTTCCAGTATCCGTAGTTTCAGGCGCTGCACATCTTGTATCTTCACAGCATAGACAATTGCCTTCAGATGACCCCAAAGATAAGTCTAAGTTGGTCAGATTGGGAGATCTTGGGGGCCATTCAACTGGATATGCGAAATTGCTACATGATGATGTGTTTCCCTCTTTATGCACTGATGCTGGCATGTTCCCTGAGTTTTTCCAGCAAGATGGTGCACCACCACATTATGGGTGTCAGATCCGAGCATTCCTAGATGAACAGTTTCCTGGAAAGTGGATTGGTCGTCGTGGGCCAGTTGAATGGCCCCCAAATTTCTCTTTGAGGAGGAGAAGAGAGTAGTTATCTAGCAGTCCTGCTAAATCAAAGGATAGATGTGTCATGTGGATCTTTAAAAGAGAATTGCGGCATAACACTTTTAACTTCCCCTGCAAAAACAAAAAAAAAAACTAACTTTAACTCTCCTTCCTACGTTGCCCCGTTCCTCCGGTGCTGCTTGGCTTCCTGCTTCTTAGGCTCGGAACATCAAACTGCAGTCAGCGGATTTCAGGCTGCAGCGATGTCCCGCCTCAGTCGGTGATAGGCTGAGCACACTGTCATGTAAGGAGCCCAGGCCCCGCCTTCTCCCTGCCTCCCGTTCTCCTTACATGACAGTGTGCTCAGCCTATCACCGGCTGAGGTGGGACATCGGTGCGGCCAGCGATACGCTGACTGGACTGTGATGTTCTGAGCCTTAGAAGCATAGCAGCAGTGGAGGAACGGGATACAGATATCTACACAACGGGGGAATGTAGAAAGGTGAGCTAGGTTTTTATTGTTTTTATTAATTTTATGGCAAATTAAATTTTCCCAGCAGATAAAACATTAGACTGTGTTTCATTGATACATAATTTGACACGAATGAGGGAAATTTATGAAGCCAGTACTCCTGTTGTCGGGCATTAAAAAGTCTTAAATTCTGCTCTTTCCAAGTGGTCAGGGCTTGACATAAATAGGGAATGTCCTCTAATGCACACCAGATTTACTTAAAGGAAAACGGTCACCGGCACTTAAGAATATTTTAATCTAGCCGGTAGGCCCTCCTCAAAGCGCAAGTTAGCGCTGGAAGAAGGGAACCTTTTGGAGCAGTGGGGCTCCGGACTGCAGGTAGGTATAGCAGTCAGACCCCGCATCGGTCTCCTGTTCACCTGCACTATAACCCGGTGTATCGGGTTATAGTGTGGGGGAACCGGTTACAGTTTTCCTTTAAAGAGGTTGTCCGATCTCCTTACTTCTCCTTTTTCCAGCCATCTACTGCCTTTTTAGTGCTGTCTGAGGTGGTTGGGAAAGCCGAAAGCAGCCAAAGCAGGGGAGATACGCAATTTGCATGATTCCCAGTTAACTTTAATGGGAGTTTCGCAAACAGCATAGTCCCTCAGGTTACTCTGTTTTCGTAACTCCAGATATTGCATAACTTCCCCAGTTCGGCTGCTTTTGGTTTTTCCGACCACCTCCGGCCACTGCAAACAGGCTGGGAAAAAATGGAAGCAAGGAGATGGCACAACACCTTTAACCCCTTAAGGACACATGACGTACTGGAACGTCATGTGTCCACTCCCAATCTATAACGCGGGGCCACGGCGTGGCCCCGCGTCATAGCGGTTCGGGCCCGGCCTCTAACAACGGCCGGAACCCGTGGCTAATAGCGCGCGGCATTGATCGCTGTGCCGCGCGCTATTAACCCTTTAGACGCGGCGTTCAAAGTTGAACGCCGCGTCTAAAGTGAAACCGAAAGCATGCCGGCTAGCTCAGTGGGCTGTTCGGGATAGCCGCGGTGAAATCGCGGCATCCCGAACAGCTGACAGGACAGCGGGAGGGCCCCTACCTGCCTCCTCGCTGTCCGATCGCCGAATGACTGCTCAGTGCCTGAGATCCAGGCATGAGCAGTCATGCGGCAGAATCATCGATCACTGGTTTCTTATGAGAAACCAGTGATCAATGTAAAAGATCAGTGTGTGCAGTGTTATAGGTCCCTATGGGACCTATAACACTGCAAAAAAAAAGTGCAAAAAAAAAGTGAATAAACATCATTTAACCCCTTCCCTATTAAAAGTTTGAATCACCCCTCTTTTCCCATAAAAGAAAAAACACAGTGTAAATAAAAATAAACATAAATGGTATCGCCGCGTGCGGAAATGTCTGAATTATAAAAATATATCGTTAATTAAACCGCACGGTCAATGGCGTGCGCGCAAAAAAATTCCAAAGTCCAAAATAGTGCATTTTTGGTCACTTTTTATATCATGAAAAAATGAATAAAAAGCGATCAATAAGTCCTATCAATGCAAAAATGATACCGTTAAAAACTTCAGATCACGGCGCAAAAAATGAGCCCTCATACCGCCCCATACACGGAAAAATAAAAAAGTTATAGGGGTCAGAAGATGACAATTTTAAACGTATACATTTTTCTGCATGAAGTTATGATTTTTTCCAGAAGTGCGACAAATTCAAACCTGTATAAGTAGGGTATCATTTTAATCATATGGACCTACAGAATAAAGGTAAGGTGTCATTTTTACCGAAAAATGTACTACGTAGAAACGGAAGCCCCCAAAATTTACAAAATGGCGTTTTTTTTTTCAATTTTGTCTCACAATGATTTTTTTTCCCGTTTCACCGTAGATTTTTGGGCACAATGACTGACGTCATTACAAAGTAGAATTGGTGGTGCAAAAAATAAGCCATCATATGGATTTTTAGGTGCAAAATTGAAAGAGTTATGATTTTTTAAAGGCAAGGAGCAAAAAACGAAAATGCAAAAACGGAAAAAACCCCGGTCCTTAAGGGGTTAAATTCATGCTAGAGAGCTAGCGCAAATTGTATCTGTAATCTATGCTATCTCGGAGCTAGTGTAGATTTCAATAAATTATGCTCGGGAGTGCACCTCTTAGTAAAACCCACTAGCTTCTGATTCTCTAGATTTATTAAGACCAGCGTGCGAAGCTCAGCTCATGGTAAATTAGTGCCTATTTTTTTTATTTTATTACAATTTTAACTTACACAATAAAAAAGAACATTCTGTAAAAAGGATAACAAAATAGATAAATAACTGATATGTGGTACATGGAATATAATTATTGATCAGCAGTTTCTCCAATATTGTTTTGCATAAGAAAAGTGGACCCAATTGACCCATTCGAATTCAACTAATCATCCATATTTCAAAAATCCAACCTGTATCTAAATGCAAACTTGTCAAGAGAAAGGAGGACAAACAGAAAACAAGAAAATAAATAATTTAATAAATATAAAAAAATAGAAAAAAAATAGCTTACCAAAACCCATACAGTTTAAAGAGAATCTGACATGCTGTTCAACCGCACTAACCACAATATACTGGGTTATATTGTGGGTGAACAACATTAAAAAGCGGGATCACTTACTTGTATTAATGAAGTATAGGCAGCATTATAGATCTTTTAATCTTCTTCCTGCATTGTGCAGCTCTGGGCCTTGGAGGTGGAGAGCCAGCTCGCCACGCTTCCCTGCCTCCTCTATATTCCCGGTCTGCCCTGCCCCCGTAATGAATATTCAAAAGTATTCACTCACGTCGCTAGGTCATGATATCTCTCCTCCTCCCTCAGCTCCTCCTCCCTCTGAGCAGAGCGCTGCCACATGTCCTAACCACGTGAGAGTAAATATTTTTGAATATTCATTAGGGGGGGGCAGGCCAAAGCAGGGAATATTGAGGAGGCAGGGGAAGCATGGCACGCTCCATTATGTAGAGCTGCGCAATACAACTAAAATACTTATCATGCTGGTAATGCTTCATTAGTTCAAGTTAGTGCCTCCGCATTTTAATGCTGTTCACCAAACACTATAATCCAGTATATTGGGTTTAGTGCGGTTGAAAAGTCTGTCAGATTCTCTTTGATTTCAAATAAGAATAAAATTCCACCCAAACCCCCTGCCAAGCACTCCCAATATTGTGTATAATAACGGATGAAATAACAGGTGCTAATGGCTGAATAACATCCGTCAAAATAACGGGCATATTCTTCCGTTAAAACTGCCATATAATAACAGTACATGACGGATGTTATAACGGGTCTTAACACATCTGCCTACAGACTCCCGCAGGCGGGACTACTACCACTCCCATCAGGGAACAGACTTGTTTCCATGATGGGAGTAGTAGTTCACCGGCCTCGGGAGTCTGCCGGTGGCTGGGGAGGCTACATTAGTGTTTATACTACTACCCTCATCATGGAATAGACTGTTCCATGATGGGGGTTGTAGTACAAGGGCCAAGGGATTGATCGCATCTGGTCTCCCTTCTGAGACCCGATGCGATCAGAAGTTATTAAACGGGAGCTGGTGGCATGCTCCGCTCCCCTGCAATGTACAAAGTATTTTTACTTTTAAATTACCCGCCGGGAGACCTGAATGGCCGATATGGAGGAGCCATTCAGGTCTCCCGGTGGGGGTTTTTGAACTTAGCGTGCCTAATTACTGTATAATTACATTCTCCCTGACTAAAGTATATTCATTTCTCTATCGGCTCCATTGGGGGGACAGACTTTGGGTATATGCTGTTGTTGCTAGGAGACTTGACACTATGGTAACCGAAAAGTCGGCTCTTCCCAGCAGGATATACCTGCCTACAGAGCATGAGCTAATCGGTTTTAGCTTAGTGTCTGCAGCAGACAGATGCTGGTCTGGGGTTCGCCAGACCTGGTCAAACATTATTATAATTTTTTTTCCAGATTAGGGACATTTAGTTTATTACCTTTTATTTTCCTGTTTTTAGGTGGGGACTCAGGAACATAGCGTTCACTGTTTACCCATTTGCGATTGAGGGGGCACAGGCATCTTGGATGTACTGTCAACCCCCTCTCGCCAACGGTCAGCGCCTGGGGTTGTACCTCATGGGTCCGGGTCCCCCACCTTTCCCTGCTCGTCTCGCTGTTTCAGCCTGGCATGATGCAGGTGACAAAAAGCTGCCTGAAGACTTCATGAGGTAAGTTCTTCAGTTTAAGGTGAGTATTTTCCCCCTTTTTTTCTAGGTACAGGAATTCTCAACCTCTGGAGACCCCCTTTCTGAAGCCCACTCCTCTATATTTTTACTAAAGGAATCCCTGTTTCCTTTGTTTCGGGAGGGCTTATTATCTGTCAGTGTTCTCAGACTTCTCTGCAGTGGTGTAGGACTGTTTTTTTTTTTTTTTCTCCCACTTCTCCGGCGCTGCCTGTGTGCAGACGCCGGCACCTATCTGTGAGCTCAGCTCTCCTGGCGCTGTCTTATACAATAGCGGAGCTCGGGCTGTCATTCATTCTGCAGCCGTGCTCTGCTGATGGCCTCCCTTCTAATCCCGGCGCCGGCCCTCCTGCTTCGGTCGCACAGAATGACCGGTGCACAGGGTTCGGCACTGCGGGGGCTCCATTCGCTGTGCGATAACTGCTAATAACATGGCTGCGGGCTCCTCCACTAGCTCCGTCCGCTTGCGGCCAGCAGGACCTTTCTCCCTCATGCAGTGCCAATCAGCATTCTGCGTGCGAGGCAGCCTGCCCTTTGGACCAATGGGATGCGTTCTAGTCTCTAAACCAGCCCCCCCCCCCCCGCTTCTCTTTGGCCCCTGAACTCCTTCCCTCCGGTCCTCTCCTCAGTTGTAGACGTTCTCCTTCAGCTGCTACTTTTTACTGGGGACACAGTCTCGGGTGAGATTGTTTCATCTTGTTTTCTCTATGTCCAAACCCAGGACTATCCGTCCCTCTAGACAGATACCTGGAGCCCTGGTCACCTATTATACTTGCAAGGGCTGTAATACCAAAATGTCAGGTTCTGCTGAACCCACTTGTTCCGCCTGCACTACTGCACCCCCTGAACCTCCTAGTATTTCTACTTAGGATTCTCCCCCAGACCCTGTGGGCTCTGCTATCCCTCCAGTTTGGGTGTCTTCCCTCTCCCAGGCTATCTCTGACTTGGCTCAGGTCTCCTGTTCCGTGGTGACTGCCCTGGAGAGGTCCTCCTTAGGCCGACCCTCTAGGGAGACCCACTCCCCCTCTCCCTCTGCTAAATGCTCTCGCAACGTAGTAGCGCTGTTTCCTCTGACTCATCTCCAGAGTTTCCTAGCAGATATAGGTGCTCCTCTCACAGGTATCGCCCCTCTGCTCCAGCCTTCTGTAAGTGTCCCTCTTCTAGAGGATGGTCGCAACTCTTGATCTCCAGACCCGCATACCAGGTCAGTGTCTTCCCTCATCCAGGGCTGCCTCCCCTCGTTCCCACTCTCCTGGAGAGCTTGTAGATGAGGCTTCTGATTCTGCCTCTGATTCAGAGGACTGAACAGATACGGCTGACATGGTGGACACATTGGTTTCGGCCATAAGGGACACCTTCCACCTAGAGGACCAAGGAACTTCGGACGCAGCTCCAGAGGTTTCCTTTGACCGTGACCAACCGACACCCAACCACACTCTGAAGCTGAATTTGAAGCCTTGTTGGAGTCTGCCTGGAGGCATCCGGACAAGAAGTTTCAAGAGGCAAAGAAGGTTCAAGCACTGTTTCCCTTCACCGAGGATCTCATTGCTCAGTGGACCCCCCCCCCCCGATTGTAGATCCACCGGTCTCCCACCTATCAAAGGTGACTACCTTGCCATTGGCTGACGCAGCTTCCTTAACAGATCCGGCGGACAAAATGGTGGAGACTCTGGCAAAATTTGCCTTTGAAGCAGCAGGTTCTTCACTTCTTCCTGCGTTTGCTTCTGCCTTGGTGTCAAAAGCCCTTTCGGTCGTGGCCACTCAACTTCGCCTGGATCCCCCTCGGAGGAATTGGCTGACTTGGCTCTCCAATGCTGGAGACTGTCTGTGTTCTGCTTCCATGCAGTCGGCCCGCTGTGCTGCCTTTGTCACAGGCAACCTAGTGGCCCTATGTTGATCCATATGGCTCAAAGCCTGGGATGTGGATGCCGCTTCCAAGAAGTCTCTGACTAAACTTCTCTTTACCGGGTCTCTGCTCTTTGGTAAGCGCCTGAATGAAATTATCTCGGAGGTGACCGGGAGTAAAAGTTCCTTATTACGTCAAAATAAGGCTTGCAGTACTGCTTCCCGACTCAAGTCAACCTCCTTTCGGACCTTTGGTGCCACTAAGGGGGCCAGGCAGGCCTTCGCGGGACAAGAAGGCTCCCTCCTTCCAGACCCGTCCATCCTGGAAATCGAACAACCGTTCCGGCAGTTTTGCAGCCAAAGCAGGCAACCGCAAACCTACTTCTGCCTGAAGGGACGCCCCCACCCGCAGATTCTTCTCTGGTGGGAGGACG
Organism: Hyla sarda; assembly: GCF_029499605.1. NCBI lineage: Eukaryota > Metazoa > Chordata > Amphibia > Anura > Hylidae > Hyla > Hyla sarda. The sequence continues at coordinate 348,395,362 of NC_079189.1, forward strand.
TCTGTTACTCTTCCGGGACGCCTGGACCATGCATGTGCAGGACTCCTGGGTCAGGGACGTGGTATCCAATGATTACCGGATCGAGTTTGCCTCCCTTCCAAGGGATCGCTTTTTTCTTTCCCGAGTGCCCCCGGTCCCCCTCTCTAGCAAAGGCCTTCCAGGGCGCGCTACAGTCCCTCCTCATCCAGGGAGTCATTGTCCCAGTTCCTACCAAGGAACATTTTCAAGGTTTTTATTACAACCTCTTCATGGTCCCCAAGAAAGGGTGTTCTGTATGCCAAATCTTTGAGCCCAATCTTGAATCTGAAGCGCCTCAACCAGCATCTTCTCCTTCGCCATTTCCGCATGGAGTCTGTTCGGTCGTGGCGACCATGGATCGAGGGGAGTTTCTTTCTTCGGTGGATATCAGGGATGCCTACCTCCACGTTCCGATTTTATTTTTTTTTTCCCAGGACACCAGTGGTACCTCCGCTTTGCTGTTCCGGAAGGCCATTTTCAGTTTGTGGCTCTCCCCTTCGGCCTGGCCATTGCTCAGAGGGTCTTCACCAAGGTCCTAGTGCCTGTGATCGGCCTTCTACGGACCAGAGGTATCTCAGTGATTCCTTACTTGGACGACCTCCTGATCAAGGCTCCGACCAGAGCCCAGAATCTAGAGTCTCACTATAGCCCTTTTGGCCTTGTCTCGTTTTGGCTGGATGGTCAATCAGGACAAGTCCAACCTCTCTCCCACCCAGTCCCTGATATTTCTGGGACTCCAGTTCGACACGACGTCTGCCCGGATTTGGCTCCTGCCGGACAATCTGCTGACTCTCCAGTCGGGGGTTCGAACACTTCGGAACCTCACCCTGGTTTCCATCCACTTTTGAATGGAAGTCCTGGGTCGCATGGTGGCGGCCATGGAGGCAGTTCTGTTCGTTCAGTTTTAGTTCCAACCCCTTCAACTGGCGATTCTATCCCGGTGGGACAGGTCTCCCTTGTCTCTCAATCGCAGGATTGTCCTTCCTCGGACGTCTCGCCGGTCCCTTCTGTGGTGGCTTCGCCCCCCCTACTTCCTCAGGGGTGCTCCTTCCTGCCCCTCCACTGGCAGGTCTTTACGACAGATGCCAGCCCTTCGGGTTGGGGGGGGGGGGGGGAGGTTTCCGGGACCGGACAGTCCAGGGCCTTTGGTCCCCACCGAGAAACCCTTCTCCCAATCAACATATTGGAGCTGAGGGCAATCTATCTCTGCCTGTTACATTGGGAGATCCTTCTTCATGGCCACCCGGTTTGTGTCCAGTCGGACAACTCCACTGCTTCGGCGTACGTCAATCGCCAGGGCAGCACTTGCAGTACTGCGGCGTTGGCCGAAGTATCCAAAATTATTCTCTGGGCAGAACTCCAGCCCTCTCCAGTTCCAGCCCTCTCGGCGATTAACATCCTGGGAGTAAACAACTGGGAAGCGTACTTTCTCGGCCGGTCCTCAGCTGACCCCCGGTGAGTGGTCCCTTCATCTGGAGGTGTTTGCAGAGATCTGCAACCTCTGGGGCACTCCAGACGTGGACCTCTTTGCATCCCGCCACAACCTGAAGGTTCCCCTCTTTGTGACAAAGTCCCGGGACCACCCGGGCTCTAGCCGCGGATGCTCTGGTGATTCCTTGGTCGGGTTTCGCCCTACCCTATTTATTCCCTCCTCTTCCTTTCCAGGGTCCTGAGGAAGCTCAAAGCAGAGGGCGTTCCCGCCATTCTTGTAGCTCCGGACGGTGGAGGGCGTGGTATGCAGACGTGATCCGGCTTTTGGACCACGTACCGCTGTGCCTCCCGCTTCGTCCAGACCTTCTCTCTCGGGGTCCCCTGTGCCACCCCAATTTACTGTCTCTTCATTTGACGGCATGGCGGTTGAGACCACGGTTCTAAGGGCCCGAGGTTTCTCAACCCAGGTGATTCGCACCATGCTAAGGGTGCGCAAGCCCTCCTCTCCAAAGATTTACCACCGTATCTGGTAGGGGTGTGAATCGCCAAGAATTTGGCGATACGATTCGAATCGCGATACCAGTGTGGCGATTCGATATATCCCGATATATCGCGATACTGTCTAGGTGACGATACATCACGATATATCCCGATACATTGCCCACCTGGGAGCATTCCTAGATCCCAATAGACGCCGCTGTCAGCTTTGACAGCGGCGATCTAGTAGACCGGTGCTTACTTTTCACATTTTATCCCGCCCGGGCTGCAAAATAAAAGAAAATGCACTCTCTCTTACCTGCCAAAGAGCCCCGGAGCTCCGGTACAGGTGTTCGGTCCCCGGGCAGTATTCTTCTTACTTCCTGTTAGCCCGGAATGTCACACAGAGCTTCAGCCTATCACCAGCAGAGGCGGGACATCGCTGCGGCCAGTGATAGGCTGAAGCTCCGTGTGACTTGCTGGGCTAACAGGAAGTAAGAAGAATACTGCCCGGGGACCGAACACCTGTACCGGAGTGTACCGGAGCTCCGGGGGCTCGTTGGCAGGTAAGAGAAAGTGCATTTTCTTTTATTTTGCAGCCCGGACGGGATAACATGAGAAAAGTGTGCACCGGAGTACTCCTTTAATAGCCAGCCGCGGCGATCGCCGCATGCTGGCTATTAGCGGCGGCCCCCGGCTACTGAAATCAGCCGGGGGTCGCATAGTACGGAGCGGGCAAGAGTCGGAGCCCGCTCCATACACTCAGAGCGCCACCGTGTCAGATCCGGCCTGCCCGGCTCCACAAATGTGGAACTTTTATCTCCTGATGCCCAGGACATGCTGTTCCGGGCGTCAGGAGATAAAAATTCCACATCCCTAAAAGAATCAATTCAAAAATATTTTGAATCTATTCAGTATCGGCAAATGAAAAAATCGCGAGAATCGATTTTTTCTTACATCCCTAGTATCTGGCGGTCTTATTTTTGTTGGTATGAATCTCAGTCTTTCTCCGGTTGTGTTCTTCCTCCCCGACTCCTTTTCTTTTTGCAGTTGGGGCTGGAGCAACTATTAGCTCTCAGCTCCCTGAAGGGTCAGGTTTCGGCCCTTTTCATTCTCTTCCAACGCTCTCTGGCATCCGATTCCCATGTTCGGACTTTCCTTCAGGGAGTGGCCCACGTGGCCCCTCCTTACACAGGGGTGTGGAAATTAAAAAAAAAACTACTTGTCCAAGGGACTAAAGAGGGACACAATCTACTTGTCCCTCAAGAAAATCCACTTGTCCTGGTTGATGAAATAATTTCAACCAAAATAGTACGATTCACCCTACTAGACCACCAGGGATGGATAGAAGATCCTTTAGACACTGCTGACAGTGATGATCTAATGGGTTAATAGGTGATCGCAGCATGTCAGGCTATTAGCGGGGGGAGAGCTGTAGCTCCTCTTACACCTGAGACAACCACAGAAAAGTCTAGATGTAACTTTTTGATCACCTTATAAAAAATTTCTCATATGAAGTGACCAAAAATGAGCAATTCTGGACTATTATTTACATTTACACCGTTCACCGCACGGTTTAATTAACATCATATTTTAATAGTCTGGACATTTCCACATGCAGCGATACCACTTATGTTTATTTTTGTACGTTATTTTTATTTAAAGAAAATTGGAAACTTTTATTAGGAAAGGGGCTTATTCACATATATATACGCACTTTAAAATATTTTTTTATCACAATTTTTCAGTCTCAATAGGGACTTATGTGTTACTGAGGGGGGGGGGGGGGGGGGTTCTGCTTCTCCAGTTTATATGGTGCATTTTGTGTCAGAAAATGCTGGAAGTTGCATTTAGTTACTAGATGACTACAGCTCCCAGCATGTCCTGATACAGCCTATGGTTCTGTGGGTGTCGCAGCATGTTGCACTGTATAGTAGGACAGTTAAGGTTATTGTGTAACATGCTGGGAGTTGTAGTTTTGGTTTGTCAGCTGCAGAGCCATAGTCTGTGTCAGGGAATACTGGGAATTAGTTAGTAACTACAACACCCAGCATGCCCTGATGCAGCTTATGGCTCTGCAGCTGACCCGAACCAAAACTACAACTCCCAGCATGTTGCACTTTATAGTTCTACAGTTTAGGTTATGGTTCAACATGCTGGGAGTTGTAGTTTTGGTTCGGGCGTGTTTGTGTGCATCCGTGGGGCTCTTGGTTGGCGGGTGAGTATGAAGGGGGCGGGATTCTGGGGGTGCAATTTAGTGCAGGGGCCACTAAAAAAAAAAAAAAAAAAAATTAGATGGCACAACTGCCCTAATGCCCGACGTGACAGTCCGCTCCTATACAAAACATTCATGCATACACATCAGACATGCACCAGCCACTGCCCCCATATCATACATACACACCCCCGCCACATCATACATTACATACACACATACACTCGCACCATACATATACACCATACATACACCTGCCGCTGCCCACCCCACATCATACATACACATCACACTTAGACATCATACACACATCATACATTACATACACATCACACATAGACAGATATTATACACACATCATACATTACATACACATCACACATAGACATTATACACACATCATACATTACATACACATCACACATAGACATTATACACACATCATACATTACATACACATCACACAGACATCATACACACATTATACATTACATACACATCACACAGACATTATACACACATCATACATTACATACACATCACACATAGACATTATACACACATCATACATTACATACACATCACACATAGACATTATACACACATTATACATTACATACACATCACACACAGACATCATACACACCTTATACATTACATACACACATCACACATAGACATCATACACACATTATACATTACATACACATCACACACAGACATCATACACACATTATACATTACATACACACATCACACACAGACATTATACACACATTATACATTACATACACATCACACACAGACATCATACACACATTATACATTACATACACACATCACACATAGACATTATACACACATCATACATTACATACACATCACACACAGACATCATACACACATTATACATTACATACACATCACACATAGACATTATACACACATCATACATTACATACACATCACACATAGACATCATACACACATACACTCACACCATACATATCCACCAGTGTTTCCCAACCAGGGTGCCTCCAGCTGTTGCAAAACTACAACCTGGGCATGCTGGGAGTTGTAGTTTTGCAACAGCTGGAGGCACCCTGGTTGGGAAACACTGATATACACCATACATATGCACACATCATACATACACCTGCCGCTGCCCCCCATCATACATTACATACACACATCACACATACACTCACACCATACATATACAACCACCCTTCCTGCCGCCTGTATTCTCGGCCTCCTCACCTGAGCCGCCATGAGTGGACATCAGAGCTGTAGTCCCGGTCGGTGTGAGGTGAGATTTCCGTCCTCTCCCCTCCCCCCTGCTCTGTGTTTTCCCCGAGCAAACAAGCAACCTCCCCATGGTGGATTAGGTCCTGTCTAGACAGAGCAGGGGAGGGGGAGGGATAGAGCTGTGTGTGGGGGAGGAGCTGTGCACGGAGCTGTCTACGTCCTTCCTCTCACCCGGCTGTGTCTTCTGAGCTCCGTCCATCCTCCGGGAGGGGAGATAAGGGGGCTCTGCAGTCAGCTGGAGGCCGCCGCCCCCTCCATACACTCTGAGGCCGGTGTGAGGTGGAGACTTCCATCCGCTCCCGCGCCTCACACCGACATTAAAGAAAAATAAGGGGGAAGTCTGTCTGTCCCTGCTAGCCCGATACAGGGCTAAATCCATAAACAATTCACCTGCCCGGCGCCCAAAACTACTTGTCCCGGGCGTCGGGCTATAGGATTTCCACATCCCTGTTACAGGTCCCCTACACTTCCTTGGAATCTGAACTTGGTCCTTGTTGCCCTGCAGGGCACTCCCTTTGAACCCCTCAGGGGTTTCCCTTCTCCTTTCCTGGTTTCAGAGTTGGCGGCTCTCTCCTGCAGCTCTCCCTTCTTAATCATCCGCTAGGACAAGGTTGTTTTTCGTCCGGTTCCGGTTTTTACCTAAGGTGGTTTCAGCTTTCCACCTCAATGAGAACATCATCCTCCCATCCTTTTTGCCCCCGCTCCATCTCATCCCAAGTAGCGTTTGCTCCATAAACTTGATGTGGTACGGGCTGTACGAACCTACCCCTCTCACTTCTTCCTTTCATCAATGTGACTCCTTTTCTGTTCTTACGGACGGTCGCTGTAAAGGACAACCTGCATCTATTGACGCTAGTCTGGGCCGAAAGGTGTTGCAGGCGGTGGTGGTCCAGCCTGTCCCCTGACTGGTTTCTGTGCCCACCCTAGGGACGGCTTTGGTACGTCCCAAGGTCTTTGTACCCCAATGGAGCCGACCGAGAAAAGGAGATTTTTTTTTTTTGTTCTTACCGTAAAATCTTTCTTTTGGTGTTCCTGGTTTGGTTACCTGTCCGAGGGTGCGTTCAGTTATTTTTTGTTCTGTGGTTACCTCGGAATGGTCTTGGTTTTCTGCTTTTCGGTCCTCTCCTACTGCTCTGGGACTAAACTGATTACCTCAGGCTCTGTAGGCGGGTATATCCTGCTGGGAGGAGCCAACCTTTTTGGTTTCCATAGTGTCAAGTCTCCTAGCAACAACAGCATATACACTTCAGATCACAGTGCAAAAAATGAGGCTTCACACATCCCCATATACGGAAAAAATAAAGTTATAGGGGTCAGAAGAGGACATTTTTAATTATATAAATTTTCGTGCATATAGTTAAGATTTTTTCCAAAAGTTGCCATAAACAAAATCAAAACTATAGAAGTATCATTTTAATTGTAGGGGCCTACAGAATAAAGATAAGGGGGAGATTCTCAAAGAATTTCGCACCAAAATTTTGGCATGAAAAGTATCGACCACATTTTCAAAGATACAGGTACACCCTCGCGCCCCAGTACTTAACCCCATAAGGACGCAGGGTTTTTCCGTGTTTGCATTTTCTTTTTTTCCTCATCACCTTCTAAAAATCATAACTCTTTCAATTTTGCACATATAATTCCATATGATGGCTTATTTTTTGCGCCACCAATTATATTTTGCAGTGACATTAGTCATTTTGCCAAAAAATCCACGGCGAAACAGAAAAAAAATTCATTGTGCGACAACAATGAAGAAAAAAAAATCATAACTACATGAAGGAAAATTTATACGTTAAAAATTCTCATCTTCTAACGGGCCGGTATGAGGGATAATTTTTTGTGCCGTGTTCTGAAGTTTGTATCGGTAGCATTTTTGGATTGATCAGACTTTTTGATCGCTTTATATTCATTTTTCCATGATATAAAAAGTGACCAAAAATACGCTATGTTGGACTTTTGAAATTTTTTGCGCATACGCAATTGACCGTGCGGTTTAATTAACAATATATTTTTATAGTTCGGACATTTCCGAACGCGGCGATACCACATATGTTTATTTTTATTTACACAGTTTTTTTTTTTTTTTTTTTTTTTATGGGAAAAGGGGGGTGATTCAAACTTTTATTAGGGAAGGGGTTAAATGATTTTATCGCCATGTCCCGATCAGCCCGACTGAGCTGCCGGGAAGCGCTTACTTTCACTTTGATCGCCACGTCTGAAGGGTTAATAGCGCGGGGCACAACGATCGGTGCCGCACGCTATTAGCCTAGAGTCATTATGGACCGACCCGGTGTGATGCGGTGTGACCCCGTTTCAAACACCGGGAACGGGCATAGGGCGTACAGGTATGCCCTACGTCCTTAACAGGTTAAAGGCATATTAGCGATCACTGCTTCTCCCAAGGCAGGGATCAGAACTGGATGCCTGCACAAATCATTCAGCAGGCATCCTGTGGCAATACCTAAGGGGGGTCCTGAGACCCCCCCTCAATAATGGTGATCGCCATGATTCGCCATTCATTTCTGACCAGCGAATCATGGTTATTCCGGGCTGATCGGGTCTCTGGTGACCCAATTACCCAGAAAATAAGGGTGATCCGTGCTGTCTGAGACGGCACCTATCACCCTGAAGGTTAGGAGTGAGGTGGCAGGGGTGCCACCTCCTCCAATCCCCTGCTATTGGTCGGTCACTTGTGTGTGTTGGACGGGGGGGTTGAAAGGTTAGTTACCCTGCTCTGCCCACCCATGGTAGTCCGGGCAGAGAAGGGGGGAACCAGTACAGGAGTGGCGAGCGGGAGCGATCAGCGGCAGCAGGCGGCGAGCAGCAGTGCAGGCGGACACTGTGGCCTTTCCAATATTACAAAACTACAACTCCCAGCATGCATAGGCATCTGTTGGCTGTCTGGGCATGTTGGGACTTGTAGTTTTGCAACATCTTGAGGTCCACAATTTGGAGACCACTGTGTAGTGGTCTGTAAACTGTGGCCCTCCAGATGCTGCAAAACTACAACTCTCAGCATGCCCAGACAGTCCAGGCATGCTGGGAGTTGTAGTTCGGCAACATCTGGCCCTTCAAATGTAGCCGAACTACAACTCCCAGCATGGCTGGACAATCTGGGCATGCTGAAAGTTGTAGTTTTGCAGCATCTGGAGGGCCACAGTTTACAGACCACTATGCAGTGGCCACACATTTTCCAACGTGTTTTAAAAAGTGGTACAAAACTCTGCAATTTGGGCGCAAGAATTAAACATTTTGGCGCAAAAAAAAATTGGCGTGGAAAAAAAGCCATTTTCAAAGGGAGACGAGCCAATTGAAGAAAATATAAGAAAAAAAAAATAAATACATAATAGTTTAGCACAACTTACAAATACAGCAGTTTTTGAGAATCTCCCCCACTCGAAATAAAAAAAATAAAAAAAAATTTATTTTTATGGTTTCACCATAGATTTTTGGATAAAATGGCTGATGTTATTACAAAGTAGAATTGGTGTCACAAAAAAAAAACAAGCCATCATTTGGGTCTGTAGGTGCAAAATTGAAAGGGTTACGATTTTTAAAAGGTATGGAGGAAATAATGTCCTCCTTAAAGGGTAACTCTCATTAAAACAAATTTTTGCTATTGCACTCCTTATGCACTCCTTTTGCTATTAACTCCCATATGCTGTCGGTTGAACAATTCCCCCCCCCCCCCCCCCCCCCCCCCCCCCCACAGCACTCGAGGCTGCACTTCCTGTGTTTGGGCTTCGGTTTAAAGTGTATGAGATGGGAGAAAATGTGCTCCTGAGCTTTTTTAACCACAAATAAAACATAGAAAACTTCATTTTTTTTTTAAGCAAAGTATATTAGAAATATTTTTTATTTACCATAAGGAGTGCAATAGCAAAAATTTGTTTTAATGAGTTACCATTTAAGGGGTTAATGACAGTCCCCATTTAAGGACCAGGCCAATTTTAATTTTTGTTTTTTCCTCCTCTCCTTTTTAAAATCCATAACACTTTTATATTTTTTCACCTACAGACCCATATAAGGGCTTGTTTTTTGTGCGAACAATTGTACGTTGTAATGACGACCTCTTTCATTTTACCATAAGATGTACGGCACATCCCAAAAGAAATAAGAAAACTGCAGTTTTTGGGTTTAGGTTTGCTTTTTACGCAGTGCACTTTATGGTAAAAATGATACATTATCTTTATTCTGTAGGTTAATGCAATTAAAACGATACCCAATTTATTAGTTTTTCTATTGTAACATTTTTTTTAAAAAAAGCTAATTTTTATTTATTTTTTACAAAAATGGTATGCATAAAATTGTCATTTTCTAATCCCATATAACTATTATATCTGCTATCTGTACCATTTTTGCTTTGAGACTTTTTGATCTCTTTTTATAATTTCTTTTCTGATATATGATGTGATCAAAAATCTTTATTTCTCTATCAGCTCCATTGGTGGACACAGACCTTGGGTATATGCTGTTGTTGCTAGGAGACTTGACACTAAGGAAACCAAAAAAGTCGGCTCCTCCCAGCAGGATATACCCGCCTACAGAGCCTGAGGTAATCAGTTTTAGCTTAGTGTCGCAGGAGATGGACACCAGTCTGTGGTTCTCCCCAGACTTGGTCTAACATTTTTTTATTTTTCCAGAATAGGGACGTTTAGTTTTTCTTATTCCCTTTATATTTTTCAGGTGGGGTCTCAGTTCACTGTTTCCCCATTTGCGATTGAGGGGGCACAGGCATCGTGGATGTACTGTCAACCCCCTCTCGCCAGCGGCCAGCGCCTGGGGTTGTATCTCATGTGTCCGGGTCCCCCACCTTTCCCTGCTCGTCTCGCTTTTCAAGCCCGGCATGATGCAGGTGACAAAAAAGCTGTCTGAAGACTTCATTAGGTGAGTTCTTCAGATTGAGGTGAGTATTCCCCTCGGTGCGGGGGCTTGCAACTGCTGAAGACCCCCTGTTTTGGTCCCATTCCTTTTTTATTTTATCTAGTTAGGGGTCCCTATTGGGCAAGGGCTCCCTAACGTTTATTGGGGGCACTTAGGGAATGCAGGGGGCTAGAAGGAGTCAGTGGTGTAGGACGGTGTGTGTGTGTATTCACTTTTGGCAGTTATTCAGCAGCCGTGGCTGCCTTTTCACTTCACCTCATTGCCTGGTGGACTTCACCTCCTACGGTGGACCCACCAGTCTCCCGTCTATCTAAGACTACTACCCTGCCTTTACCCGATGCTGCTTCCTTTAACCCCTTAAGGACTAAGGGTTTTTCAGTTTTTGCACTTTCGTTTTTTCCTCCTTACCTTTTAAAAATCATAACCCTTTCAATTTTCCACCTAAAAATCCATATTATGGCTTATTTTTTTTGTCACCAATTCTACTTTGCAGTGACATTAGTCATTTTACCCAAAAATTCACGGCGAAACGGAAAAAAAAATCATTGTGCAACAAAATCGAAGAAAAAACGCCATTTTGTAACTTTTGAGGGCTTCCGTTTCTACGCAGTGCATATTTCAGTAAAAATTACACCATATCATTATTCTGTAGGTCCATACGGTTAAAATTATACCCTACTTATATAGGTTTGATTTTGTCGTACTTCTGGAAAAAAATCATAACTACATGCAGGAAACGTTATACGTTTAAAAATGTCATCTTCTGACCCCTATAACTTTATTTTTTCACGTACAGGGGGGTATGAGAACTCATTTTTTGCGCTGTGATCTGAAGTTTTTATAGGTAGGATTTTTGTTTTGATCAGACTTTTTGATAACTTTTTATGAATTTTTTAATGGTATAAAAAGTGACCAAAAATACGCCTTTTTGGACTTTGGAATTTTTTTGCGCGTACACCATTGACCGTGCGGTTTAATTAATTATATATTTTTATAGTTCGGACATTTACGCATGCGGCGATACCCCATATGTTAATTTTTTTAAATTTTATTTACACTTATTTTTTTATGGGAAAAGGTTTTTTTTTTTTTTTTTACTTTTTTTTTTTGCAGTGTTATAGGTAACACTGCACACACTGATCTCTCATGCTGATCACTGGCGTGTATTAACACGCCTGTGATCAGTGTTATCGGCGCTCGACTGCTCCTGCCTGGATCTCAGGCACGAAGCAGTCATTCGTCCATCGGACACCGATCAGGCAGGTAAGGGCCCTCCCGGTGTCCTGTAAGCTGTTCAGGACGCCGCGATTTCACCACGGCGGTCCCGAACAGCCCAACTGAGCAGCCGGGATACGTTCACTTTCTCTTCAGACGTGGCGGTCAGCTTTGATCGCTGCGTCTGAAGGGTTAATACAGGGCATCACTGCGATCGGTGATGTCCTGTATTAGCCGCGGGTCCCGGACGTTGATAGCCGCCGGGATCGACCCGATATGACGCGGGGACACCGCGTGACCCCGCAGCATATCGCGGGAGCTGGCGGAGGACGTAAATATACGTCCTGCGTCGTTAAGGATCCAGCGGACAAAAAGGTGGAGACCTTGGCCAAATTTGCCTTTTGAGGCTGCGGGTTCATCTCTTCTCCCTGCTTTTGCCTCTGCCTGGGTTTCCAAGGCCCTTACGATCTGGGTTTCCTGACTCCATCAGGGATTTTCTTCTGGGGCTTCCTCGGAAGAACTGGCCAACTTAATTCTCCTGCTTTCTAAAGCGGGAGATTTTCTATGCTCTGCTTCCATGCAGTCGGCCCGCTGTGCTGCTTTTGCCACGGGTAACCTTGTGGCTCTCTGTAGATCCGCGGGGCTCAAAGCTTGGGATGCGGACGCAGACTCTAAGAAGTCTCTCACTGAGCTTCCTTTTACTGGCTCTCGGCTTTTTGGTAAGCGCCTTGATGAGATCATCTCGGAAGCCACGGGAGTGAAGAGTTCTTTATTACCTCAATAAGGCCCGCAGTACTACCTTCCGCCGTAAATCTACGTCCTTTCGGACTTTCGGGGTCACGAAGGGGGCCAGGCAGGCGCCTTCTCGGGACAAAAAGGCTCCCTTCTTCCAGATTTGCCCATCCTGGAAATCGGATAGCTGTTCGGGCCACTTTGCGGCCAAGGCGGGTACTCGCAAACCCACCTCTGCCTGAAGGGACACCCCACCCGCGGATTTTTCTCGGATGGGAGGTCGTCTGTTGCTCTTCCGGGACGTCTTGACCACACATGTTAAGGACTCCTAGGTCAGAGATGTGGTATCAAATGGTTACCGGATGGAGTTTGCCTCTCCTCCAAAGGCTTGTTTTTTCCTTTCCTGAGCCCCGCGGTCTCCCTCCCTGGCAAAGGCCTTTCGGGGTGCGCTTCAGTCCCTCCTCGTTCAGGGGGTCATTGTCCCGGTTCCCCCCGGGGAACGCTTTCAAGGTTTTTATTCCAACCTCTTTGTAGTTCCCAAGAAAGGGGGTTCAGTACGCCCCATCTTAGATCTCAAGCTCCTCAACCGACACCTCCTCCTGCGCCACTTCCGCATGGAGTCTCTCTATTCGGCCGTGGCGACCATGGATCAGGGGGAGTTTCTTTCTTCAGTGAACATCAGGGACGCCTACCTCCATGTTCCTATTTTTCCGGGACACCAGCGGTTCCTCCGCTTTGCTGTTCCGGAGGGACATTTCCAGTTTGTGGCTCTCCCCTTCGGCCTAGCCACAGCTCCGAGGGTGTTTACCAAGGTCCTTGCGCCGGTGATCGGCCTGCTACGGACAAGGGGGGGGGTCTCAGGGATTCCTTTCTTGGACGACCTTCTAATCAAGGCCCTGTCCAGGGACCAGAATCTAGAGAGACTCACCCTCGCTCTTCAGGCCCTATCTTGCTTCGGTTGGTTGGTCAATCGGGACAAGGCCAACCTATCCCCCACTCAGTCTTTGGTTTTTCTAGGACTTCAGTTCGACACCCAATCCCCTCGGGTTCACCTCCCGCCGAACAAGCGGGTGACCCTTCTGTCGGGGGTTCGTATACTCAGGAACCCCTCCCCTGTGTCCATTCGCTTTTGCATGGAAGTCCTGGGTCGGATGGTGGCGGCCATGGAGACCGTTCCCTTCGCTCAGTTTCATTTTCGACCCCTTCAACTCGCGATTCTATCCCGGTGGGACAGGTCTCCCTTGTCCCTCGATCGCAAGATTGTACTTCCTCGGACATGTCGCCGCTCCCTTCTGTGGTGGCTCCGCTCCCCACTACTTCTTCAGGGGCGCTCCTTTCTGCCCCTCCATTGGCTGGTTGTCACGACGGATGCCAGCCTTTCGGGTTGGGGGGGGGGGTGTCTTCCGAGACCGCACAGTCCAGGGCCTTTGGTCTCCCAGGGAGACACTCTTCCCGATCAACATCTTGGAACTGAGGGCAATCTACCTTTGCCTGTTACATTGGAAGATCCTTCTCCAGGGCCGCCCTGTTCGTGTCCAGTCGGACAACTCCACTGCGGTGGCGTACATCAATCGCCAGGGTGGCACTCCCAGCTTGGCGGCGATGGCCGAAGTTTCCAAAATCCTTCTCTGGGTGGAACTCAGGGTTTCGGCAATTCACATCCCAGGCGTAAACAATTGGGAAGCGGACTTCCTAAGCTGGTCCTCTCCCGACCCCGGCGAGTGGTCCCTTCATCCGGAGGTATTTGCAGAGATCTGTGAACTCTGGGGAACTCCAGATGTGGACCTCTTTGCATCCCGCCACAACCAGAAGGTTCCCCTCTTCGTGTCGAAGTCGCGGGATCCACGTGCTCTGGCAGCGGATGCACTGGTGATTCCTTGGTCGGGGGTTCACCCTACCTTATCTGTTCCATCCTCTTCCTCTTCTTCCCAGGGTCCTGAGGAAGCTCAAAGCAGAGGGCATTCCCGCCATTCTCGTGGCCCCAGATTGGCCTCGTAGGGCGTGGTACGCCGACGTCGTCCGGCTCCTGGACGATGTTCCGCTGCGCCTTCCGCTTCGTCCAGACCTTCTCTCTCAGGGTCCCCTGTGCCACCCCAATTTACCGTTGCTGTATTTGACGGTGTGGCGGTTGAGGCCGCAATACTAAGGGCCCGTGGCTTCAACACATGTGTTTTGCACCATGCTCAAAGCGCGCAAGCCCTCTTCCGCGAAGATATACCACCTTACATGGTGGTCTTATTTTCGTTGGTGTGAGTCTCAATCTCTTTCTCCAGTGGTGTTCTCTAGAGATGAGCGAACTTACAGTAAATTCGATTCGTCACGAACTTCTCGGCGCAGTAATTGATGACTTATCCTGCATAAATTAGTTCAGCTTTCAGGTGCTCCCGTGGGCTGGAAAAGGTGGATACAGTCCTAGGAAACTCTTTCCTAGGACTGTATCCATCTTTTCCAGCCCACCGGAACTCCTGAAAGCTGAACTAATTTATGCAGGATAAGTCATCAACTGCCGAGCCGAGAAGTTCGTGACGAATCAAATTTACTGTAAGTTCGCTCATCTCTAGTGTTCTCCCTTCCCCGACTCCTTTCATTTTTGCAGTCAGGGCTGGAACAGCAATTAGCTCTCAGCTCTTTAAAGGGTCAAGTTTCGGCCCTTTGCATTCTTTTCCAACGCCCTCTGGCATCTGATTCTCATGTTCGGACCTTCCTTTAAGGAGTGGCCCATGCGGCTCCTCCTTAAAGGTCTCCTACACCTCCTTGGGATCTGAATTTGGTCCTTGGCGCACTACAGGGTCCCAAGGTCTGTGTCCCCCAATAGAGCCGATAGAGAAAAAGGGATTTTTGTCTTACCGTAAAATCCTTTTCTCTGAGGATCCATTGGGGGACACAGCTCCCGCCCTTTCTTTGGTGTTCAGGTTTTGGTTACCTGTCCGAGGGTGTGTTCAGTAAATTTTTTGTTCTGTTTACCTCGTACTGGTCTTGGTTTTTGCCTCTCGGTCCTCTCCTACTGCTTGGGGACTAAACTGATTACCTCAGGCTCTGTAGGCGGGTATATCCTGCTGGGAGGAGCCGACTTTTTTGGTTTCCTTAGTGTCAAGTCTCCTAGCAACAACAGCATATACCCAAGGTCTGTGTCCCCCAATGGATCCTCCGAGAAAAGGATTTTACGGCAAGACAAAAATCCCTTTTTTTTTGGTGCTCGATATGTTTTTTAAAGTTTACGCCATTTACTGGGCGGGATCATAAACGTTATATTTATTTAAAAAGTTTGGACATATAAGCGCACGGCGATGCCAAATATGTAAACTTTTTTTTTTTTTTTTTATGGGGAAAATAAGGGTAATTAAATTTTTTTATTATGGGAGGGAATTTAATATAATTTTGGAATTTTTATTTTACACCTATGGCATAGCATTACACAGTAAGATCTGCAATCCGCTGATATAGCCAGGCTACATCATCGGATAGGAGATCGGGCTGCAGATAAGGGGACCCTCCACCGCCATTTTGGTTCCTCAAACCCCCACGATCACTTCACAGGGGTTCCGTGAGCTCCACTGAGCTGCCGGCATCTTCCACTTTCACATTTAGATGCAGTGATCGGATTGATCACGGCATCTAAAGGGATAAATGCCGGGCAGCGGTGGGATGGCTGCTGCTAGGCATAAGCAACAAGTGGAAGGCTACTGATTAGTATCCAACACTCTTGAAATCAAGCGATCTGCTCTAAATCGAGCACAGCTCCTCCGTGTGTCTTAAAGTATCTTAAGGATTCAGGGCGTACAGGTGCCCCCTTTCTCCTTAAGTACCAGGATACAAGGGCGTACCTGTATGCCCTTCGTCTTTAACAGGTTAAAATGAGTTGATTTATGTTGGTATATAACATACAGGCCCCTCCAAAAAAAAATCTGAAATTTATTTTTTAATCTTGCGTGAGACGTGATTACGAAATGCGATTCTCGGCCTTTGCCCAAACCTCTGATCATGCGCAGTGGATGGTGTTGGCCTTTCTGGCTTGTCACTCACTTGCAGCAGTGAGACCATGACTATTTCTTGGAAGGTACCAGTCTTGATTGCTAGTAACAGGGTATTAGTTCACTTTCTGAAAATTGGATTTTGCCCTCTATATTGGCTTTGCAATGTCTGATTCCGGGGGTCCCGCCGCTGGGAACCCCCACGATCTCTCCTGCAGCACCCCCCTGTCATCTGCTGCAAGAAGTGAACTTCGCTACGTGCCTGACGGGCGATACAGGTGGTGGCCGTCATGCCCATTCCCATAAACTTGCATTGAGGGGCGGGGTGTAACGTCATAAGGGGCGGGGCCATGATGTCACAATACTCTGACCCCTGTATCGCTCATCATCAAGCACGGAGCTAAGTTCGCTCCGTGCAGCAGATGACTGGGTGCTGTAGGAGAGATTGTGGGGTTCCCCAGTGGAGAGACCCCTGCGATCAGACATCTTATCCCCTATCCTTTGGATAGGGGATAAGATGTCTAGGGGTGGAGTACCCCTTTAATCACAGGTGTTTAACATGCTTTTTCAACAGCAGCTGGCAAAGTGATTTGTAAAAGTATTTCTTGACATAATATCCCTGACCTCTGCCAATGATTAGAATGATGTGGTGGTGCTTGCGTTTGGAGATGAGGAGCAGTAGTTTGATCCTTGTGATTGTGTTAGTTTGGTAATTCCTGGCATGTTCAAAAAAGAAAAGGCAAAAGTCTATTGGGAATTACTAAGAGAGTTACTAACAATTACTGTTTTTATCCTTCTATGTCAGGCTATTCCTGCTCCTCCTGTTGTCAAGGCCAAAAGAGGAAGAAAAAGAAAGGTAATAAAAAATTGTGTAGAATATAGTAGGAGATCAAAAAACTACGGTATACAAGTAGAAACCTCTATAGATGGATGTCAGCTGACAGATGAATATGTATGGCTAAATGACCCACTTAAAGACACAGCAGATTTTTGTCTTTGACAGTCAATAAAATGTTTGCATTTTAGTTTTTTCCTTGTCTCCTAATAGCCATAACGCTTATGATTTTTCCATACACAGAGCCATATGATAGCTTGTATTTTGCGCGACCAAACGTACATTGTAATGATACCTTTTATCACACTCTTAAGCAAACGAAAAGCATTATTATTTTAAAGGGGTTCTTCGGTGCTTAGACATCTTATCCCCTATCCAAAGGATAGGGGATAAGATGCCTGATAGCGGGAGACCCGCCGCTGGGGACCCCCGGGATCATGATCGCGGCACCCCGTTTGTAATCAGTCCCCGGAGAGTGTTCGCTCCGGGTCTGATTACAGGCGACCACCGGGCCCGTGGCGTGTGACGTCATGCCTCCGCCCCTCAATGCAAGCCTACGGGAGGGGGCGTGATAGCTGTCATGCCCCCTCCCATAGGCTTGCATTGAGGGTTAGAGTGTGACGTCACACGCCGCTGGCCCTGTGGTCGTCGGTAATCAGACCCGGAGCGAACACGCTCCTGGGACTTATTACAAACAGGGTGCCGCGTTCAAGATCCCGGGGGTCCCCAGCGGCGGGACTCCCACGATCAGGCATCTTATCCCCTATCCTTTGGATAGGGGAAAAGATGTCTAAGCACCGGAGAACCCCTTTAAGGGTAAAAATGCAACTTTGCAATTATTAGAAAATGTAATTTTTATGCAGTGCACTTTGATAAAACTGACATGTTGGCCCAGATTTATTAAACTGTGAGAGGAAAAGTGGAGTGATTTTCCCTCAGCAACCAATCACTCAGCTTTCACTTTACCAGAACTCGTTAGCCGAGCTGTGATTGGTTGCTGTTGGAAAATATTCCCACTTTTTCTCTCACACAGTTTGATAAATCTCGGTCAATTTCATTACAACTATACCCATACTTACATAGTTGGGTATTTTACTACTTTAACCTGTTAAAAACATTGGGGGGCATTTACTAAGGGGTTTAGTCATTTTTTTCTGACTATTTTTGGCGCAAAATTGTCGCAATTGCGCCTACCCTATAAATTGTGCGACTTTCCCTAGCAAGAGCTAGAAAGTCAAATTTTTTTTTCCCGCTTAATTTACGCAAGTTTTCAGTTTTGACTTGCAGTGGTCAGGAATTTATTAACTGAGACAGTCGCAGTTGCGCAATAAACTGTTGCAACGGCCGTAAAAATTGACTAAATTTACTCCAGCTCCAACATGGAGCAGGAAAAGCTGCTGCCGCCCGGGCTCCGACATACTTTCTCCCCGCTACCCTCACTGCGCTACCGGGGCACTACAGTCACTACAGTGATTTACATCCCACCCCTCTCACCTGCCAGCGCCACACAACTCCCATCTGTCTGCTGTTGCAAGACTACAAGTCCCAGCATGGCCTTACAGTGAGGACACGCTGGGAGTTGTAGTCTTGGAGCAGCGGGAGCTGAGCGGCGCGGGCGGGAGACAAGGGGGGGGGGGGGTAGCGGGGAGGCCGTGTGAGGAGCCCGGACGGGAGACAAGGGGGTAGCGGGGAGGCCGTATGAGGAGCCCGGGCGGCTGCACTGTAATGTCAGCCCGGGCTCCTGCCCTGAGAGCCATAGGCTTTGGCTGTCAGGGCATGCTGGGTGTTGTAGTTTTGCAACAGCTGGAGGGCCACAGTTTGCAGACCACTGGTGTGTGGTCTGTAAACTGTAGTCCTCCAGCTGTTGCAAAACTAAACAGCTGAAGGGGACCGGCGAAGAAGTTCACTTACCCTTCCGAGGCTCCAGCGACGATCGCTGACGGAGATCGTCGCGCGGCACTGTCGCGCGGCAGTGTCGTGCAGCGCTGGATCCTACGGAAGCCGGTAAGTTGCGCAAGCTTCCCAACCAGGGTGCCTCCAAATGTTGCAAGACTACAACTCCCAGCATGCCTGGACACCCTTTGGCTGTCCGGGCATGCTGGGAGTTGTAGTTTTGCAACAGCTGGAGGCACCCTTGCTGGGAAACACTGGCCTAAAACAGTGTTTCCCAACCAGGGTGCCTCCAGATGTTGCAAGACTACAACTCCCAGCATGCCTGGACAGCCATTGGCTGTCCGGGCATGCTGGGAGTTGTAGTTTTGCAACAGCTGGAGGCACCCTTGTTGGGAAACACTGGCCTAAAACAGTGTTTCCCAACCAGGGTGCCTCCAGATGTTGCAAGACTACAACTCCCAGCATGCCTGGACAGCCATTGGCTGTCCGGGCATGCTGGGAGTTGTAGTTTTGCAACAGCTGGAGGGCCACAGTTTGCAGACCCCTGGTTTGTGGTCTGTAAACTGTAGTCCTCCAGCTGTTGCAAAACTAAACAGCTGAAGGGGACCGGCGAAGAGGTTCACTTACCCTTCCGAGGCTCCAGCGACGATCGCTGTCGGAGATCGTCGCGCGGCACTGTCGCGCGGCGCTGGATCCTACGGAAGCCGGTAAGTTGCGCAGGCTTCCCAACCAGGGTGCCTCCAGTTGTTGCAAGACTACAACTCCCAGCATGCCTGGACAGCCTTTGACTGTCCAGGCATGCTGGGGCTTGTAGTTTTGCAACATCTGGAGGCACCCTGGTTGGGAAACACTGTTTTAGGCCAGTGTTTCCCAGCCAGGTTGCCTCCAGATGTTGCAAAACTACAACTCCCAGCATGCCTAGACAGCCTTTGACTGTCCAGGCATGCTGGGGCTTGTAGTTTTGCAACATCTGGAGGCACCCTGGTTGGGAAACACTGGCCTAAAACAGTGTTTCCCAACCAGGGTGCCTCCAGATGTTGCAAAACTACAAGTCCCAGGTTGGGAAACACTGTGCCCGGCCTCCGCCCCACCTTACTGTAAGGGCATGCTGGGAGTTGTAGTCCTGCAGCTGGGGGCAGGGGACAAGCTTGTCACATTTATTATCACCTGCTCACACATCTCCTGCACCACACAACTACAACTCCCAGCATGTCCTTACTGTAAGGGCATGCTGGCAGTTGTAGTCGTGCGGGGCGGGAGATGTGTGAGCAGGTGATAATAAATGTACTAACCCATTTTTTTTGTTTTCTTCTCATTTCAGATCCGTTTATCCTGTGGACTCCTTCGGATTCGGTGGACTACTTCGATGACCAGCGTTTTTCTTTGTTTGATTTTAATAAAATGGTTAACGAGGGCTTGTGGGGGAGTGTTTTTTGTAATAAAAATTTTTTAAAACCTGTTGTGTTTTTTTCTTACTTTACTAGACAGGCTTAGTAGTGGAAGCTGTCTTATAGACAGAGTCCATTACTAACCTGGGCTTAGCGCTAGCCACAAAAACAGCTAGCGCTAACCCCCTATTATTACCCCGGTACCCAACGCCACAGGGGTGCCGGGAAGAGCCGGTACCAACAGGCCTGGAGCGTCAAAAATGGCGCTCCTGGGCCTAGGCGGTAACAGGCTGGCGTTATTTAGGCTGGGGAGGGCCAGTAACAATGGTCCTCGCCCACCCTGGGAACGTCAGGCTGTTACTGTTTGGTTGGTATTTGGCTGAGAATGAAAATAGGGGGGACCCTATGCGTTTTTTTTTTTTTAAATAAATAATTAAATACATTAAAAAAACGCATAGGGTCCCCCTATTTTTATTCTCAACCAAATACCAACCAAACAGTAAGAGCCTGACGTTACCAGGGTGGGCGAGGACCATTGTTACTGGCCCTCCCCAACCTAAATAACGCCAGCCTGTTACCGCCTAGGCCCAGGAGTGCCATTTTTGACGCTCCGGGCCTGTTGGTACCGGCTCTTCCCGGCACCCCTGTGGTGTTGGGTACCGGGGTAATAATTGGGGGTTAGCGCTAGCTGTTTTTGTGGCTAACGCTAAGCCCGGTTTAGTAATGGACTCAGTCTATAAGACAGCTTCCACTACTAAGCCTGTCTAGTAAAGTAAAATAAAAATAAAACACAACAGGTTTTAAAAAAAATTTATTACAAAAAACACTCCCCCACAAGCCCTCGTTAACCATTTTATTAACATCAAGCAAAGAAAAACGCTGGTCATCGAAGTAGTCCACCGAATCCGAAGGAGTCCACAGGATACACAGATCTGTAGAAGAAGTAACCAAAAAAAAAAAAAGTGTAAGTACATTTAGGGAGAAAAATATGTAATAAACACACACACACACACACACACACACTAAACGCCGTTTACCACTTCTGAGCCATGACTACAATTTACAGTGATCCCTCAACTTACAATGGCCTCAACATACAATAGTTTCAACATACAATGGTCTTTTCTGGACCATCGTAAGTTGAAACCAGACTCAACATACAATGCTACAGACAGTCCAGATCTGTAAAACGTGTCAATGGCTGGAAGAACCAACCAATCAAAATGGGCATTCACTGGTAAAACCCCTGTATTACTGAAGTGTATGCACTGACTGGTATTACATGTTCTGTACACTTTACCTGTATCAGGGTTAGCTGCTCTTTTGGACACCAGGTGAGGGCAACTCCATTACTTGTTTTGGACATTGCCTGTACTGTACAGGACCCCTGAAGAAGCTCCTGTCCTCTACATAGACCAGTGTTTGCCAAGCAGGGTGGCCCCATTTTTTGCAAAACTACAACTCCCAGCATGCCCGGACAGCCTTTGGCTGTCCAGGCATGCTGGGAGTTATAGTTTTGCAACAGCTGGAGGCTCCCTGCTTGGGAAACACTGACATAGACAGTGATTTACAGCTCCCAGCAGATCTTTCTTACTTTTATATGTAAGGATTTGCTTTATCTATATCAGTTATCTACTTATTTTTCTTTGTCACTTTTTCCTATTTTTGGATGACATTTTGGTGCCTTTAGAACCAATTACCCTGTTTCCATAGAGTTATGGTCTCAACATACAATGGTTTCAACTTACAATGGTTTTCCTGGAACCAATTAATATTGTAACTTGAGGGACCACTGTAGTTATTGAATTATTTAGATGTGGTGAAAAAGCTAAAAAAAACTCAAAAACAAAAGATCCAGAAGGAAACCAGCAGCCAAACCTATTCAGACAGCAGGAAAAAGGAACAGACTATTTTTTCGACTACATGAAGTAAATTTCCCACTTTTGCCTATGTGTGCCAAATTTATTAATGCCGTGCAGCAATTTAGTAAATTTGTCGCACATAGTCAAAAATGAAGTAGAAAAAAACAGGGTAAAAACCAGACTACATAGTAAAAGATTAGTAAATGCCCCCCATTGAAGGTACAAGTATGCCCTTGATGTCCATTACTTAGCGCACCAGGGCTGTATGAGGGCTATTTTTTTGTGCTGTGATTAGTAGTTTTTATTAGGACCATTTCTGCTGGGACTTTTTGATCACTTTTTATTTAGTTTTTCTGGCATGTAATGTGACCAAACATCAGCAGTTTTTTTTTTCCATTTATATTTTTGCGTGTCTTATTTTAATAGTTTGAAAAATTCTGCACGTTGCTTTTTTTTTTTTTTTTTTTTTTTTTTTATGGTAAATGGCTCATCTGGCAAAAAACCTATCCATGGTGTAAAAAAGTATAATAAAGCTAATTACTATTATTATGTTAGCCATACTGCACAGATCTCTTAGGATCAGTCGCGTTGTCTATCTTGTAGAGAAGACGTCCAGTCACACACTCTCTTAAACAGAGAGCTCCTGACCCTATTACTGCTCCTTCGATTTTAAAGCAGCAGAAAGAAAAAAATTATTAAAAATCCTCAGGTGGGTATGCTGTGGATTTTATTTTTATTTTTTTCCACAGAAAAAAGTGCCATCGGCCCATTCTGTGGAAAAGCACTTAAATTTTCTTGCTGTGTCCTCACTGGAAAAAATAACCAGTTTATTTGGGCACTGTGTAACAGTTGTATTGTGCACTGCAGAACAAGACACCCTCCAGTGTGTTAAATGGTAGAGATGAGCGAAGTTACAGTAATTTGATTCGTCATGAACTTCTCGGCTCGGCAGTTGCTGACTTTAGACTGCATAAATTAGTTCAGCTTTCAGGTGCTCCGGTGGGCTGGAGACTCTCTCCTAGGACTGTATCCACATTTTCCAGCCCACTGGAGCACCTGAAAGCTGAACTCATTTATGCAGGCTAAAGTCATCAACTACCGAGACGAGAAGTTCATGACGAATGGAATTACTGTAACTTCACTCATCTCTATTAAATGGTGTTTTTTACAACTCTTTTCTTTGGACAAGAGATGGAAAATCAGAAAATGGGGACTTCCTCCATTACATCATTATTCTCTAATGGAGCATAACAAAATCTGTTTTATGGATAACATCTTTAAAATGCAACGGTCACAAAGAATATGCTTGTGAAGCTGCACACGCAGTGCACTAGATCTTCAAAAGCCTATTCTTGGCATACCTTTACAAATACATTTAGGCTGTTTTATACTTTCCAAAAAACATCATCCTCCTTGAACCGGACCAACAGTCTGTGAGGCAGAGCCCAGGTCTGCTCTGCGGCTATGTTGCGCAGTTGATTGACAGCCGGCGCATATGCAGCAGAGATACAGGGCTGCAGGCAGATGAGCCCTGTGTGTCAATCAACTGTGTGACGTAGCCAGAGAGAGGCAGTTCGGCCCTGGAGCAATGTGGAACCTGAATCCCAGAGGGATTATTCAATTTTAAATATTAAATGTATCCCCTTTTTAACCCCCTTATTTCCCTATGGGACTTCCTGAGCATGCTCCGTAGCAATAACTAAACTGATCATAACGGAATATGAAAATAACAGATGCTGTTTGTGTTCATCCATAGACTTCAATGTTAAATTTATAACTGCAGTTATTAGTCTGTTATTTTTGATAACCAATAACTGACGGTAACTGTTGATAAAGGATGACCCGTTATCAGAAGTTCATGATGGGAGGGAATGATTCAGAGGATATATATGGTACTGTGAAAGATCCCTAATTTATTTATAAGGATATGCCGACAATATGCTTGTGAAGCCCTAGTGCACTGTGTGTGCGCAGCTTCACAAGCATATTCCTGGTAACAGTAGCAGTTAAAGCACTGTAGCCATATGCCCAAAGTGTGTTGAGTGTCTCTAAAACATACTCTTCTAAAGTCTGTTTCAGTATGCTATTCATATCATCTGTGTATTTTTACTTTAATTTCAGGTGGATATTATGGCAGAGGCAGAGCGCAATGCAGCTGCTACCCCACAGACTCCACCCAAACCTAGCCCAAAGCGTGGCAGACCACCGAAGTTGGGTATGACACATTTATGTTTTGAACAATGTTAAACTGTTAATGCTAGAAAAAAATATTAATCCTGAACCCTCTCGTACAGCCAATTTTAATTTTATATATTATTTTTTTTTCATCACTGCTTTTCCATTGCATAACAGTATGAGATCTTGTGTTTTGTGACACAAATTTGGTTTTATTTATGGTAATATTTAATTTACCATAAATAGTATTTTATAAATATATATTTTTTATATATAATATATTATTTAAAAAAAATTGTTGGGTGAAATGGAAATAAAGTCAATTTTCTTTCCTATATGTGTTTATTTTTTTTTTATTTTTTTTTATGGTGTTCAGCTAACCCTGTGCATAACAAAACGGTTTCTGGCTCAAGAGTGGCCTTCCTGTCAGCTAGTGAGCTTGTGAGTTTCTCTATCCAGTTCCACAGGTTTTAAAGTTTTGAGCAGTTCCAGAAGATATGCTACAGGAGGCAAACTAACCTGCAACCTCTCCAGTATTTCATTAAAGGAGATATCCAGTGGTGAAAAACTTATCCCCTATCCTAAGGCCCCAGCGGTTGGACCCCCCTCGATCTCATGTACGGGGCCCCGACAGCCCGCGGGAAGAGAGCGTGTTGACCACCGCACAAAGAGGCGGCTGACACGCCCCCTTCGGCAATCTCCGGCTCTGCCACAGAGTTGTATCAAGCAGGCGTGTCGGCCGCCACGTGGTCAACACGTGCTCTCTGGCCAGCGAGCCGGGGCCCCGTACAGAGAGATTGCGGGGGGCCCCAGCGGTCAGCCCCCCCCCCCCCCCCCCCCCCCCCCACGCGATCTGAAACAGATATTTGGGAAGTTAAAATTGTGGGGGGAGGGAGGTAAATTTGGGGTGGTTTCATTTTCACATTATTCAGTGTGGTAAAATTAACAAGTAATCTTGATACTTTTGGTCATCACAATTAAAACAATACCCAATTTGTATACCGTATTTTTCGCCCTATAGGACACTCCGCCATATAAGACGCACCCAATTTTAAATGAGGAAAATCTAGAATACAATGTAAAGTATAGGTCACAGTGATCTTCAACCAGCGGACCTCCAGATGTTGCAAAACTACAACTCCCAGCATGCTCTGAGTTGTAGTTTTGCAACATCTTGAGGTCCGCAGGTTGAAAACCACTGGTATAGGAGGTAATACTCACGTGTCCCTGCCGCTCCTGACCCATCACCGCTTCCCTAGATGTCGCCCTCCATCGCTGTCGCCGTGTCCCCGTCGCTCCGGAACGTCTCTGCTGCCCAGTATCCTCGCTCTCCGTCACCGCCGTCACGTCGCTATGCACGACGCTCCTATTGGATGCGTGACGACATGATGATGATGATGACGATGACGGAGAGTGCCGGCTATGCAAGGGATCTCGGCACGAAGCAGACACCGAGGATGCAGGTAAGGTCTCTCCCGGTGCAGCCGGGTTAGTGTCACTTTCGCTTCAGACGCGGCGGTCAGCTTTGATCACCGCATCTGAAGGGTTAATACAGGGCATCACCGCGATCGGTGATGTCCTATATTAGCCGCGGGTCCAGGCCGTTGATGGCCGCAGGGACCGCCGCAAAAGGTGTGTATTCGCCGTATAAGATGCACCAACTTTCCCCCCCTTTATACGGTGAAAAATACGGTAGTTTGCGTCATATTTTACCAATTTAAAAAAGTTCTAAAAAAAATAAAATAACTTATTGCCAATTTCTGAGACCCCTATAACTTATTTTTCCGTATAGTGGGCTGTTTGAGGGCTTATTTTTTGCACCGTAATCTGTCTGAATTGGTACCATTTTGGTATTGATCGGACTTTTTTACCTTCCGACTGACAGTTTTATTAGGGCTTATTTTCTATGTGACAAGTTGTACTTTACACTGAATTTTTTTTTTAATCATAAAATGTATTTATGAAGCCAGAAAAAATATATATGTAGGGCAAAATTGAAAAAAATATGGTATTCTACTATTTTTTTAGGGCAATAATTTTTTCGGAGTTCAAAAAAACGGAAATCTGACATGCTATCTTTATTCTATGGTCAGTAAGATTCCAATGATACCAAACTTGAATAACTTTTCAGTTATATGGTTAAAAAAAATATTTAAACTGGAAAAAGAGAGAGTAAAAAAACCCCTTCATTACCATGTTCTCACCCCTGTAACTTTATTTTTCCACCTATGGAGTTTTGTTAGGGTTTGTTTTTTGCACCATGAGCTGTAGTTTTTAACGGTACCACTTTTGTGTAGTTTTTGTTTTTTTTTTGGGGGGGGGAGGTATAAGGTTACCAAAAATCAGCAATTTTGGCGCTTGGAATATTTTGCTGCATCAGAAACATAATAATTTAATAGTTTATTAAATAGTTTATACCAAATATGTGATTTTTTTTCTCTTTTGTACAGTGGGACCTATAGCACTGCACACACTGATCTCTTATGCTGATCCCTGCAAAGCCATAGCTTTGCACGGATCAGTGAGATAGGGGCTCGAACCTGTAGCTCAGGCTTGGAGCAATCAAACCCCGATCGGACGCTGCGGAGACAGGTAAAGAGACCTCTGCTTGCGTCCTAGCTAATTGGAACATAGCGATTTTATCACAATGTCCCGATCAGCCCGACTGAGCTGCCGGGAAGAGTTTACTTTCACTTTCAGACGTGGCGGTCAACTTTGACCGCTGCGTCTGAAGGGTTAATAGCGCGCGGCACAACAATCGGTGCTGCGCGCTGTTAGCCCAGTGTGATGTGGGGTCACGGCGTGACCCCGTTTTAAACACGGGGACCGGGCTCAGGGCGTACAGGTACGCACTGAGTCCTTAAGAGGTTAAAGGGGTTATCCAGCTTTCTTTTTCCTGGTCGCTTTTCATTGGGGGACACCTATGCTGATGGGTATATGCTCTTGTCTCTAGGAGACGCTGACACTAGGAAAAGAAAAGTCTGCTCCTCCCTTGTAGGATATGCCCATCCATTGGAAGTGAGGTAATCGGTTTTAGCTAGTGTCAATAGGAGGCAAGACACAGGTCTGGGAGCTTCCCAGACCTGGTATTTTTTATTTTCTAGTCAGGGATGTCTAGTTAGGTTTTTATTTCCCTTTTTCAGGTGGGGGTTCAGGAGCATGGAGCTACCTGTTCCCCCATATGCGACAAAGGGGCACGGAATATAGGAGTATGGGCTGTCAACCCCTTATCGACAATGGCCAGCGCCTGGAGGTTGCACCCTGGGTCCGGGTCCCCTCTTGCCCCTGCTCGCCCCGCTATCTTAGCCTTGTATGATGCAGCATGGCCATAAGCTGGTTGAAGACGCCGGGGAAAGTATAAGACGGCATCTGCAGGCGAGTATGTACACCCGCCACCCCCCCCCCCCCACCCCCCTTCATCCCTCTTCATTCCCCCCCCCCCCCCCCTTAAAAAGGGACTCTATCCTTTATAGGGAGCTTAAAGGGATAAAAGGATAGGGGATAAGATGTTAGATCGCCGCGGTCCCGCTGCTGAGGACCCCGTTGATCGCTGCTGCGGCACCTCGCCATCTTTACTGCACAGAGCGAGTTCGCTCTGTGCGTAATGACGGGCGATACAGGGGCCGGAGGAGCGTGACGTCATGGCTCTGCCCCTCATGACATCACGGCCCGTCCCATTAATGCAAGTCTATGGCAGGGGGCGTGACTACCGCCACGCCCCCTCCCATAGACTTGTATTGACGGGGGCTGGCCGTGATGTCACGAGGGGCGGAGCCGTGACATAACGATGCTCCAGCCCCTGTATTGCCCGTCATTACGTGCAGAGCGAACTCGCTCTGCGCAGTAATGATAGCGGGGTGCTGCAGCAGCGATCCCCGGGTCCCCAGCAGCGGGACCCCGGCGATCTGACATCTTATCCCCTATCCTTTGGATAGTGGATAAGATGTCTAGGGGCGGAGTACCCCTTTAATGTGTGGGGCCCGCTCAGGTCCCCTGGGGGGGGGGGGCGTTTGTGTTTCTGTGAAATACACTAGGTCAGCCACCAGCCCTTTGCAGTGGCTCCCTCCGCTGGTGTTCTTCCCTGCTCACCTCTGCACAGCTTTCTGTCATGTGTGGGGTTCTTCCATTCGGCCAACTATATGGTTTACTTTACCCCCACTGGGGGTCCGCAGCGTGCTGGTTGAGGGCTCCGCCCTTCTTCTCCCCCGTACCAGCGCACGATCCAGGGGTTATGGCGGAATGTGGCTGCGCAAACAGAGGGGAGGCAGCGACACCGCTGTAGGTTCCCACGCGCCACGGCCTCTTCTTACGAACTGCGGGCGCTACCCACGGCCATAACGCTGTGCTCCTCCAGCCGAGTTTTGCTCCACCACTCCACCATGCGGGGATTGGCGGCGCTCTGTAGCAGAGCGGCTCAGTCAGCCTCCCTAAGTTGCGGCCCTGAGGGAGCTATTCCCACCGGCCCGTTTGGTTACCTAGCCTCTGAGCTCTGCGGTGGCTTAGCAGGCGTTTCTAAGTGCGCTTTTCTGTGCCGTCGCTGCTCCTGGGGCTGCCAACATGTGTTTTTTCCTTACTGTCTCCGGGCTGATTACCTTTCTCTGGTGGTGGTTTTTCCCACCCTGGGGGACTGCTTTGGTACATTCCATCAGTATAGGTGTCCCCCAATGAAGAGCGACTGAGAAAAATTTTTTTTTTTTTTATTTTTTTTTTTACACACCGTAAAATCTCTTTTCTCATAGCCTTCATTGGGGACACCGCACCCACCCATTTCTTCACTTTTGATCCGGATGATATTTTCCGCTTGTGTTTTATTTATTTATTTATTTATTTTAATCTGGGGTTCTTTTCTAGTTCTTTGTTGGCTTCTCCTACTGCTCTGTGACAAAACGGATTACCTCACTTCCAGTGGGTGGGTATATCCTGCCAGGGAGGAGCCGATTTATTTTATTTTTTTCCCTATTGTCAGCGCCTCCTAGTGGCAAGAACAAATACCCATCAGTATAGGTGTCCCCTAATGAAGGCTACAAAAGATTTTACAGAGTACAAAAAAATCTCCTTTTTGTGTGTCAGTCAAACAAAAGTTTAAAGGGGTACTCTGGTGTAAAACTTTTTTATTTTAAATCAACTGGTGGCAGAAAGTTAAACATATTTGTAAATGACTTCTATTAAAAAATCTTAATCCTTCCTGTACTTATTAGCTGCTGAATACTACAGAGGAAATTCTTTTCTTTTTGGAATACTCTGATGACATCACAAGCACAGTTCTCTCTGCTGACGTTATTATAATAATAATAATAACGCTTTCTTTATTGCTGTCCTTAGTGGGATTTGAACCCAAGTCCCCAGCACTGCAAGGCAGCAGTGCTAACCACTGAGCCACCATGCTGCCCTTAGCAATACATCTGCTATGCATGGTTGCTAAAATGGACATAGATGTCAGCAGAGAGCACTGTGCTTGTGATGTCATCAGTGTTCCAAAAAGAAAGGAATTTCCTCTGTAGCATTCAGCAGCTAATAAGTACTGGAAGGATTAAGATTTTTTAATAGAAGTAATTTGCAAATAGGTTTAACTTTCTGCCACCAGTTGATTTAAAAGAAAAAAGGTTTTCACTGGAGTACCCCTTTAACCCCTTCCCGCTATTGGACGTATGCATACGTCCAGGCGAATTACACGTTTGCGCAAATGGACGTATGCATACGTCATCGGGACGTATGCATACGAGATCGCGGGTGGGACTCAGCTGTCAATCAGAGCCGGAGTCCCACCGCAGCTGCCGCGATCGCGCCGGGGCCGGCAGCATTAACCCCATAGATGCCGTGATCAGTTATGATCACGGCATCTATGGTGTTTGCAGGGGGAGCGCTCTCCCCCTGCCCATCAATGGCGGCTCCGCGATAAAATAAGGCACCCTCGATCCCCCTTGAAGAGATAGGAGTGAGGTGGCAGGGTTGCCACCCCTCCTATCCCTGCTATTGATCGGCCGAGCGACCGACCAATAGCAGACTGGGGGCGGGGGGGTTAAAGTTCGGTTCCCCCCGCTATGCCCACCCATCGGTGTCCGGGCACAGCGGGGGGAACCGTGCAGTAGCGGCGGCGGCGGCTGTGATCACGGCGGCGGTGGAGGGGAGTATGACTCCGCATGTCCGGGAGTCTGTTGCTAGCAACATCTGCAGGGCGACAGTTTAGAGAGTGGTCTCTAAACTGTCGCCCTCCAGATGTTGCAAAACTACAACTCCCACCATGCCTTGACAGCGGTTTGCTGTGTTGGCATGCTGGGAGTTGTAGTTTTGCAAGATTTAGAGGGGTTCAGGCTAGAGATCACTGACAGTGGTCTCTAAACTGTAGCCCTCCAGATGTTACAAAACTACAACTCCCAGCATGCCCAGACAGCAGTTTGCTGTCTTAGCATTCTGAGATTTGTAGTTTTGCAACATCTGGAGGGCCACAGTTTAGAGACCACTGTCAGTGATCTCCATACTGAACCCCTCTAAAACTTGCAAAACTACAACTCCCAGCATTCAGGAACAGCAAATGGCTGTCTCGGCATGCTGGGAGTTGTACTTGCGTGCCTCCAGCTGTTGCATAACTACATCTCCCAGCATTCCCTTTGGCAATCAGTACATGCTGAGAGTTGTAGTTCTGCAACAGCTGGAGGCACACTGGTTGGGAAATACCGAGTTAGGTAATAGGTTCTATTACCTAACTCAGTATTTTCCAACCAGTGTGCCTCCAGCTGTTGCAAAACTACAACTCCCAGCATGCACGTTCTGTCAGTGCATGCTGTGAGTTGTAGTTTTGCCCCCCCCCCCCATGTGAATGTACAGGTTACATTCACACTGGCGGCGGATTACAGTGAGTTCCCTGCTTCAAGTTTGAGCTGCAGCAGCCGCAGCTCAAACTCCTAGCGGGAGACTCGGTGTAATCCGCCGTCAGTGTGAATGTAACCTAAAAACACTACACTAACATAAATTAAAGAGTAAAACACTACATATACACACGTACACTGCCCCCCCACCACCCCTTCCCCCCCAATAAAAATGAAAAACGTATCCTACAGCAGTGTTTCCAAAACGGAGCCTCCAGCTGTTGCAAAACAAAAACTCCCAGCATTTCCGGACAGCCATTGACTGTCCAAGCATGCTGGGAGTTTAGCAGCAGCTGGAGGCACCCTGTTTGAGAATCACTGGTGTAGATTACCCCTATGTCCACCCCTATGCAAATCCCTAATTTAGGCCTCAAATGCACATGGCGCTCTCACTTTGGAGCCCTGTCGTATTTCAAGGCAACAGTTTAGGGCCACATATGGGGTATCGCCGTACTCGGGAGAAATTGTCTAACAAATTTTGGGGGGCTTTTTCTCCTTTTACCCCTAATGAAAAGGTAAAGTTGGGGTCTACACCAGCATGTTAGTGTAAAAAAAAAAAACATTTTTGTACACTAACATACTGGTGTTGCCCCATACTTTAAAATTTCACAAGCTGTAAAAGAAAAAAAGCCTCCAAAATTTGTAACGCAATTTCTCCTGAGGACGGAGATACCCCACATGTGGGCGCAAAGTGTTCTGGGGACGCACAACAAGGCTCAGAAGGGAGAGTGCACCATGTAAATTTGAGGTCTAAATTGGTGATTTGCACAGGGGTGGCTGATTTTACAGCGGTTCTGACATAAGTGCAAAACAATAAATACCCACATGTGACCCCATTTTGGAAACTACACCCCTCACGGAATGTAACAAGGGGTACAGTGAGCATTTACACCCCACAGGTGTCTGACAGATCTTTGAAACAGGGGTCTGTGAAAATGAAAAATAAAATTTTTAATTTGCACAGCCCACTGTTCCAAAGATCCGTCAAATGCCAGTGGGGTGTAAATTCTCCCTGCACACCTTATTACCTTCCGTGAGGGGTGTAGTTTTAAAAATGGGGTCACATGTGGGGGGTCCACTGTTCTGGCACCACGGGGGGGCTTTGGAAATGCACATGGCCAAATTCTCTCTCCAAAAGCTCAATGATGCTCCTTCTCTTCTGAGCATTGTAGTTCGCCCCCAGTGCACTTCACGTCCACTTACTGGGTATTTCCATACTCAGAAGAGATGGGGTTACAAATTTTGGGGGGTATTTTCTGCTATTATCCCTTGTTAAAATGTAAAATTTGGGGGAAAACAAGCATTTTAGTGTAAAAAAAATAATTTTTTTTTACATATGCAAAAGTCGTGAAACACCTGTGGGGTATTAAGGTTCACTTTACCC
Source organism: Hyla sarda (assembly GCF_029499605.1). Classification (NCBI taxonomy): domain Eukaryota; kingdom Metazoa; phylum Chordata; class Amphibia; order Anura; family Hylidae; genus Hyla; species Hyla sarda. The sequence continues at coordinate 348,428,016 of NC_079189.1, forward strand.
CTTGTTACGTTCCCCAAGGGGTCTAGTTTCCAAAATGGTATGCCATGTGGGTTTTTTTTTCTGTCCTGGCACCATAGGTGCTTCCTAAATGCGGCATGCCCCCAGAGCAAAATTTGCTTCCAAAAAGCCAAATGTGACTCCTTCTCTTCTGAGACCTGTAGTGCGCCAGCAGAGCACTTTTCATCCCCATATTGGGTGTTTTCTGAATCGGGAGAAATTGGGCTTCAAATTTTGGGGGGTATTTTCTGCTATTACCTTTTTTTAAAATGTAAAATTTTTGCTAAACCAAGCATTTTTGGTAAAAAAAAAAATTTTTTTTTTTACATATGCAAAAGTCGTGAAACACCTGTGGTATGCCCCCCCGAGCAAAATTTGCTCTCAAAAAGCCAAATATGACTCCTTCTCTTCTGAGCATTGTAGTTCGCCCATAATGCACTTCAGGTCAACTTATGGGGTACCTCTATACTCAGAAGAGATGGGGTTACAAATTTTGGGGGGTATTTTCTGCTATTAACCCTTGCAAAAATTTGAAATTTGGGGGGAAACACAAATTTTAGTGAAAATTTTTTTTTTTTTTTTTTTACATATGCAAAAGTCATGAAACACCTGTGGGGTATTAAGGCTCACTTAATTCCTTGTTACGTTCCTCAAGGGGTCTAGTTTCCAAAATGGTATGCCATGTTTTTCTTTTCTTTTTTTTTTTTTTTGCTGTTTTGGCACCATAGGGGCTTCCTAAATGCAACATGCCCCCAAAAAACCATTTCAGAAAAACGTACTCTCCAAAATCCCCTTGTCGCTCCTTTGCTTCTGAGCCCTCTACTGCGCCCGCCGAACAATTTACATAGACATATGAGGTATGTGCTTACTCGAGAGAAATTGGGCTACAAATTCAAGTATAAATTTTATCCTTTTACCCCTTGTAAAAATTCAAAAATTGGGTCTACAAGAACATGCAAGTGTAAAAAATGAAGATTTTGAATTTTCTCCTTCACTTTGCTGCTTTTCCTGTGAAACACCTAAAGGGTTAAAACACTTAATGAATGTCATTTTGAATACTTTGGGGGGTGCAGTTTTTGTAATGGGGTAATTTATGGGGTATTTCTAATATGAAGACCCTTCAAATCCACTTCAAACCTGAACTGGTCCATGAAAAATAGCGAGTTTGAAAATTCTGTGAAAAATTGTAAAGTTGCTGCTGAACTTTGAAGCCCTCTGGTGTCTTCCAAAAGTAAACACTTGTCAATTTTATGATGAAAATATAAAGTAGACATATTGTATATGTGAATCCCAAAAAAAAATATTTGGAATATCCATTTTCCTTACAAGCAGAGAGCTTCAAAGTTAGAAAAATGCAAAATTTTCAATTTTTTCATCAAATTTTGGGATTTTTCAACAAGAAAGGATGCAAGTTACCACAAAAATTTACCACTATGTTAAAGTAGAATATGTCACGAAAAAACAATCTCGGAATCAGATTGATAAGTAAAAGCATTCCAGAGTTATTAATGTTTAAAGTGACAGTGGTCAGATGTGCAAAAAAGGGCTGCGTCCTAGAGGTGAAGGGGTTAAAGAGTACCTTTCATCAAAAAACTTGATATATTATAGATTAATGTGTGCAGAATAACTTTCCAATTGCATGTTAGTAAAAAAATATGCTTCTTTCTATTTAATTTTCCACTTTGAAAAAATGACCACTAGAGGTCTCCCTACCAGTCCTGGCCGCAAGCCCTTTTTAAAAAATATATATATATTTTTTTTATAGATTTTATACTCATACTGGAGTCCTAAATCTCAGACTGCAGCTGGGACACAGACAAGCTCAGCACTGCTCCCTGCCTGTCAATCAGACAGGAACCAGCACTGTGCTCATAGCACAGCAGGGCATACTCCTGTCTCTGCCTTACTGCATGCCCTCATTCATTTAATTTTACTATCTAAGCTCCGGTCTTTCTTCTCTCTGCACATGCAGTTGTAAACAGAGAGAAAAAGATTCAGAGCTGCCTGCTGAGCTTGTCTCTCTGTTTACAACTGCATGTGCAGAGAGACAAGAAAAATCGGAGATAAGATAGTAAAATGAATGAGGGAATGCAGTAAGGCAGAGTCAGGAGTATAACCCGCTTTGCTATGAGCACAGTGCTGGCTCCTGTCTGTCTGATTGACAGGCAGGGAGCAGTGCTGAGCTTGTCTGTGTCCTGGCTGCAGTCTGAGATTTAGGACTCCAGCATGAGTCTGAAATCTATAAAAAGGGCTTGCGGCCAGGACTGGTAGTGGAAAATTAAATAGAAAGAAGCATATTTTTTAATAACATGCAATTGTTGTTCTGCATACATTAATCTATAATATATCAAAAGTTTTTATATATATATATATATATATATATATATATATATATATATATATATATATATATATAAGGTACCCTTTAAGAGGTTTTTGTAGTGGATAATGGAATTTTTTTATTTATTTTTGTTAAATTTTTTTGTTTGCTTTTTATGTAATTTTAGTATCTCCAGAAGTTGTACAGAAGAAACCTAGAGGAAGGCCAAGGATAATAAGGCCACCTCCTTCGCCTCCACCGGAACCTGAAAAGTAAGATTTTTTTTTGTTTTTGTTTTTTTACTTGTTTAGATTTAGATCTGTTGTATTTTGCGCAAGTTTTTTACTTGCCTGTGTCATTGGGGGAGTACACAGACTCCTTGTGTATTGGCTGCTTTGAAGGGAATCTGACATCACCCGCATACCATCTCTCTTCTCTACCCCCCCCCCCCCCCCCCCCCGATCAATGTGCAGCACTTGTGCCAGGCGCTGCTCGTGAGACTGAAACCTGACTACACGCCCCATTCAATAGACAGAAATCGAGGGGGGCGTGGCATGACTTTATGTCTCTGCCTTGACGGTGGGACCCCTGCGATCAGACATCTTATTCCTTATCCTTTGGATAGGGAATAAGATGTCTAAGGCTGGAATACCCCTTTAATGATGTATGAACCGGGAACCTCATGTGATCCTGCTCCATACATGGTGACCCCCAGCTTTTTTTTGTACCCTTTAAATTGTAATTTTCAGACATTGCAATAATAAACACTAAATACTGGAAGGGAGTGAGGCGCCTGCTCGTTAGAGCTTATGGTCTAAGGGATGGCGCTGTGTCAAGGGGAAAAAAATGTTTTTATTTATGCAGTTCAGCCATATTAGTGTTCATTAACACCACAAATATTCCATAAAGCTGTTGGATCTCAATTATTTAAATGAGCCAAACGGAGTAAGCTAGTGACTCTGTTCTGCTCATTTTTGACAGTATCTGTTTTATTGCAAGTCTAAAATACAGGGCAGGCCACAGTTTTCAGTCCAGCAGCAAAACCGTACACAGTCCAAAATACTCTGCCCCCTATGTAGCCCTATACATAGGAGGTAGTCCATGAAAAGGGGGGTGAACCAGTCACCAACCAATCTCTTAATATCTATAGTGCATACGGCTAGGGGAAAATTAAATATTACTGAAGTTTAAGTATTAAGATACAGCACTAAATATATAATATGTATTATGTGGGAATTATCTTATTAAGTAGTTAGGATACATAACTAATCTGTAAGGATCTGATTTCTTTAATAAAGAATAGAACTCAGTTCTCTGCAGGAGAAAATTAAGTGCCATTACCCAAAGACTACAATCTACAGGGTGGGCCATTTATATGGATACACCTTAATAAAATGGGAATGGTTGGTGATATTAACTTCCTGTTTTTGGCACATTAGTATATGTGAGGGGGAAACTTTTCAAGATGGGTGGTGACCATGGCGGCCATTTTGAAGTCGGCCATTTTGAATCCAACTTTTGTTTTTTCAATACGAAGAGGGTCATGTGACACATCAATTGGGAATTTCACAAGAAAAACAATGATGTGCTTGGTTTTAATGTAACTTTATTCTTTCATGAGTTATTTACACGTTTCTGACCACTTATAAAATGTGTTCAATGTGCTGCCCATTGTGTTGGATTGTCAATGCAACTCTCTTCTCCCACTCTTCACACACTGATAGCAACACCGCAGGAGAAATGCTAGCACAGGCTTCCAGTATCCATAATTTCAGGTGCTGCACATCTTGTATCGTCACAGCATGGACAATTGCCTTCAGGTGATAAGTCTAAGGGGGTCAGATTAGGAGACCTTGGGGGCCATTCAACTAGCCCACGACGACCAATCCACTTTCCAGGAAACTGTTCATCTAGGAATGCTCGGACCTGACACCCATAATGTGGTGTGGCACCATCTTGCTGGAAAAACTCAGGGAACGTGCCAGCTTCAGTGCATAAAGAGGGAAACACATCATCATGTAGCAATTTCACATATCCAGTGGCCTTGAGGTTTCCATTGATGAAGAATGGCCCCCTTAGACTTTTATATTTGGGGTCATCTGAAGGCAATTGTCTATGCTGTGAAGATACGAGATGTGCAGCACCTGAAACTACGGATACTGGAAGCCTGTGCTAGCATTTCTCCTGTGGTGTTGCTATCAGTGGGAGAAGAGGGTTGCATTGACAATCCAACACAATGGGCAGCACATTGAACACATTTTATAAGTGGTCAGAAACTTGTAAATAACTCATGAAAGAATACAGTTACGTTAAAACCAAGCACATCATTGTTTTTCTTGTGAAATTCCCAATAAGTTTGATGTGTCACACGACCCTCTTCCTATTGAAAAAACAATAGTTGGATTCAAAATGGCCGACTTCAAAATGGCCACCATGGTCACCACCCATCTTGAAAAGTTTCCCCCTCACATATACTAATGTGCCACAAACAGGAAGTTAATATCACCAACCATTCCCATTTTATTAAGGTGTATGCATATAAATGGCCCACCCTGTTTATCATTTAAGCTAAATTGATTTAACATTAGTCTCCATATTTAATTTCTTCAGCATGCAAATAAGTTAACTTTATCAAATAAGAAACCTGTGTATCTTATGAGACTATATATAATAGAAAAATCGAATTTGTGCTGAGACTTGTAGTCCCTTAAGCAGATGACGGACATCCTCATGGTGATTTCATGAATGTCCACCATTAAAGGGGTACTACTGTGGAAAAAATCAACTGGTGCCAGAAAGTTAAACAGATTTGTAAATCACTTCTATTAAAAAATCTTAATCCTTCCAGTACTTTTTAGGGGCTGTATCCTAAAGAGAAATCCAAAAAAGAATTGCATTTCCTGTGATGTCCTGACCACAGTGCTCTCTGCTGACCTCTGCTGTCCATTTTAGGAACTGGAGAAAATCCCCATAGCAAACATATGCTGTTCTGGACAGTTCCTAAAATGGACAGCAGAGGTCAGCAGAGACCACTGTGGTCAGGACATCACAGGAAATGCATTTCTTTTTGGATTTCTCTTTGGGATACAACCCCTAAAAAGTACTGGAAGGATTAAGATTTTTTTTAATAGAAGTGATTTACAAATCTGTTTAATTTTCTGGCACCAGTTGATTGAAAAAAAAAAAAGTTTTCCACGGTACTACCCCTTTAACCCCCTTTAGGCGCCATTATCAGTAGCAATCACATAATTTAGGAGCCTTTAAAGTCCCCTTGCCTGCAACATGTTTGTAGGGGCCCGATTTTATGTCCACTGGAGGTCTCCTTACCTGTTCAGTACAGGTCCCATTGCAATCTGTAGAAACTCTGCTCTTGCAGGCATAGCATTTTTCTGTATTTGCTCCTAAAAGTCCCCTAAAAAGGACTTGTGTTAATGGTTTTTTAAAATATAAAAGACTCTCCCCTTATAAAAACTTAAATTGCCCCATTTTTCAAATTAAAAAACATATTTCATATCACCCAGTGTTGAATTCTTCTGTACTTTTTGACATATGCAAACATATTGAACCCCTTAACGACCACGGACGTAAATGTACGTCCTGGTTTGGCGGTACTTCACACACCAGGACATACGGAACGGTGCTTGCGTCATACACGGCAGGTTCCCGCCGTTAATGGCAGACATCCGCGATCGTGCGGATGTCGGCCGTTAACCCCCTCAGATGCCGTGATCAGTACTGATCACGGCATCTGCGGCAATGTGCAAGTTAAAATAGATGATCGGATAGCAGCGCTGCCACGGCGATCCAATCATCTGTAATGGCGGACGGAGGTCCACTCACCTGCCTCCATCCGTCTCCCGATGTCTCCTGCTCTGGTCTGAGATCGAGCAGACCAGAGCAGGAGATAGCCGATGATACTGACCAGTGCTATGTCCTATGCATAGCACTGAACAGTATTAGCAATCAAATGATTGCTATAGTCAGTCAACTATGGGGACATAAAAAGTGTGAAAAAGTAAAAAAAAGTTAAAAATCCCCTCCCCCAATAAAAATGAAAATTGTCAGTTTTTCCCATTTTACCCCCAAAAAGCGAAAAAAAAAATTTATATACATATTTTTTATCGCCGCATGTGTAAATGTGTGAACTATCAAAAGAAAATGTTAATGATCCCGTATGGTGAATGGCGTAAACGTAATTTTTTTTTAAAGTACAAAAATGCTGCTTTTTTGTCCCATTTTATTCCCAAAAAAATTAAAAAATTATCTAAAAGTTTTATATAGGCAAATGTGGTATTGATAAAAAGTACAGATGATGGCGCAAAAAATGAGCCCTCATACCGCCCTATATATGGAAAAATACAAAAGTTATAGGTTGTCAAAATAAGGTGATTTTAGATTACTGATTTTGTACAAAAAGTTTGATTTCTTTTTAACCCCTTAAAGGGGTAGTCTAGTGGTGAAAAACGTATCCCCTATCCTACGGATAGGGGATAAGTTTTAGATCGCGGGGGGTCCGACCGCTGGGGCCCCCTGCGATCTCTCTGTACGGGGGCCAGGCTCTCCGGGGTTGGACCCCCCGCGATCTCAAACTTATCCCCTATCTTTAGGATAGGGGATAAGTTGTTCACCACTGGGTCACCACTGGACTACTCCTTTAAGGACCAGGCCATTTTTACACCTTAGGACCAGAGCGTTTTTTGAACATCTGACCACTGTCACTTAATAACTCTGGAATGCTTTTAGTTATCATTCTGATTCCGAGGTTGTTTTTTTGTGACATATTCTACTTTAACATGGCGGTAAATTTTTGTGGTAATTTGCATACTTTCTGAAAAATCCCAAAATTTGATGAAAAATTTTAAATTTTGCATTTTTCTAACTTTGAAGCTCTCTGCTTGTAAGGAAAATGGATATTCCATTCCAAATATCCATTAATGGATATATTTTTTTAATTCACATTTCCAATATGTCTACTTTTATGTTGGCATCATAAAATTGACAAGTTTTTACTTTTGGAAGACACCAGAGGGCTTCAAAGTTCAGCAGCAATTTTCCAATTTTTCACAAAATTTTCAAACTCACTATTTTTCAGGGACCAGTTCAGGTTTGAAGTGGATTTGAAGGATCTTCGTATTAGAAATACCCCATAACAGACCCCATTATGAAAACTGCACCCCCCAAAGTATTCAAAATGACATTCAGTCAGCGTTTTAACCCTTTAGGTGTTTCACAGGAATAGCAGCAAAGTGAAGGGGAAAATTCACAATCTTCATTTTTTACTCTTGCATGTTCTTGTAGACCCAATTTTTGCATTTTTACAAGGGGTAAAAGGAGAAAAATTTTACTTGTATTTGTAGCTCAATTTCTCTTGAGTAAGCACATGCCTCATATGTCTATGTAAAGTGTTCGGCGGGCTCAGAAGCGAAGGAGCGACAAGGGGATTTTGGAGAGTAAGTTTTTCTGAAATGGTTTTTGGGTTGCATGTTGCATTTAGGAAACCCCTATGGTGTCAGAACAGGAAAAAAAAACACATGGCATACCATTTTGGAAACTAGACCCCTTGAGGAACGTAACAAGGAATAAAGTGAGCCTTAATACCCCACAGGGGTTTCACAACTTTTGCATATGTAAAAAAAAATATATATTTTTTTCCACTAAAATGTGTCCCCCTCCCCCCCCCCCCCAAATTTCACATTTTTGCAAGGGTTAATAGCAGAAAAGACCCCCCAAAATTTGTAACCCCCATCTCTTCTGAGTATGGAGATACCCCATAAGTTGACCTGAAGTGCACTACGGGGAACTACAATGCTCAGAAGAGAAGGAGTCATATTTGGCTTTTTGAGAACAAATTTTGGTCGGGGGGCATGTCGCATTTATGAAGCCCCTATGGTGCCAGAACAGCAAAAAAAAAAAAAAAACATGGCATACCATTTTGGAAACTAGACCCCTTGAGGAACGTAACAAGGAATAAAGTGAGCCTTAATACCCCACAAGGGTTTCACGACTTTTGCATATGTAAAAAAAAAAAAAAATTTTCACAAAAATGTTCCCCCCCAAATTTCACATTTTTGCAAGGGTTAATAGCAGAAAATTCCCCCCAAAATTTGTAACCCCATTTCTTCTGAGTATGGAAATACCCCATGTGTGGACGTCAAGTGCCCTGCGGTCGAACTACAATGCTCAGAAGAGGAGGAGCGCCATTGAGCTTTTGAAGAGTGAATTTGTTTGGAATGGTAGTTGGGGGCCATGTGCGTTTACAAAGGCCCCCCGTGGTGCCAGAACAGTGGACCCCCCCACATGTGACCCCATTTTGAAACTAGACCTCCTCACAAAATGTAATAAGGGGTGCAGTGAGTATTTACACCCCACTGGCATTTGACAGATCTTTGGAACAGTGGGCTGAGCAAATGAAAAATAAAATTTTTCATTTTCACGGACCACTGTTCCAAAAATCTGTCAGACACCTGCGGGGCATAAATGCTCACTGTACCCCTTATTACATTACGTGAGGGGTGTAGTTTCCAAAATGGGGTCACATGTGGGGGGGTCCATTGTTCTGGCACTATGGGGGCTTTGTAAACACGTGGCCTTCAATTCCGGACACATGTTCTCTTCAAAAATCCCAATGGCGCTCCCTCTCTTCTGAGCATTGTAGTTCGCCCGCCGAGCACTTTGCATCCACATTTGGGGTATTTTCTTACTCAGTAGAAATGGGGTTACAAATTTTGGGGGGCTTTTTTTCCCCTTCTTTTCCCTTGTGAAAATGAAAAATTTAGGGTAACGCCAGCATTTTAGTGAAAAATTTTTTTTTTTCATTTTCCCATCCAACTTTAACAAAAAAATTAAGGCTCACTATACCCCTTGTTACATTCCGTGAAGGGTGTAGTTTCCAAAATGGGGTCACATGTCGGTATTTATTTTTTTTGCGTTTGTCAGAACCGCTGTAAAATTAGCCACCCCTGTGCAAATCACCAATTTAGGCTTCAAATTTACATGTGCGCTCTTACTCTTGAGCCTTGTTATGCGCCCGCAGATCATTTTACGCCCACATCTGGGGTATTTCCGTACAAATTTTGGGGGTCTTTTTTTTTCCTTTTACCTCTTGTGAAAATAAAAAGTAAAGAGCAAATTATTTTTTTTACACTAACAGGCTGGTGTAGACCCCAAAATTTCCTTTTCATAAGGGGTAAAAGGAGAAAAAGCCCCCCAAAATGTGTAGTGTAATTTCTCCCGAGTACGCAGATACCCCATATGTGGCCGTAAACTATTTCCTTGAAATACGACAGGGCTCCGAAGTGAGAGAACGCCTTGCGCATTTGAGGACTAAATTAGGGATTGCATAGGGGTGGACATAGGGGTATTCTACAGGGTGCCTCCTGCTGTTGCTAAACTCCCAGCATGCCTGGACAGTCAGTGGCTGTCTGGAAATGCTGGGAGTTGTTGTTTTGCAACAGCTCGAGGCTTCGTTTTGGAAACGCTGCCATACAATACGTTTTAAATTTTTATTGGGGGGGGGGGGACAGTGTAAGGGGGTTTATATGTAGTGTTTTACCCTTTATTATGTGGTAGTGTAGTGTTTTTAGGGTACATTTGCACTGGCGGAGGTTTACAGTGAGTTCCCTGCTAGGAGTTTGCGCTGCGGCGAAAAATTTGCCGCAGCTCATACTTGAAGCAGAAAACTTACTGTAAGCCTGCCTGTGTGAATGTACCCTGTACATTCAAATGTGGGGGGGGGGGGGGGGGGCAAACCTCCAGCTGTTTCAAAATTACAACTCCCAGCATGTACTGACAGACCATGCAGGCTGGGAGTTGTACTTTTGCAACAGCTGGAGGCACACTGGTTGGAAAACCTTCAGTTAGGTTCTGTTATCTAACTCAATATTTTCCAACCAGTGTCCCTCCAGCTGTTGCAAAACTACAACTCCCAGCATGTACTGATCACCGAAGGGCATGCTGGGAGATGTAGTTATGAAACAGCTGGAGGGATCACAACTACAATTCCGAGCATGCTGGGATTTGCAGTTTTGCAACATCTGGAGAGCTACAGTATAGAGACCACTGCAAACTGTGGCCCTCCAGATACTGCAAAACTACAAATCCCAGTATGCCCAGACAGCAAACAGTTGTGTGGGCATGCTAGGAGTTGTAGTTTTGCAAGATCTGGAGGGCTATAGTTCAGAGACTACCATATAGTGGTCTCAAACTGTAGCCCTCCAGCTGCTGTAAAACTACAACTCCCAGCATGCCCAAACAGCTGTCTGGGCATGCTGGGAGTTGTAGTTTTGCAACATCTGGAGGGCTACAGTATAGAGACCACTATATAGTGGTCTCTGACTGCAGCCCTCCAGATGTTGCTAGGCAACTTACCGGCTTCTGTTGGATCCAGGGAGCTTGCTGCACGACATCGCCGCCCGCCGATCTCCGACACCGATCGTCGCCTGCAGCCTCCGCAGATCGGCAAGTGGACTCCGGCGCCGGTCCTCTGTCGTTAACGAAAGTTAACCCCCCCGCGCCCGATCTGCTGTTGGTGGTCGCGTCTAGACCACCAATAGCAGGGATAGGAGGGGTGGCACCCCTGCCACCTCACTCCTATCTCTTCAGGGGGATTGTGGGTGTCTTAGACACCAGCGATCCCCCTTATATTCCGGGTCACCATAGGCCCGTAATGACCCGGAATCGCGCAAATGGCAAGTGTGAATTCACTTGCGATTTGCGCCGATCGCCGACATGGGGGGGTCTGATGACCCCCCTGGGCATTTGCTCGATTGGATCGATATCAGTAGTCACCCCGATCCCCGCCCGGCGCGCGGGAGGGACCAAAATTCCCTTAGACGTACACGTACGTCCTTGGTCCTTAAGGGGTTAAGCGGTAAAAAAAATATAAAAGTATCTAGTCATGGGTATCATTTTAATCGTATTGACCCACAGAATAAAGAACACATGTCATTTTTGAAAACAAAACCCTCCAAAATTTGTAAAATTGTGGTTTTAATTTAAATTTCCTCCCTAAAAAATGTTTTTGAGGGTTTGCCGTACATTTTATGGTAAAATAAGAGGTTTCATTACAAAGTACAAATGGTCACGCAAAAAACAAGCCCTTAAATGGGCACTGTCACCAACTTTATTTTTTGATATGTTGTAGTACTTATGTACTACAACATATCTCTAATATACTTTTATTTTTATTTTTTTCATTAAAAAGGTTTAATTTACATAAAAAAAACGGCCACTGAAAAAGGACTGATTTTGGAGTGGCAATCGGTCCTTTTTCAGTTAGGCTGCACTCGCTCCCTGCCTGTCAGACAGGCGGGAGCGAGCGCATTGGCTCCCTGCCCATTTGCTGGGAGGCCACTCCTCCCGCACATCGCCGCCGCCGCTGTCCCTGCACGCCCGCTGCCGGACTCTGCAGTAACTGCAAGTGTAATGAGGTAACAGGGTATGCGGGGTGGGGGGGCCTTGGGGGAGGAGGAAACGGGCTAGTGCCGTAGCAGGGGGGGGGGGGGGGACGGGCTAGCAAAAAAGAAATAGGATGGTGGGAGCTACCCTTTAAATGGGTCTGTAGATGGAAATAAAAAAGATTATGGATTTTAGAAGGAGAGGAGGAAAAAACGAAAACACTAAAATAAAATTGGCTTGGTCCTTAAGGGGTTAAACGTTTAGCTCAATTGGCTTCTCTAGATATAGTTGTGTTAAAGGGGTAGTCCAGTGGTGAAAAACTTATCCCCTATCCTAAGGATAGGGGATAAGTTTGAGATCGCGGGGGGTCCGACCGCTGGGGCCCCCTGCGATCTCTCTGTACGGGGCCCCGGCTCTCCGCCGAGATAGCGGGTGTCGACCCCCGCACGAGGCGGCGGCCGACACGCCCCCTCAATACATCTCTATGGCAGAGCCGGAGATTGCCGAAGGCAGCGCTTCGGCTCTGCCATAGAGTTGTATTGAGGGGGCGTGTCGGCCGCCGCCTCGTGCGGAGGTCGACACGCCCCCTTCCAGCGGGCTGTCGGGGCCCCGTACAGGAGATCGCGGGGGGCCCCAGGGGTCGGACCCCCCGCGATCTGCAACGTATCCCCTATCCTTAGGATAGGGGAGAAGTTGCTCACCACTGAATCACCACTGGACTACTCCTTTAAGCTTGCAGCAGTGTGCTTCACTACCTGGCTCTTTGCTCAGCCTAATTGCAGGAGACTGTCTCCTTTTGAGTCAGGGAGTGAATTGCCTTGCCCCACGCTTCACCTGGCTCTCTAGTGTCGATTTATTTTAATTTATTTTTTTAATAAATTACAGTAATTGTTTTAGGTAATTTTTAAATCAGTGCTAATTGTAAGATAGGTTGCATTTGTTTTTTGCAAGTTGACTATTGTGTTAATATTCCATCTATTTTCTCACCTACTTTACATCTAGCATAAGAGCTGTTCTTTCTGTTTTTCTTTCTGAATAGTCAAAGTGAAGAAGATCAGAATAAAAAGGCTGCCTTGGATATCAAACTTCAAAAGCAGCAGCCTGTAAGAAAAGATGAAGGTGGAACTGGAGAGGAAGAAGAAAAACAAAGAAGAGAAACAAACAAAAAGGAAACCGAAACTAAGAAGAAAGTTGCTGACAAAGTTTCAGATTCTGAGGATAATGATCGGGAAGAAGAAAAGGTGCGCATTTTATTGTGTGGGTGTATAGATGGCTTATTTTATTTTTTAACCCTTCGTTACCTCCCAAATGTTTTGTGGCTTACGTTTTCGGTGTAGATCACTGCGTTTATACAATTAAATGACATCAGGGCAATCTCTGATGTCTGTCACTACGGCAGACATCTGCTGCTGATAGCAATGGGCCTGGTTACAGTGTGACTACCAACAGTTGGCCACTGAGCACGTACAGAGGAATCCAAATTAACAACACTATAACTCCGGGGGGTTAGCAAAAACCTCTATATAGGTATGTGTTCTAATAAAATATAACTTTTATTACAAAATGTTAATTTGGTGAAAAAAACACACAATTAAAACCACTAACCCAATGGCATCACTATTGTGTCACGTCGTAACAAGTGACCACAGGTATATACATTGGTCAGTTAGTAATTGACAATCAAAGTATGCTAAGACCCGCACACTTAGTGAAACTTGCATGATTGATTAGAATAATCAGTCACTGATTATTACTGACCATGGGTATTGATTAGGCTATATGGATTAAGGGTGCTCAACCACCCTCAAGGGGTAATCCTTTATTCACACCCTTAGTGGCAGGGATAATTAGCTTCAGTGTCTACATTAGTTTACACATCACTCCTAGGAGTAACATTGCCAAGTGATGTGACCATGTGGTTCACTTGATATTATGTATCTCAATATCTCTTATCGATGTCCTGTACCCTGCTGTGCACCGCAGGTACAGACTATTAGGCTTATAGTCGCCAGCCACTTGATTCCTAGAGTTACATTTTGTAGGCACGAATTAGTGTAAGATGCATTTGGAAAGCCATTTAAAGGGTATAACAGTCAAACCCGACATGTTTCGCCACTCAACGTGGCTTTATCAAGGGGAATGACCGACAGCATTGAGTGTCAGAAGAATGTGAGGCCCTTTTGTCTATCCAGGATGATGTCATTATCAAACTAGCCAATATTAACCACTATACTATCAGCCAATGCCACCAATTCCTCATCCACTATGTACCCATTCACTGTTCATCATAATTGCACCTTACTCTGTGAGCCAATCTGTAATCATTGGTTGACATCACCTGCCACCAGTAGCCCCCATTTGCTTACCGCCAATGGGAGTAACCTATTTCCATGCTAATCACCTGTCGGTACGATGTAAACATCCGCCCGCATCATTGCAGGAATGCGCAGACTCTGCTATCGATGTCGGCTGCTCTCCTCGGATCATGTGACAAGTCCAGGGCATTCAACTATTTCTTACCTACATACAACCGTTGTGAATAGAACTACAACCTGAGGCAGTATCTTCTTCATTCGTGCCAATATTAATAGATATGAAAAACCTGATGCGGCGTATCGGTCCGCATATATCTTGCCACTTTTAAACAATTGTACATATCAGGTACTATTGGCATGATAAATATTTTTTGCATTTCCAAGCCAATAAACCCTAGGCCCAAGGGTCCTAGAATATCATAGTTATGGGCATGGTGGCATAATACCTTTTGTACCACATAATTCCAAAGGTCTATATTATGATGAGCACATACCAAAATGAGTAGGCGCATTCCTGAATGATGCGGGTGGATGTTTACATCGTACTGACAGGTGACTGGCATGGTATTAGGTTACTCCCGTTGGTAAGCAAATGAGGGCTACTGGTAGCGATTGACATCAACCAATGATCAGATTACAGATATGCTCACATAGTAAGGTGCAGTTATGATGAACAGTGAATGGGTACATAGTGGATGAGGAATTGGTCACATTGGCTGATAGTATGATGGTTTCTATTGGCTATTTTGAGTATGACATCATCTTGGATACACATAAAAGGGGCTCATTTTCTACTGACACTCAATGCTGTCAGTCGTTCTCCTTGATAAAGCCACATTGAGTGGCAAAACATGTCGGGTGTGAGAGGTACACCTTTTTAAATGGCTTTACCAATGCATCTTATACTAATTAGGGCCTACAAAAAAGTATCTCTTCGAATAAAGTGGCTGGCGACCGTAAACCTATTAGTCTGTACCTGCGGTGCTCAGCAGGGTACTGGACACCGATAAGAGATATTGAGATACATAATATCAAGTGAACCACATGGACCCATGACTTGGCAATGTTACTCGTAGGAGTGATATGTAAACTAATGTAGACATTGAAGCTAATTATCCCTGCCACAAAGGGTGTGAATAAAGGGTTATCCCTTTAGGGTGGTTGAGCACCCCTAATCCATATAGCCTAATTAAAGGGGTACTCCACTGGGGGGAAAAAGTTAAACATTAGCAAATTACTTGCATAAAAAAAAAAATCCCAATCCTTCCAGTGCTTATCAGCTGCTGTATACTACACAGGAAGTTAACAAACATCGCCATCCTGGCGAGAGAACAACGCTCCCTAGAGATCCAAGTGAGCCCCAATAAACGATAAGGCATACCAGAAGAATCTGCAAGGAATAATACAGAGGGCTACTCTGAGGCCCGGATACTACTCGGGGGACAGGTGAAATATAGAAATTTAGGGAGGTAAATCATTTTAAAGATATTGATCCTGCCTGCCAGGGAGAGTGGGATGGTAGACCATGCATGCAGTCGCTCTACAGTGGAGTGCAATAGTGGCTCCAAGTTGAGAGGCATATAGTCTAACAGGGACAGAGTAACCTCCACTCCCAAGTATCGAAAACGGGGAACCATCTGCACCCCAGCCGGAAGAGAGGGCGGAAGGGGGAGCCCAGAAGAAAGCGCCATCAGGGAGGATTTAGTCCAGTTAACCTGCAGGCCTGAAATTGCACCAATTCTGGTAAGTAAGTCCATAAGGGACAGCAGGGAACCCTCAGCATCCGCTATATATACCAGAGTATCATCTGCGTAAATGGAAACCTTTTCCACAATAGACTCCCTGGGAATGCCACATATATCTGGGTCCCTCCGTATGGCAGCTGCCAATGGCTCTATCGCAAGCGCAAATAAAAAGTGAGAGAGCGGGCACCCCTGTCTTGTCCCCCCAACCCAGGGAGAATGGGGCCAAAATGTCCAAATTAGTACGGGTCCGTACCCTAGGCTTATCATACAGCAGGCGAACCCAAGCACAAAAGCGGGGACCAAACCCAAACGACCCCAACACCTCCCAGAGATAAGGCCACAAAACAGAGTAAAAGGCTTTATAGATATCCAAGCTCACCACCGCACCCCGTGGGAAAGCCCCTGTCTACGGCCCCTATGTTGCGCTGCAGACGTTTCACGTTTACATCTGTGGCCCTGCCTGACATAAACCCAGTTTGGTCAGGATGAATGATAGCACCGTAATTCTATACAATCGACTAGCTAGGACTCTGGCCATAATTTTGATATCCACATTCAGAAGGGAAATAGGTCTATAGGAGCCAGGGAGCACTGGATCCTTCCCAGGTTTAGGAAGCACAACGATGAGCGCCTCCCTCATAGAATCCTGGAGGGTACCTGCATCGATGGATGGAGTGAAACAATCTACATAAAATAGGGGCCAGACGCTCCTCATTCATCCTATACCGATCACATACCATCCCGTCTAAACCCTGAGTCTTCCCCCGAGGGAGATCTTTAATAGCATGAGCCACCTCCTCCACAGTAAAGGGGGTATCCAATGCCTCCGCCTTAGCACGTGTAATCGAACGGAGAGTCAAATCCTGTAAGAAGGAGAAAATCTCCCCCTGACAGGGAACAGAGGGGGCAGCAGGAAGAGTAGAATTCTTGGAAAACTGCATTTATCCCTGGAGGATCCTTAACTACCACCCCATCACTTCCCATGATGCAAGGAATAGAGGCCGTTGGGCGAATAGCCCTAGCCAAATATGCCAATAATTTACCCTTCTTATGTCCAAATTTGAACAGGGCAGCTTCCCTCTCCGCTAACTTCAACTTGACCCTGTCTTTCTGGACAACTAACAACGATCGCTGAGCCTTAGCCCACTCCCTCTCATTTTTAGGGGGACTGATTCCTAACATACTCAGCCTCCAGAACCCCCACCCTCTGTAAGAGTGCACCCTCCATGGCCGACCTACATCTCCGCTGACCGGCGACCCCCCGCGATGAAAGCACCCCTAATCTTGGCTTTGTACGCATCCCACTGCATTAAAAGGGTCAGGATAGTCAGTATTATGTTCCCAGTATTCAGTGTGAGCCACCCCCAAAGCCTCCACAACAGCCTCAGCCTGTAGCCAGCCCGGGTGCATGCGCCATATGCGGGAAGGGGGGGGTAGGGCCAAGGTGCAGAACTACCACAATGGCGGAGTGGTCTGAGATCCCCTTAGAGGTGTAGAAAACTTCTCTTACCGCCGGAAGAAGATCCTCAGACGCCAGAGCCAGATCTATGAGAGAAAACGACCTATGGGCCACAGAGTAAAAGGAGAATGAGGACCCAGTAGGGTATTTCCATCTCCAAAGGTCAGTCAAGCCCAACGCCAACCGCCAGGTATTGAACGTAGAGGAGCCATGGTCAACAGCTGTGGTGCGGTCGAGGACTGGATCAGGAACCACGTTTAAATTCCCTACAAAGAGGACAGTGTCAGAGGGAAAAGAAAGCAGTTCGTTAGTAATGATCCCCAGTACTGAAACTTGGAAAGGGGGGGGGGGGGGGGCACATACACAACAACAAGAACAAAAGAGACAGGCCCCAAAGACCAGTGTAAAAGGACAAACCTCACGAATTGATCACAGGCCACCCGAGAGACAACCAACGGCAGGGTTTTAGTATTCAGCACAGAAACCACCCAAGTGGAGTAGGTAGCATGATAACTCCTCACAATCCAGGCCTGTTTAAGGGCCAGGATCTTCTGACCAGTTACATGGGTCTCTTGTAGGCAGACTATGTGAGGAGACCTTCGCTTCATAAAATCAAGACAAAGGGCCCTCTTAAATTTGGAATTGAGCCCCCAGACATTAAAACTAACGACCCTCAGAGTCCCCATCTGGATATAGTACGCTATTAAGAAGCAGGATGGGCCAACTCCTGACCAGGGAGGATCTAGCACCTCGACCGCACACACCCCACTCACACAACAAACAGACAAACAGACATAACACAAACCTAGAAAAGAAAAACAAATGCAACATAGCATAAAGGAAACAACCCCATGAAGACCCTGTCTAACACTAACCGGGACATACTAAACTGTTAAGCCCTAACACAGTGCAGACCTACACCCACTACAGGCACCTGAGGACACCGAGAAAGACTAGTCTAATAAGCCCCCCAATCACTCCCACCACACCAGAAAGAAAAAATAGGCCTGTAACTGAAAACTATCCCAATAGGACCTAGGGGCACAACCTATGGAGGCCCTACACAAGAATTTAACTCCCTGACCACTAGCTACAAACTTTCACGGAGATCAGTCAGAAACAGGCCAGTACAGCACAGCTCAGTCCGGTGGTCTGGAAGGGGGAGCAGCATCAAACCAACCGAGAGCTTCAGATGGAGAAATAAAGAACTTGGTGGAAGTCCCATCTACCACTCGTAGGCATGCAGGATACAACATGGAATAACGATAGCCCTTGTCTCGCAGCTTCGCCTCCATAAACTGCACCCGATGCTTGCGAAGTTCAACCGAGAAATCAGGGTAAAGGACACACTGCTTCCATCCCGAATAATTTCACCTTTGAGGCGCACAGCCCTAAGGATAGCATCTCTGTCCTTGAAATGAAGAAGCTTAGCCAAGAAGGGACGAGGAGGCTGGGCCGGGACCCGGTGAGCCCGCTCAACCGAAAAGTAGTGAGAGGTGGTGTCTGCTGGAAGAATCTCCTTCAGCCAGGATTCGAGGAACCGTACAGGATCTTGCCCCTCAACTCTTTCAGGAAAACCCACGAGGTGGATATTATTGCATCTCAGGCGATTCTCTATGTCGTCCAGATGGCTCAGCACCCCTGTCACCTGTCTCCGCAGTGAGTCAACCTGCTCCGGGAGCGGGTGCAGGGTATCTTCCACCGCAGAAACTCTGCGTTCCAACTCCCCGGTACATTCACAAATCTTTTGTGTTTCATGCCGGAGAATAACAAACTCCTGTCTCAGCTCATCCACCTTTGTCACCATGATGGACTGACAGGATGTAAAGGCAGCCAGAAGTTCAGAAAACCGCTGGTCCAGTGCCACAGCATCATGCATTTGACGAGCAGGAGACTGTTGCTGCGGAGGAGACAGAGAGCCCTCAAAGAATGACAGCGGAGGGTCAGGAGATGTCACCCCAAGGGCGATCCGGATCCCGGGAGAACTGGCTCTGTACTTTCGCCGCCTGCTTAGACACCTTAGCGGCCAATGGAGATGGAGCACCGGGGTCCAAGTGCGAGGGGCCCCACGGAACGGGAGGACCCCTTATTAGAGGAGGCATCCTCATCAGAAGTCGGTCTTGGAGCATCAACATTCGGTTTAGATTTCTTGTGCCTCTGGCTGCCACAGGGGGGCAGCCCATGGTCAGGAGGGAAAGGCAGAGAGCAAGTAGAAAATCACTAGAGTCCAAGCACCACAGCAGAGCACCACAAGTCCCAGCAATGCACCACCCAGAAGCACTGGCAACAGTCTCCAACAGTATGCAGAAGAGCCCCAACAGCAGTTTCACCTTGGGGAGAGGAGCAGTCCAGGAACTCTTGATAGGACTGAAGGAGCCACAGAGTCTGGCCAGCGAGGGGTTGCAGAACTCACCGCTCCCACTACAGCAGCCTCAGCCAAGAGCACAGTAGAGCCCCGGGGCAACGGGAAGCCACGCCCACAAAGCCCCTAATGGCACCAGCCTTTCCTCTATAGCAGACCCCGAGCTCACAGCCTCCCAGGGACCTGGAGAGCCGCCCGGACCACAGCCGACAGCAGAAGCCCCTCACCGCAGCCTCCGCCAGCCAGATTTACTCCTACTCTGGATAGTTCTTAAATTGGACAGAGGTGTCAGCACAGAGCACTGTGGTCAGGCAGAAAGGAAATTCAAAAATAAAAGCACTTCCTCTGTAGTATACAGCAGCTGATAAGTACTGGAAGGATTAAGATTTTTAAATACAAATAATTTACAAATCTGTTTTAACTTTCTGGCACCAGTTGATGTAACCAAGGACATACCGGTACGTCCTGAGTCCTCTGCCTTACTATAACGCAGGGGCCATAGCATGAGCAGTCAAAAGGCAGAATCATTGATCTATGTTCTCCTATGGGATAATAAAGATCAATGTAAAAGATCAGTGTGTGCAGTGTTATAGCCCCATATGGGAGCTATAACACTGCAAAAAAAGTGTGTGTGTGTGTGTGGGGGGGGGGGGGGGGGGAGTTAATAAAGATCAATTAACCCCTTCCATAATAAGTTTGAATCACCCCCCCCCCCCCCTTTTACATAAAAAAAAAAAAAAGTGTAAATAAAAATAAACATGTGATCTTGCCACGTGTGGAAATGTCCGAATTTTAAAAATATATATAGTTTAAACCGCATGGTCAATGGCGTACACGCAAAAAAATCCCAAAGTCCAAAATAGCGTATTTTTGGTCACTTTATATCATGAAAAATAAAAAGCAATCAAAAAGTCTGATCACTACAAAAATGGTACAGCTAAAAACTTCAGCTCACGGCGCAAAAAATGAGCCCTCATACCGCTCCGTACACGGAAAAATAAAGTTATAGGGGTCAGGCGATGACAATTTTAAACATATAAATTTTCCTGCATGTAGTTCAAACCTATATAAGTAGGGTATCATTTTAATCTTATGGACCTACAGAATAAAGATAAGGTGTTATTTGTACTGAAAAATGTACTGCGTAGAAACGAAAGCCCCCAAAAGTTACAAATTGGGGTTTTTTTTCCTTCAATTTTGTCGCACGATTTTTATTTTATTTTTTCCTGTTTCGCCGTAGATTGTTGGGTAAAATGACTGGTGTCATTACAAATAGGATTGGTGGCACAAAAAATAAGCCATGATATGGATTTTTAGGTGCAAAATTGAAAGGGTTATGATTTTTAAAAAGTAGGGAGGAAAAAACGAAAGTACAAAAACTGAAAAAATGCTTGGTACTTAAGGGGTTAAAAGAAAAGAATATTTTTCAGTGGAGTACCCCTTTAATATCCATAGTGGCAGTGATTGATTATTCTAATCAATTGGGTAAGTGTGTGGGTCTTAGCATACTGTGATTGCCAATTACTGACAAATGTATATACCTGAGGTAATGGTTACGATATGACAAGATAGTGATGCCATTGGGTTAGTGGTTTTAATTGAGTGTGTGTGTTTGTTTTCTCACCTATTTTACATTTTGTAATAAGTTAGATTTTATTAGAACACATACCTCTCGAGCTTTCCCATGGCATACATGTACATCATGGGTGGGGAGACTGAGGTTAATCAATGACTAGTTCTACAAATTCCTGATCATATTGAGACTCGAATTTATATATGCATTTTCTATCTTAGCAATTTTAAAGTGACATGTTAGCTATTAGAGATGAGCGAAGTTACAGTTAATCGATTCTTCACAAACTTCTCGACTCGACAGTTTATGATGACTTTAGCCTGCATATATTAGTTCAGCTTACAGGTTCTCCAATCGGCTGGAAAAGGTGGATACAGTCCTAGGTCCTGGAACATTGTAACTTGAAACCATAGAGCAGTGTTTCCCAACCTTTTTCGGGTCGGGGGACACTTCGGAAATTTTTTTTTCCTCGGGGCACCGCTACCGAGGTTGACAAGCAAGAAAAAAAAAGGAAAAACTGTAAAAAAACGCAATGCACTATATCTATTTTTGTAGTTTAAAGTGCTGCTTTATACTGCAACTCACCAATGACGTCTTCTCTAATTTGCATCGTTGCCTTCTCTTCTCCATCTGGTCTGGGCCATCATCACGATTTCTTCCACACACAATTCTTCACCTTTAAACCTGCAAAACAAACCTATTAGGCGCCAAACTTCTTTTTCTTTTTTTTTACATGGGTGACAGAGGGGTGTAGAAGAGTGGACATGGGTGACAGAGGGGTGGACATGGGTGACAGGGGTTTAGAGAGGTGTTGAGGAGTGTACATGGGTGACAGAGGGGTGTACATGGGTGACAGAGGGGTGCAGAAGAGTGTACATGGGTGACTGGTGTAGAGGAGCGTACATGGGTGACGGGTGTAGAGGAGCATACATGGGTGAAAGGGGTGTATAGGAACGTACATGGGTGACGGGTGTAGAGGAGTGTACATGGGTGACAGATGGGTGTACATGGGTGACAGGGGTGTAGAGGAGTGTACATGGTTGACACGGGTGTAGAGGAGTGTACAGAGGGGTGTAGAGGAGTGTACATGGGTGACAGGGGTATAGAGGAGTGTTCATGGGTGACAGATGGGTGTACATGGGTTACAGAGGGGTGTAGAGGAGTGTACATGGGTGACAGGGGTGTAGAGGAGTGTACATGGGTGACAGAGGGGTGTACATGGGTGACAGGGGTGTAGAGGAGTGTACATGGGTGACACGGGTGTAGAGGAGTGTACATGGGTGACACGGGTGTAGAGGAGTGTACATGGGTGACAGATGGGTGTACATGGGTGACAGGGGTGTAGAGGAGTGTACATGGGTGACACGGGTGTACAGGAGTGTACATGGGTGACACGGGTGTAGAGGAGTGTACATGGGTGACAGAGGGGTGTAGAGGAGTGTACATGGGTGACAGGGGTGTACATGGGTGACAGAGGGGTATAGAGGGGTGTACATGGGTGACAGAGGGGTATAGAGGAGTGTACATGGGTGACAGATGGGTGTACATGGGTGACAGAGGGGTGTAGCGGAGTGTACATGGGTGACAGAGGGGTGTACATGGGTGACAGGGGTGTAGAGGGGTGTACATGGGTGACAGGGGTGTAGAGGAGTGTACATGGGTGACAGAGGGGTGTACATGGGTGACAGAGGGGTATAGAGGAGTGTACATGGGTGACGGGTATAGAGGAGTGTACATGAGTGACAGATGGGTGTACATGGGTGACAGAGGGGTGTAGAGGAGTGTACATGGGTGACAAAGGGGTATAGAGGAGTGTACATGGGTGACAGAGGGGTGCAGAAGAGTGTACATGGGTGACAGAGGGGTGCAGAAGAGTGTACATGGGTGTCAGAAGGGTGGAGAAGAGTGTACATGGGTGACGGGTGTAGAGGAGCGTACATGGGTGACGGGTGTAGAGGAGTGTACAGACGTGGTGGGTGACGGGGGGGGGGAGGGGGGTGGAGGACATGGGTGACGGGGGAGTGGACAAGGGGGCAAAAGAGGGACAGGAGTGACAGAGGGGTGGACATGGGTGACAGGGTAGACTACAGGGGTAGACAGGGGGGTAAACATGAGTGACAGGGGGGGTGGACAAAGCGGACATGGGTGAGAGGGGAGGTGGACATGGGTGACTGGGATGATAGGTGGGGGGACATGTGTGAGAGGGGGTGGACATGGGTGACATGAGGGTGGACATGGGTGACAGGGGGGTGGACATGGGTGATAGAGATGGACATGGAGGTGGACATGGCTGATGGGGGGGGGGTGGATATGAGTGAAGGGTGGGTAGAGGGTGGACCTGGGTGACGGTGGGGGGTTTAGACAGGGTTGAGAAGGTGAACAGAGGGGTGGAAAGGGTACGGTACCTTAAGCAAGCCGGCCCGCGCAGCTTGCAGTTCCACAGCAGGCACGGGAGTCCGGCGCAGGTGCAGCTTGTTCCGCCCCAGGCAGGGACCGATTTTCGGCTCACTGCGCCGTAAGGGAGAGGGAGACGCAGGAGACGGGGGGTGAAGGAGGGGGACGCGGGGGACACAGGGAACACGGGGGATGCGGGAGACGCAGGGGACGGAGGGGAACACAGGAGATGCAGGGGGACGCTGTGCGCGCACTGCGCACGCAGACTTCCCTTCCCCCCTGCGCCGTCAGGCTGGGGTGGGACATTTAAAAATAAAAACAAAAAAATCACGGCAAAATCCCGCGGCACCACGGGCAGTGCTGAACGGCACACACGTGTGCCGCGGCACCGCGATTGGGAATCACTGACATAGACAGTGACTCACAGCTTCCAGCAGATCTTCCAGACTTTTATATGTAAGGACTTGCTTTCTGTATTAGATACAAACACACTTAATTTTCTTTAACCCCTTAAGGACCGACCCATTTTTTACCTCTATGACCAGGCTCTTTTTTAAATTTGACATGTATCTCTTTAAATGGTAATATCTTTAGAACACTTCTGAGCAGAGCGATTCTAAGATAGTTTTTTCGTGACACATTGTACTTTATATAACTGGTGCATTTTTGTTGACACATGAAGCATTTTTTGTGAAAAACTTCAAAATATTGTGAAAAACAGGAAAATTTCAGGCTTTTTTTTTATGGTGTACACTGTGCGGTAAAAGTGATGTTATATTTATTCTGTGGGTCAGTACGATTATGGTGATAACCATTTTATATAGCTTTCTATGTTCTTTTCCTTTTCTGAGCAAAATTCTTTTTCTTCCATTCATTTTCCAACAGCCGTAACTTTTTTATTTTTCGTCCGATGCCATTGAGTAAGGGCTTATTTTTTGCAGGATGAGCTCTACTTTTTATTGGTATCATTTTTCTGCTACCTTTTTGATCTTTTTTTATTCCACTATTTGTACCAAAATTGACGAATTTTGCGCTTTTTTTTAATGTTTTTTTTTTTACGGTGTTCACCGTGCGGGATAATTTACATTATAGTTTTATAGTATACGTCATTACGGACGTGGCAATACCTATAAATGTATATGATTTGTGTTTTTGACCTTTTTTGGTAATACAGGGCGATCGCGGCTGCGGTGGGACTCCGGCTGTGATTGACAGCCGGGTCCCGTCGCCGATCTCCTGCGCTGCCCGCTGCAGTGCCGGAGAGAGAGGACGTATGCAGAAGTCCAATTGCGCGAACCTTTTGAATGATTGGACGTATGCGTACGTCCTATAGCGGGAAGGGGTTAATCTTTTTTTTTTCCCCATAGTTATATCAACGGACAGTGGTTTTAATATAAAATGGTCATTCTGGTACCAACTGATATTGAAACTTAAAAAATATATATTTGAGGGGCTCTTGTCTATCTAACTATCAATAATGACCTGGGCTACCCAATCTGACACTTATACCCACAGTGTCTGCAAACATAAAATATATCATAAAAAATATTGGGGCTCAAGGTCAAAGATATATAGGTCCACAAATTTATTAGAATAATTAATACAATACAAATATGTGCTATAATACCTGGAACTCACAGGGCCCTTGTGAGTGACCAGGAACAATATATTAGTATAATTAATAAAATGTTAAAACATAGTAAAACTACTTAATTGAGACCAATAAAAATATGTCATAAAATGTATCCAATGTTGCAAATGAGCGAGACCAAAAAAGGGGTTCAAAGAATTCTAGGTACTTGTCTCCCTAGATAAGTTGCAAAGTTCAAATAGGATACATTGTATTAGAGTAGATTAATTCCTGTAAGAGTCATTGAAACAATGTTTCATTGGGCAGTTAGTTACTGTAGTAATTACAAGTTCACGGACACGGTCAGCTGTGCTGACAGTAGAAATAGTCTTTTGATGCTACAGATCAGTAGTGCAACAATAATATAGCAAGTAGATAGTCACTGTAATTGTGTCAAATAGCTTGGTCTGCTGCGCTAACAGCCCGCTTATATTCTTTATAATAACCAGGTATGACAGTTAGAGTTGTGCAATTTTCGGTACTGTCGGCAAATGGTAATGAAAGATGCAACACCCACTGGGTGTGTATGTATGGTCACCGGTCCCTCTGGCTACAGATACTGCGATCTCCGGTGGCCTCCAGTCCTGCGGTCGCGATCTCCCGGTGCGGGCTGCCGATAGCACTGGAACAAGATCTCTTGCTGCTGTGCATAGGATGCGAACACGCTGCTGGAGATTCTGCCTTCTCCTAAGTAGCGGTGTGGCACAGCTGTGGGCAAGGAAGTTGGGGACTGCAGCGATTCAAACGGCATCCACTAATACAGACCCAGGCAGCGTCCTCGTGTAGGAATGCGCGCGCTGCATGGGGAAGGTGATTGACAGGTATCTGTCCTGTGCTTACAGGTATCGATGGGTGGTCTCAATAATAAGTGGTCAGTATTTTCGCATATATACATATACATACACGCATATGGTCCCTCCCCTACCAATTGTGACATCATATCCAGTGTAAACAATAATAGTAGTGGCAATTTATGAATGAATGTGTTAAAAACCTTTCTTTCAGGGAAATAGGACTTTAAACCAGATTATT
Source organism: Hyla sarda (assembly GCF_029499605.1). NCBI lineage: Eukaryota > Metazoa > Chordata > Amphibia > Anura > Hylidae > Hyla > Hyla sarda. Next base: position 348,454,239 of record NC_079189.1, read on the forward strand.
TGTTATGGGGTTATTAAACCAACTGGCTGCCAATGTGTAGTGATGTAAAAATATAATAAAAGTGTAATAAAAATATATAATTATATATAATAAAAATAGTATACAAATTGCAGCATGAGTAGAATACATAACTTGTGCAAATAGAAATATTCGTGATATATAGCAGTCAATAATAAAAATGTACCTAATAATAAATTAGTATAGATATAGTATATGTAATGATTAACTAATAGGTTGTTGATGGACTACCATAAATATATTATAATATAAATATGTTGTACAATATATAGAACCATATGAATATCTATGAAATCCATAAAATTATGAGGTAACATGAGTACTCAAATACTAAAAATGATAATGCAGAGAAATAGATAAAGTAAAATATGTAATAAATATAATAAGATATATACAATGTGAGCAAAAACTAAAAATGAATATGACCTATTTAATATTAGGAATATTAATTTGACTAGAACAAAATAACATGGTAATATTGGATCCGTAGACTGGGGAGAGGGCCCAATAAAGAGACCGTCGGAGTGCTGGGAAACAGCCAAACGCTGACAGACTGTCCAAAGGGACCACACCTGTTAATCCAAAAATCCAAATATCTCCATATCATTATTCAGGCCTCTAGGTATCAGGGAGCCAAATTCGAATATTTTAAGATATTCGGCCCTGGACATTTTACTAATATAATTCCCACCTTGATGAATTTGTTGTAGGGCAATATATTTCCAATTTTTGGGGTTACCCTGATGGAAATGTTTAAAATGTGCCGACAAGGGGTGTTTATCGTTCTGTTTTTTTATGTTGTAGCGATGTTCTAAAATTTTTGTTTTCATTATGTACGTCCCACATATTGTTTGTGGCATGGGCATTCGAATAAATATGACCCCCTTACTGGCACAGTTTAAAAACTCATTAATTTTAAAATTATAATCATTAGATGTGGATTTAACATTTAAAGTGCATTTTTTCAAAAGTAGTTGCTTTGCAATTGGGACACTGTCCAAACCTTTGAGGTCCACCAAGGTAGATGGGATTGTCCTTACGGACGGTGGGGGCTATTTTAATCCCTAGATTAGGTGCTCTCGTGTATACAATTGGTGGTCTGTCAGGCAATAATTCATTCAAAGTTCGATCCTGCTGAAGGAGTGGCCAGTATTTTTTATTATATTCTCAATTTGTCTGAGTTGTGTATTGAATGGAATGATCAATTTAGAATTGTCCTCATTGGTAGATAAAACGGGTTCTGGATTACAGGGTGTAAAAAATGTAGATCTGTCTAAGTTACGAATTTTATCCAAGGATTTATGCAGACTCGTCAACGGATACTGTTTTTCTATTAATTGATTTGTGAGTGCTGCGGCTTCAATTTCAAATTGGTCATTTGATGTACAGTTTCTTTTCAACCTGCGAAACTGACTAGTGGGTACATTTGTTAGCCACTGTGGTAAGTGGCAACTTGTGTGCAGAATGAAGCCGTTTTTTGCTACCGGCTTTCTAAAAGTATGGCATATTAATTTATCTGTACTTGTGGTAATTAATCTACTGATGTTGTACTAATATTTGGTGTAAATTTAAGTAGTTTTACTATGTTTTAACATTTTATTAATTATACTAATATATTGTTCCTGGTCACTCACAAGGGCCCTGTGAGTTCCAGGTATTATAGCACATATTTGTATTGTATTAATTATTCTAATACATTTGTGGACCTATATCTTTGACCTTGAGCCCCAATATTTTTTATGATATTGTAACTTGTAACTCTCTCTAGTACAGGGGTCTCAAACTCAAATTATCTGGGGGCCACGGGAGGTAGAGGCTGGATGAGGCTGGGCCGCATGTCCCCTTCAGCCGCCCCTCACATATAATGCCCCCTTCAGACGCCCCTCACATATAATGCCCCCTTCAGGCGCCCCTCACACCGTGGCTGGTGTCCCAGCGGCTCACGCGCTGTGTACTCGCAGCATGTGAGGAAGATTTGTGAATGGAAGAACAGGAGTATACAGCTTCTGCTCCACCATTCTACAGTACCCCCCTTCCTACGCCACACTGCAGCGGGCCACAAAACTTCATTCCGCAGGCCGCGAGTTTGAGACCCTTGCTCTAGTATATGCATATATGTGAGAGTATATGCTCTGTTTAATGAATAATTGTCTTTTTCAAATAGAAGGGCAAAGTTGGAAAATCTACCCAACCTGCTCAAAAGAGAGGCCCAAAACCTCTGCTACATGAAAAAGAAGTTGTTGAGAAGAAAAGGAAACCGGAAGATGCTGTGGAGGTGGAAAGGTGAACAACTTGACAGTTAATTTTATTCTTCAGCTATTGTAACAAATTAAAGAGGACATTTGTGGAGAAGATTTATCAAAACCTGTCCAGAGGAAAAGATGCTGAGTTGCCCATAGCAACCAATCAGATCACTTCTTTCATTTTCCAGAGGCCTTTTCAAAAAGGAAAGAAGCGATCTGATTGGTTGCTATAGGCAACTCAGCAGCTGTCTCTCTCTCTCTCTATAATATTTATTAATTTTTTTATATTTATACACGTGTTTAGATAGAGATATGCATTTTAACTGGACAAAACAGTGCTTACCACTATTCCTTTATTTTTTTGTCTAATTTTTAGAACGGTCTGTGTCTGAGGCCCTGAATAGCTGCAGGTGTGAACTTAGCCTTAAAGTGTAACTAAACTTTCATCCAGCTACTGAGACCATCGCTGGAACAAAGTGATCAAAGTTCTCCCCAGAGCACTGTCCCTTTTTATTTTTGCAGACTTTCCTCGGAAAGCAGAGCGCAAAAAGTATAGCCTGAGTGAAAGTCTCTCAGAAAAGCGGAGCAGAAACTTAAAGCACAGCGCTCAGGGGTGTGCTTGTGTCCCTTTGGTCCAGCGATCCGTAGGGGTTTCAGCAGCCAGACCCCCATTGTTCACAGCTTGACTTGTCTCGTTGATGTAAGATTTGCTGCTATGTCTTACTGTGTGTAATAAAATATTTAGTTTTGGTCACTTTTCTCATCCCTACAGCAAAGAAGAGACAAAAAAGCCTGAAGTGAAGAAGTTTGACAAGAAGAAAGGTTTGCTTTTTTTTTATAACAGATTTAAGTTTTTTATGTCAGCAATGCAATCTAGTGATTGTTTTATTAATGTTTCACACACATTTTAGAAGTCTCCATAGATTCCAGACTTCAAAGGATACATGCTGAAATTAAGAACTCTTTAAAAATTGACCACCAGGTATGTTGTGCAGAATTGTCAGAACAATTGCCATACTTTTACAAAATGAACGTTTAGTTTTTTTTTTGTTTTTTTTTAAGGAAAGTGATCTGTTTAAGAATGATAGTGAGACCAAATGAAATTATAACATAATTATTCTATAGTCTGTTATCCCCCATTAAATGGGCACTGTCAGATCCAAAAACTTTTTATATGTTGTAACTGATGAAAATTAAAGACCTTTTGTCATATGGTTGTTTAAAATGTTTTGATTCTTTAATTAAGAAAACTGCTCCTAAAAATCTCACCACTAGGGGTCCCCATGCCTACTGGGAAACTAACCAGTCCTGCAGCAGCATCAGGCTTGTCCATGAGTAATGGACAAGAGATGACTCATAGACAGGGCTAAATGAGCAGAGAGACCACCTCGCACCACCAAAAGGGAGGGACATGCCTTCTTCCCCTGAGAGGATTTCTAACACTGAGCTAAGGAAGAGGTATTTTTACAATAAAAATAGATAAATAAATAAATGTTACTCAGTACCTTATCCTTACCATGTACATCTATTTTCTCAGTAGCTCTTCATTGGGGGACACTTTACTGATGGGTATATTCTCTTGCCACTAGGAGGCGCTGACACTAGGAAAAAAAGTCTGCTCCTCCCTGGCAGGATATACCCACCCTCTGGAAGTGAGGTAACTTGTTTTAGCTAGTGTCAGCAGGAGGCAAGACACAGGTCCCAGACCTGTTTTTTTTTTTTTTTTTTCCTAGTTTGTCTGAAGTTTAGTTTTTCTCTCCTTTTTTTTTTTTCTAGCCTGGGGCGACTGGAGCATGGCGCCATACCAGTAAGCCTGACTATTTCTGCGTGGTTCCTCTGCTGCCTGTCTCATCATACAGCTGTTGTATCTACGGCAGGAGTTCTGGTACCTCGCTACTGTGCAAGGTGCTGACAGAATGACTCGTTGTCTACTATGGACCCATACCATGCTCGATATGCAGAAAAAATTGGAAACACAAAAGGGAAGCGCATCAATGTGCCGTAAAAGTTTTCAGATATAACGAAGACAAAGAAGTGAAAAAAACTTGCTCACCTTCTGGTGTTGTGCAGTGGGCACAACACCATATCGCGCTTGTATCCCGTTGCAAAGGGAATAGTGAAATCAGAGGCGTCCTGGGATTCCTGGACGTCTGGAGAATGCAAGAGGTGAAGATCCCCGGGGCTCCGGTTCACTTGTAAAAAAAAGGTGTGTTCAAACGCTCACTCCTGTAGAATAGCTTGGCTGGGATCGTGGCAGTAAGAAGTAGCCGGACACGGTTAAAGATATAATAACCGGATTTTATTTGTATAGATCACAGAACGCGTTTCGAGGGGTGGGACCCCCTCTTCGTCAGATCAATGATGTGGCAGATGTGGGAGGCCACTAATTTATGCAAAAAAAAGCCCGCGAAATTTAACAGCAATTACCGGGTACAGATTAAAATACAAATATGCATCTGTGCAATACAATTTCCACAGTGTTGAAGATGTCTCAAATCCAAAGCAAAACATAAATTTAAATTTAACACATATTACAATTAACATGAATGGTGCTTGGATGGCAGATCAAATAAGGTATTACTGCTATTAGCCTGGCCTTCCGTTCAGGGAGCTGAGCAAGTAGAAAAATCAAAGCGCCGCTCTCCATGTTGCGGCGTCATCTCAAAGATAGAGGCACATCTGGACCCTGGTCTTCCCCTGTATGGGAGACCCCTCATCCAGGTGCTCGGGAGGAAATGTCCCAAATTACAAAAAAGTTCATAGTAGAAGCGCCTGTGTTTGTTAAATCGGTCCAGCGCAGGATATGCGCTTCTACTATGAACTTTTTTGTAATTTGGGACATTTCCTCCCGAGCACCTGGATGAGGGGTCTCCCATACAGGGGAAGACCAGGGTCCAGATGTGCCTCTATCTTTGAGATGACGCCGCAACATGGAGAGCGGCGCTTTGATTTTTCTACTTGCTCAGCTCCCCGAACGGAAGGCCAGGCTAATAGCAGTAATACCTTATTTGATCTGCCATCCAAGCACCATTCATGTTAATTGTAATATGTGTTAAATTTATGTTTTGCTTTGGATTTGAGACATCTTGAACACTGTGGAAATTGTATTGCACAGATGCATATTTGTATTTTAATCTGTACCCGGTAATTGCTGTTAAATTTCGCGGGCTTTTTTTGCATAAATTAGTGGCCTCCCACATCTGCCACATCATTGATCTGACGAAGAGGGGGTCCCACCCCTCGAAACGCGTTATCTGTGATCTATACAAATTAAATCCGGTTATTATATCTTTAACCGTGTCCGGCTACTTCTTACTGCCACGATCCCAGCCAAGCTATTCTACAGGAGTGAGCACTCGAACACACCTTTTTTACACGTGAACCGGAGCGCCGGGGATCTTCACCTCTTGCATGGACCCATACCAGTAAGCCAGACACTGGTCTGCATGGTTTCCGCTGCAGTTTGTCACACATTGCACGGCTGATGTATATGCGGCTGGAGTTCCGGTACTTCCCTACTGAGCAAGGTGTCTGATGGGGTGACCCGTTGTCTACTATGGACCCATACCAGTGAGCCAGACAGTGGTCTGCATGGTTTCCTACATTGCCTATCACAGTGCTGATGTAGCTGCGGCTGGAGTTCTGGTACCTCACTACTGCGAGGTGCCCGATGGCATGACTTGTTATCCACCACGAACCATACAAGTCAGACAGTGGCTGCATGGTTCCTCTTCCACCTGTCGCACATCAATCGGCTGATGTATCTGCGGCTGGAGTTCCGGTAACTCACTACTGTACTAGATGTCCGATGGAGTTACCCGTTGGCTACTATGGTCCCATACCAGTAAGCCAGACAGTGGTCTGCATGGTTTCCTACACAGTCTGTCACTAGAGATGAGCGAACTTACAGTAAATTCGATTCGTCACAAACTTCTCGGCTCGGCAGTTGATGGCTTTTCCTGCATAAATTAGTTCAGCTTTCAGGTGTTCCGGTGGGCTGGAAAAGGTGGATACAGTCCTAGGAGACTCTTTCCTAGGAATGTATCCACCTTTTCCAGCCCACCGGAGCACCTGAAGGCTGAACTAATTTTACGCAGGATAAGTCATCAACTGCCGAGCCGAGAAGTTCGTGACAAATCGAATTTACTGTAAGTTCGTTCATCTCTATCTGTCACACATCACATGGCTGATGTAGATGCGGCTAGAGTTCCTGTACCTCACTACTGTGTGTGGTGCCCGTCTGAATAACTTGTTGTCTGCTATGGACCCCATACCAGTACGTCAGACAGTGGTCTGCATGATTTCTTACACCGCCTGTCATTGGCTGATTTATCTGCGGCTAGAGTTCTGGTGCCCCACTGCCATGCGCGGTATACGTAGAAGTGACCAAGCGTGTCCTGCAGACCCTATCAGGATGACAGGGATGCATTCCACATCTCCTCGCCCTTCCCCTATCTCCAAGGGGGACAGAGTTTCTATCCATGTCTCCTAGTCCTCCCCGCCCTCCCGCCTATGACAAATGGGAACAGTTATTCTCTGTTTTCTTTTTGCCAGCACCAGGAGGTGTTCTTGTTTAACCAGGCTGTTGTACGCACAATTTCCGGCACCTTCGGTATTTCATCTCAGGACTGCCGCGGACATAGCCAGGTTTCCTGTACCCCACTGCTGGATAAGGATCTGGAGGAGGGTCCCTATACTTACATAGGATTGATGCCAGTCAGACAGTCCTTCGTCTGTTGGGTCTTCTATGCCACCAGGTCGCCTGTTGGATGGGCCGCACTCCAGTTCCCTGTTTTCTTTGGGTGGTTGAATGGAGTGACTCAGGAACTTCCTAAGGTTGCAATGTTGGGCTGCTAGAGGCATACCACCCTTCCTGCAGGGCCTTTTTGGATGTCTGCGGTTTCTTTCGTGACTGCAGTCTTGGTACCCCACTACTATCGTGAGGTACCCATGTCTGTGTCCCTTCTTATGATGAGGCCGCTCTGTCAATGTAGAGCCCACTTTTCCTTCTGTTCAGTGGGGTGTGCCTTGGGGCTTCATGGGATTTTTTTCCCCGCAGTTCTGTGGAGCACCTCTGTTCTGGCATGGTTCCTGTTGGGGCGACGCAGTCAGTTCTGCCCCTCCCTATACCTTCAGGTACCTCTGGGGTTTCTGTCTAGGGTGGCTTGAGCACCTACTCTGTTGCCTTAATCATCGTCCTTCATCAACCCCAAGAAAAACAGACGATGAAACTATTCAATTTATCCTCCTATTTACTCACTGAATATGAAACCATCTTATTGAGTAGGAGTCTTTCATTTTGCCCCACTTCTAAACCAAGTGATTTCCAGCTATTTTTAGACCTAAATCAATATATTCGAAAGCTGACATTGACACGTCACTTTTCTGTTATTAAAAGAAATACACAGATACAGCCTATGGAGCCCATGATAGCCACCACTATTGATCCCACAGTTAAACATGTTTCAGTTAAACCCACATCATCCTTTTATCCCCTTCACCATAAGGGTAATCATTTGGATACATGTTATTCAGTTGTTCAAAAATGTTTTTATCAAATGTGTGAAAATACACCAACATCTTCATTTAGAGATAATCTAAATGAGAGAGCTGCTATTAAGTCACTACAAAATAATAAAAAAATATGATTATCCGCCCTGCCGACAAGGGAGGGCGGTATAGCTATTCTTGATAGGGAAATGTATATTAATGAAGCGACTAGAATTTTGTCTGATGGTGAGTATTATGAAAGGCTGCTGAAGGATCCCTCACCTGAATATTTTTTGCTATATACAGGACTAATAAATGGAGCCGTTGATCGAAAGCTGTTGGATAGGAGAGAACACACATTTCTTAATATTAAAAACTATTCTGTTCCTATTTTTTATTTGCCCAAGTTACATAAAGATTTAGTTAATCCCCCAGGTCGTCCCATTATTTCTGGTATTCAATCCATTACTGCTCATTTATCCCATTTATGTAGATTTATTTCTTCAGCCTTATGTGTTACATTTACCCTCTTATTTGAGGGACTCCACACAATTGATTCAAGTTCTCAATGACACTTCTCTTCCCCCTGCTTTTTCCTTTCTTTCCTTGGATGTGTGTTCTCTCTATTCCAACATCAGTACAAAACTGGGTCTTGAGAGTGTGGCACATTTTTTAACCAATGATTTAGATATAAATAAAGAACAATCTTTTTTGTTGAGTTGCATACAATTTATTTTAGAGCACAATATTTTTATGTTTAATGATATTATTTACAGGCAGACGAAGTGCTGTGCCATGGGTGCTCGTTTTGCCCCAAGTTATGCTCAAGTGACCAAAAATACGCTGTTCTGGACTTTTTATTTTTTATTATTTTTTATGTAGATGCTAATGGTTTTATTGACATAATATTTTCATAGTTTGGACATAAGGCGATGCCACATATGTTTATTTACATATTTCTGGGTAAAAAGGAGGTGATTCAAAAATTTCTTTAGGAAAGGGGTTATGTCTCTTGTATGTCGGTGATGTCCGACATTAGCCATGGGTCCCAGTGGGCGCTAGGACCATCCTTCTATGACACGTCCTCAGCTTCTGAGAAGCTGTTTGCTTAAGCAAATAATTTTTATGTGCCTTTACTTTTATACCTCCCTCTTTTAGCCTCCAGTCTACAACGATGTGTTGTCTAGATGTGACACTTATGGTGGGTTCAAATCAATGACTTGACCCTTGTTCAGGAGTTTACAATTTTTACATAGCAATATCATTTTTGGTTGCAGAACCATTGAGAGATTGCACTTACATACAGTGATTTGGTGACCTTACAGTCAAGATCTTTAGCACCCCTCAAAGCCTACCTGTCAGATCCCACAAAAAAAATTGTTACTCAGCATGTACATTACATTTTTATGCCTCTAACACCTATATTTATTATAAAAACACCTCTTTTCATTAGCTCAGTGTTAGAAATCCTCTTAGTGGAAAGAGGTGTGTCCCTCCCTTGTGGTGGTGGGAGGTGATTGGTGTGTCTGCTCATGCAGCCTTGTCTATGAGTTATCTTTTGTCCATGACTGGAGTACTGTTTTTAGTGTCCCTGTAGATATAGGAACAGGATATGAAGCTGTGTTCAGGAGTTATGTCTCTTGTGATTGGTGATGTCCGACATTAGCCATGGGTCCCAGTGGCCGCTAGCATTTGAAGCTGTGTTCAGTCATTTAGTTCACATTGAAATCTGCAGCAGAAAATCCTTCACATGAAATCTGCGCAGAATCCTGTGTGTATGATAAGACCATAAATGTTCAAAACATTTTAAACAACCATATTGCAAAAGTTCTTTCATTTTCTTCAGTTACAACATATAAAAAGATTTTTAATCTGACAGTGCCCCCTAAACCTGTCCCTGACTCTCACTGACTCTATCCCTGTTTTTTTTTTTTTCATTTAAACCCCCCTCTTTCTACCTGATTTATTGTCTTCTTGGCTGCTTATTCAGCTTTCCTAGAGTGAGGGAGGAAGGGGGCGTGGCCCAGCATAGAGGCTAGGAACACAGTAGCCAGCAGCTCTGAATCTTCTCCTCTGTTTACAACTGCATGTGCAGTAAGAAGAAAGATTGGAACTCAGATTGTAAAATGAATGAGGGCATGCAGTAAGGCAGAGTCCGGAGTATACCCTGCTGTGCTATGAGCCCAGTGCTGGTTCCTGCCTGTCTGACAGGCAGGAAGCAGTGCTGAGCTTGTCTGTGTCCTGGCTGCAGTCTGAGATTTATAACCACATCATGAGTCTGAAATCTATAAAAAAAAAAAAAAGGGTTTGCTGCCGGGACTGGTAGGGAGACCCCCTAGTCGTCTGTTTTTTTTTTTTTGTTTTGTTTTGTTTTGTTTTAGTGGAAAATGAAATAGAAAGAAGCATATTTTTGTGATAACATGCAATTGGAAAGTTATTCTGCATACATTGATCTATAATATATCAAGTTTTTTTTGTTGTTGTTTTTTTTTTATGAAAGGTACCCTTTAAAGTTAACCTGTCATATTAAAAAAAAAAAAAAAAATCAAATGTCAAAATTCTTTATTGGTGATCACTGAACAAGGCGATCTTGTAAGCATGCATTATGAGACTCTGACTTTCTTTTGGCCACATGACAGAACCAAAGAGTGCTCTTTTTTTTTTTTTTCTTTTTTTTTTTTTAAGAACTTTCCCTCTCATTTAAAAAGAAAAAAAAAACTTGACAAATCAGACACATCAAAAGATTTTATTGGTTGACACATGGGTGTTTAGACTCCCCCAGTGATTATTAGAATGAGAAGCACATGACTGAGCTTTTCACCCCAACTCACTGCAAGAGAGGAGCTTTCTATACTTACTATAGAATCAGTCTCCTTCAGCAAGACAGGGAGAATAGTGGTCAGCACGTGCTTCTCCAGGCCCCAAATGAGCAACATTTTTAACATGTTTGTGTCTGATTGAGGGCCCTTCTAAGTAGTACTTTAAAGGGTTGGACTTGGCATGGGTTTCTTGAGTAAAAATCATGTAAATTGCTAAATAAATTCTATATCACAACCAGCACTTAAGTTTTTATTTTTTTTATATCTTTTTTAATAGGATGTAAACAGATGTATTAATGCCTTGGATGAATTGACCTCTCTCCAGGTCACAATGCAGCATGCTCAGAAGCATACAGATCTGATCACTACACTAAAAAAAGTAAGACCTACCAATGGATTTAGTTTGTATTTTTTTATTAATATTTTTATAAAAACATAAAGTTGTATGGGACTTTAAATGAAAACCCTGACCCTCACAAATGGGGGGTGGGTAAGGGTTAATCTATCCTATATTTTTAGCTGACCTACTAATAACGTGTACCATATTCACCTATAAACGCACTACATGCGCACACATATAGCCCCAAATTTAAAATCAAGAAGAAAATAATTAAAATTAATGTGAAAATATATAGTTTTATTCAATCAATTCATCATAACAACAATATAGTACACACAAGGACTGGATTAAATGTAATAAAATATTATAAAAAGATATGTATATATGTGTGTATGAATAAATAAAATCAATAGGAGACAGGAGGGGAGTCCAGAAAATTGCCACCTGTATACACAGGATAAGAACGCTGCTGCGCAATATAGGGATGAAGGTGATGAAAGGTGCAATAATGAAATATAGGGGAGAGGGGTGACCAATAACTCAGGCCAAAAATTTGCCTACAACATGTGCCAAATTCACACTAAAAGATCTAAACAATAAAGTGCATATGTGCAAAAAGCTCCAAAAATACAGCATATGTGAAAAACAAAGAGGGACATTTATTAATGTTTGCTTATGTATTCTTTTTTTTAGTAATTTTTTCCTTACTTTTTTTTGCTTATGTGTGACTTATTTATCAACTGGTTTCAGTCTGTTGATAATTTTCTTTCACGTAAGCAATTTTTCCTTTTTTACTTTGATAGTAGCTTTTTCTGCTCCATGTTTGAGCTGGAGTAAATTTTGTCAATTTTTAACCCTGTTGCGACTTTTTTGCGCAGTTGCGACTGTCACAGTTAATAAATACCTGACTACCCGTAGTCCATTTTAAAATTATTACTACGTAGTTAATTTCTGGAAAACTTGCTTTTCTCGCTTTCCAGTCAAAATGTCGCACGAAAAATCACGTAGTCGCAGTTGCGACAATTTTGCGACAATTATAGTAAAGAAAACCTGACTAAACCTGTTGATAAATGTCCATAAAAGTGCCTGTGCAGAGAAATAGCAGCCAGACTGGTGATGAACAATACATACAAGGCAGGACTCCACAGCTCTGCTGTTACCCCGCGTTTCGCTAGGGGCTTTGATTTTCATATTCTGAATTTTTATAGCTTTTTGCGCTCCTTGACAAAGCCCCTAGCGAAACACGTCAGAGTAACAGAGCAGAGCTGTGGATTCCTGCCTTGTATGTATTGTTCATCACCAGTCTGGCTGCTATTTCTCTGCACAGGCACTTTGTTTTTCACATATGCTGTATTTTTGCAGCTTTTTGCACATATGCACTTTGTTTGATCTTTTAGTGTGAATTTGGCACATGTTGTAGGCAAATTTTTGGCCTGAGCTATTTGTCACCCCGCTCCCCTATATTTCATGATTGCACCTTTCATCACCTTCATACCTATATTGTGCAGCAGCGTTCTTATCCTGTGTATACAGGTTCAATTGGTTATATACTAATTCTACTTGGCAATTTTCTGGATTCCCCTCCTGTCTCCTATTGATTTTATTTATTCATACATATATTTTTATACTATTTTATTAAATGTTATCCAGTACTTGTGTGTACTATATTGTTATAAGGAATTGATTCAATAAAATTATGTTTTCACATGAATTTTACTTCTTTATTTTAAATTTGGGGTTTTGTGCACATGTAGGGTGTTTATAGGTGAATATTGTCTGTATTCTTAACCCCTTTTTTCATCCTCTTTGAACCAATTACGGGTAGGGTTATTTTGGTCTTTCTCTAACATGTGTACCATGTTTCATGTAAATATCTTTAACAGTTTAGAAGTGATGCAGGAACACACACACATACAATATGGGGGAGATTTATCAAAACTGGTCTAGAGGAAAAGTTGATAAGTTGCCCATAGCACCCAATCAGATCACTTCTTTCATTTTTCACAGGCCTCTTTGAAAATAAAAGAACCAATCTTGATTGGTTTCTATGGTAACTCAGAAACTTTTCCTCTGGACACGTTTTGAAAAATCTCCCCCATAGAGAGGCATTTTTTATTTTATATAATTTTTCTTTTTTTTTTTTTTTTTTTGTCATTTCGTCTTCATGACAGCACCACCTGAGACATGCCCTATTGGCCCCAATATAAACAGGAAGCAAAAAAGAGGTAAAAAAATAAATAAAAAGCCCCCCGAACCACCCCTCAGTAAGTATGGTGGAAAAGGCAGCAGAAGTCAATTTCCTTTTCTTCTATGTGGTCGCACCAGGTCGTGAGGACTACTGTGGTCTCCTCCTTCCCCTCCACCATGCTCAGGGAATTTATGCAACTTTGGAGTCTGCCTCGGGTATATGGGTGTGCTTCCTCTGCTCCCCTTCTTGCACCCGGCTGCTTCCGGCAGTTAGCCTGTGACACTATTGGTCACAACACCAAAAGCTCCTCCATCCAACTTGGCACTGTCATTCTATGAGATGCTGCTGAATGGTCCCCTAAAGCAGCAGGGCGGCCTTAGTACCCACAGATGTGGGTTAATTTGGTCCCGGATTCAAATGCCTGATCTGAGCAAATGTCTGACAACATAAAGGTAGAAGAAGCTGCATTTCATTATTCTTTGTAGTTCAGCACACACCATGGAGAATACACCACCTTTCAGGCTTTGACTCTGCAGAGCAAGTGGTTGCAATCAGCCCAGTGAATACTTGTCTTTTTAGAGTTAACTAACTAACTTAAAGGGGATTTTTCCTCAATTGTCCCTGTTCACCTACGAGTCTCCTTCCTAGAGAGATATGGAGGCCCAGAAAAAAAAACCGACAGTTAAAGGGGTACTCCGCCCTTAGATATCTTATCCCCTATCCTTTGGATTAGATTATAATCTACTGTTTAGTAAATATATCCCAAAACAATGCCAAAGATGGAATGGTACTTTTATAGCTGGGGTTCCCTTAGGCCTTCTTTACATATGTCCAATGATACAGCATGGTATAAAAGCACCAAAAGGAAACTGATGCTAGAGTTGATTCCATGCTTTTCCTGGTAGTTGTAGCATCAGTTGTATTGTTTCACTGCTGGGTGTCTCCTTGCAAGAGACAATCTACATGCAGCCTTTTCTAAGACTGGGTCAAAATGTCAGCATTTGTGTCCAAGTTAATTGGCCTGACAGCGGTTGTGTGAACCCATCCTTGGGAAGTGAAAAAAATGATTGATTATACTGAAAATTCTATATTTCTGTTCAATTTGCAGATTCGACGGTTTAAAGCCAGCCAGGTGGTTATGGAAAAAGCCACCATGCTTTACAATAAGTTCAAAAACATGTTCCTTGTTGGTGAAGGAGACTCTGTAATAACTCAAGTTCTCAATAAGTCTTTAGCAGAACAGCGGCAACAGGAGGAAGCCAATAAAGGCAAGGAACCTGGCAAGAGGGGACCTCCTAAAAAAATGGAAAAAGAACAATCCTCTGGTAATTTTAATACATATATATATATATATATATATATATATATATATATATATATTTTTTTTTTAATAAATACAATTCTTTGCTGTGGGGGGGGGGGGGTTACTTCCTCCCGCCCTGCCCGGCCCCTTGAAGTCCGGAGAGGACGGGAGGAAGACCGGAGAACGCGGCGGGGGATGGGAGAGTGCTGGGGCCCGGGCCCGGTACTTACCTCGTCCCTGAAGACCCGGATCCCGGCAATGAAGACGGCGGCGACAGGTGAGTTCCTCTTCAGCCGCGGTCGGGCCCTTTACAGTAATGCACGTTGCCGTAAAGCGACATGCATTGCTGTATATGGACCCTGTATACTACAACTCCCAGCATGCCCAGACAGCCCTTGGCGGGCTTACAGTGAGTATCAGGCTGCAAGTTTGCAATGCAGCAAATTTTGCAGCCTGATAAAACACTACACTACCACAAAATAAGATAAAAAGTAAAAAATACTACATATACACATACCCCTACACAGCCCCCCTCCCCTCCCCAATAAAAATGAAAAACGTCTGGTACGCCACTCTTTCCAGAATGGAGCCTCCAGCTGTTGCAAAACAACAACTCCCAGTATTGCCGGACAGCCGTTGACTGTCCAAGCATGCTGGGAGTTTTGCAACAGCTGGAGGCACCCTGTTTGGGAATCACTGGCATAGAATACCCCTATGTCCACCCCTATACAAATCCCTAATTCAGGCCTCAAATGCGCATGGCGCTCTCAATTCAGAGCCCTGTCGTATTTCAAGGCAACAGTTTAGGGCCACATATGGGGTATCGCCGTACTCGTGAGAAATTGCCTAACAAATTTTGGGGGTCTTTTTTTCTCCTTTCACCCCTTATGAAAAGGTGAAGTTGGGGTCTACACCAGCATGTTAGTGTAAAAAAATTAATTTTTTACACTAACATGCTGGTGTTGCCCTATACTTTTCATTTTGACAAGAGGTAAAGGGGGAAAAAAGCCCCCCAAAATTTGTAATGCAATTTCTCCCGACTACGGAGATACCCCATTTGTGGGCGCAAAGTGCTCTGGGGGCGCACAACAAGGCCCAGAAGGGAGAGTGCGCCATGTACATTTGAGGTGATTTGCACAGGGGTGGCTGATTGTTACAGCGGTTTTGACAAACGCAAAAAAAAAAATCACATGTGACCCCATTTCGGAAACTACACCCCTCACGGAATGTAATGAGGGGTGCAGTGAGAATTTACACCCCACTGGTGTCTGACAGATCTTTGGAACAGTGGGCTGTGCAAATTAAAAATTTTGTACAGCCCACTGTTCCAAAGATCTGACAGACACCAGTGGGGGGGTAAATGCTGTCCTGGCACCATAGGGGCTTCCTAAATGCGACATGCCCCCCGAGCAAAATTTGCTCTCAAAAAGCCAAATATGACTCCTTCTCTTCTGAGCATTGTAGTTCGCCCGTAGTGCACTTCAGGTCAACTTATGGGGTACCTTCATACTCAGAAGAGATGGGGTTACAATTTTTGGGGGGTATTTTCTATCAACCCTTGCAAAAATGTGAAATTTGGGGGGGAAACACACATTTTAGTGAAATGTTATGTTCATTTTTTTACATATGCAAAAGTCGTGAAACACCTATGGGGTATTAAGGCTCACTTTATTCCTTGTTACGTACCTCAAGGGGTCTAGTTTACAAAATGGATGCCATGTTTTGTTTTTGTTTTTTCCTGTTCTGGCACCATAGGGGCTTCCTAAATGCAACATGCCCCCCAAAAACCATTTCAGAAAAACGTACTCTCCAAAATCCCCTTGTCGTTCCTTCGCTTCTGAGCCCTCTACTGCGCCCGCCGAACAATTTGCATAGACATTTAAGGTATGTGCTTACTCGAGTGAAATTGGGCTACAAATATAAGTATACATTTTCTCCTTTTACCCCTTGTAAAAATTCAAAAATTGGGTCTACAAGAACATGCAAGTGTAAAAAATGGAGATTGTGAATTTTCTCCTTCACTTTGGTGCTATTCCTGTGAAACACCTAAAGGGTTAAAACGCTGACTGAATGTCATTTTGAATACCTTGGGGGGTACAGTTTTTATAATGGGGTCATTTGTGGGGTATTTCTAATATGAAGACCCTTCAAATCCACTTCAAACCTGAACTGGTCCCTGAAAAATTGTGAGTTTGGAAATTTTGTGAAAAATTGGAAAATTGCTGCTGAACTTTGAAGCCCTCTGGTGTCTTCCAAAAGTAAAAACACGTAAATTTTATGATGCAAACATAAAGTAGACATATTGTATATGTGAATAAAAAAAAAAATATTTGGAATATCCATTTTCCTTACAAGCAGAGAGCTTCAAAGTTAGAAAAATGCGAAATTTTTCACCAAGAAAGTATGAAAGATACCACAAAATTTTACCACTATGTTAAAGTAGAATATGTCACGAAAAAACTATCTCGGAATCAGAATAAGTAAAAGCATTCCAGAGTTATTAATGTTTAAAGTGACAGTGGTCAGATGTGCAAAACATGGCCGGGTCCTAAGGTGTAAAATGGCTGGGTCCTTAAGGGGTTAAAGGGGTATTCCAGGCAAAAACTTTTTTTATATATATATCAACTGGCTCCAGAAAGTTAAACAGATTTGTAAATTACTTCTATAAAAAAATCTTAATCCTTTCAGTACTTATGAGCTTCTGAAGTTAAGGTTGTTCTTTTCTGTCTAAGTCCTCTCTGATGACACCTGTCTCGGGAAACGCCCAGTTTAGAAGCAAATCCCCATAGCAAACCTCTTCTAAACTGGGTGTTTCTTGAGACAGGTGTCATCAGAGAGCACTTAGACAGAAAAGAACAACCTTAATCCTTTCAGTACTTATGAGCTTCTGAAGTTAAGATTTTTTTTATAGAAGTAATTTACAAATCTGTTTAACTTTTTGGAGCCAGTTGATATATATAAAAAAGTTTTTGCCTGGAATACCCCTTTAAGTGAACAGTTTACCAATACATTAAATATAAAACGAACAGTTACAAGATTACTTCAACCACTGACTTATATTTTACATCCGTGGCCGGCTCCCAATCTGTGAAGCTCGCTCAGAAGCAGTGTGTGCTTCGTATCTGCGGGGTCACGGTATTATGTCTGGTATTAACCCTTTAGACGCGGCGATCAAAGTTGATCGCGGTTTCTAAAATGGGAGAAATCCATTCCCTCCCTACCTGGCACCACACTGTCCGATCGGCGTTTCATTGCTCCATGCCTGAGATCCAGGCTTCAGCAATCAAGCACAGATAAACCTGATGTATGCTATGGCAGTGCATTGAATAGTGCCTGCAATCAGTGTAATGCATATAGCCCTATGGGGGCTATAACATAGCAAAAAAAGAGTTAATAAAGAGGATTTAACCCCTTCCCTAATAAGTTTGAATCACCCCCCTTTTCCCATAAAAAAAACTGTAAAAAAAATAAATAAACGTTGTATCACCGCATGCGTAAATGTCCGAACTATAAAAATATATGGTTAATTAAACTGCACGGTCCATGGCGTACGCGCAAAAAAAATCCCAAGTCACGTAAAAAAATTCTGATCAAAACAAAAATGGTACCGATAAAAACTTCAGATGACCGCGCAAAATATGAGCCCTCATATCGCCCCGTACTTAGAAAAAAGTTATAGGGGTCAGAAGGAGAATTTTAAACGTATTCATTTTCCTGCATGTAGTTATGACTTTTTCCAGAAGTACGACCAAATCAAACCTATATAAGTAGGGCATCATTTTAACGGTATGGATCTAAAGAATAAGGAGAAGGTGTAATTTTTGCCGAAAAATGTACTACGTAGAAACGGAAGCCCCCAAAATTTACAAAATTGCATTTTTTCTTAAATTCTGTCGCACAATGATTTTCTTTTTCTCTTTTCTGTTTTTTGGGTAAAATGGCTGATGTCATTACAAAGTAGAATTGGTGGTGCCAAAATAAGCCATCATATGAATTTTTAGGTGCAAAATTGAAAGGGTTATGATTTTTAAAAGGGAAGGAGGAAAAAACGAAAGTGCAAAAACAGAAAAATGCTCGGTCCTAAAGGGGTTAAACACTTTAAAACTTAATTTTCTTCCAGCAAACCCTGCAGCTGTCTGCTGGATGCTCTGTGATTCTTTCGGCATCCCCCGGTCAAAACTGAATGCTCCTGAGTAGTAGTTATACCCTTTTGTGACCACTTTAACCAGAATGTCTGTTTGGAAATAGTTTATTGGCCATTTATTTCTTTCAGATTCAGCTGACAGACGTCCTATAATCACCAACCTGATTAGCAATTTTTGATCCACGAACATAACCTTTAAACACAATTTCCATTTTACCACACTCTCATGGCGTTATCATTTATTTGTCACATAGGTCATGAAATGACACGCTTTCTCAAGGATTGTGGTATTATAGTGTTACCATGCCCAAACAACAGTCCAGACATAAATCCAGTAGACGAATTATGGGTAGTTGCAATGGAAAAAAATCCATAACTAATAAACTGCAACTGATGGAAGACCTTAAAGGAAAACTGTTACACAGGTATTGGTGGATAGTGCGGGAGACGCTGATTAAAACGAGCCCTACTTTGGTCTGATCCGTGCCGCCGTTCGCCTGTAATTGTAGTTTTAATCTCTGTGTATATCCTGCTGTAACTGGCAAGGGCGGGGCTTCTGCGGGCTAACGGACACTGACGTCAGCGCCGCTCATGAATATTCATTCCTCCTGTTCTCCCTCTCTTCGCCGCTCCTAACCAGAGGGAGGGATGAATATTCATGAGCGGCGCTGACGTCAGTGTCCGTTAGTCCACAGAAGCCCCGCAATTGTAGTTTTAATCTCTGTGTATATCCTGCTGTAACTGGCAATGGCGGGCAAACGGCGGTGCGGATCAGACCAAGGTAGGGCTCGTTTTAATCAGCGTCTCCCGCACTATCCACCAGTACCTGCGGATAGTGCGGGAGAAAATATGTGACAGTTTTCCTTTAATAGCTATATGACTGATCACTGCAAAAACTTGGTAACTTTGTGCCTAAATGAGTTAAATCCTTGATATTGGGCAAATGGTCATGTATAAAACATTAATTAAATTTTTTTTACCTATAAAAACATGTTATGCATGTAAAGCAAAGTATATGGAGTGTTTTCATCATGAATTGACATACAGGGAAAAGCAACAATCAAAATGCAGGTTTTTGAAACATTTGTATAAATTTGGCCAACACAGTGCATTAGTCCAGTGCTGAGGAGTTAGAATGAATCTTCAAACCAGATTCTACACTTTTGTTTTCATATATATATATATATATATATATATATATATATGAAATTTTTTATTTATTTTTTATTACAATTGATTATTGTTGCCTGCTATTTGTACATTCAATAACCATTTAATGCTAATGAAGTGTTGAAGAAAAAATATATTATACATTCTTAATATTGGGAGAATCCTATTTAAGCCATGTGTCTGGAAAAAAATGCACATTAGTATTGTAGTTGCCCACAATATTAACATTATCTGGACATAGAAGTGTACAAGCACTTAGTATTGACCAGACTTCAAAATGTTATTTTATTCCTTAGATTTAAAAGCAGTAAATGGTGGCCGGGAAAAACAGGAACAAGCGCAACAGAATGGAGACAGTAGTGAGGAGAATAAGGAAGACAAAAGTACTAAACGGTAAGATGCTCTTGCCAGAATGATGGCACATTTGTCTGCGGTAAAGCTGACTACACTGGCAAGGATCAGAGAGAATGTCAGTCCTAGCTGTAACCCTTTGATGCTGTGATTAGCAACCATGGCATCTGAGTGGTTAGAGGGAATATGGTAATAAGCATAGAGTAATTTGTGTCTCGATATTCTGAGACCTACATGTTTGTTTGTTTGTTTTTTATGTAACCATTGTATTAAGCGGTCTCATGGAAATGCAGTTAGAGTGCTCGATCACTGTTCTATATAAAAAAAAAAAAAAGGAATACAAGACGTTTGTGTGATTATTGGGGATCCCAGCTGTTGGGCTTCCAGGATCATTTATCAGTGATCTTGTGGATAAGTGATAAATAACATTTCCCATAATTAACACTTAAAGGCGTTATTGGGCCGATAAAACTTATCCCCATCCACAGGATAGGGCATAAGTGTCTGATTGCAGAGTGCCCCACCATTGTGATTCCCCCCCACGATCTCCAGAAAGGGGGCCTGTCTTACCTCATAACAATCTGGCCCCCACCTTATGTGACTAACTGCTCTCGGGAGTGATGGCCAGCTCCGCCAATTACCGGCCGCAGTGATGTCTCATCTTAAAGGAGAACTCCAGAATATAAAAATCGTCGCCCATGCAGCCGGCAGTAAAAAAAATAAAATAAAGATGTACATACTTTCCTTCGCTCCCCCGGGGCCTCCAGTAACCGTCTCCGGTCTCCGCCGCGATCCTCTTCCTGGTTGCTGGTGGTCGGCGAGTCATACTGTGCTCAGCCAATCACCGGCCGCAGTGAAGTCCTGACTTGGCTGGCGATAGGCTGAGCGACAGTGTGACATTTTCGGCCCCAGCAGCAGGTGCCAGTGTGGTGAAGAATTTTGTGTCTTGAAGCGTTCTCACACTGCCGCTCAGCCTATCGCCTACTGAGTCGGGACTTCGCTGCGGCCGGTGATTGGCTGAGCGCATTATGACTCGACGACCACCGGCAACCAGGAAGAGGATCGCGGCGGAGACCGGAGCCGGTTACCGGAGAGGAGCGAAGGAAGGTATGTACATCTTTATTTCATTTTTTTTCTGCCCGCAGTATGGGGGACAATTTTTATATTCTGGAGTTCTCCTTTAAGCAGTAATTGGCTGGGCATGCTGTCACTCCATAGACCAGTGGATAGGGGATAAAGGCTTTATCCATCAAATAACTTCTTTTTTTTTTTTTATAAGTTTATGTTGTTTGTTCATAGTGTAAATCTAACTTTCTGAATTTGTTTCCTTTTTTTTTTTTTTGTGCTCAGTTCGGAGATCAGTAAGCACACCAGCGATGACTCTGACAATTAGTGGAAGAAGATGATCTGCTTTTTTGAGAACTTTTGTGGCAGTTTGACAACTGACAATTTTAGACTGCTCAGTGTTTTAATTCATTTTGTATCTGCAGTATATTGTTGTTCGGAATGAAAGACCTTGTTCAATGGAGTCAACACTATTTTATTCAGAATTTTTTTATTTTTTCTCTTGTAGTTCTACCGAAAATGGTGTCTCCGCTCTTTAAATAGTTTCTACAGTTAACATGCCTTCCTGGAATGTTTTGCTTACACAGTATTTAAGTACAAGTACACTGTTCATCCAGTCCATTCCATACCATTGCTTGCTGCGGTTAAGTTGATGTCTCCATTGATACTGCCATAGGACTTGCACTGATTTGATTTGGACACAATAAACACATTTGTTGGACATATTAAAGACTTCAGATCCTTTCAGATGTCCTTAATAGGGAATTCTTTTTTTCTGTTATATGATAAAACCTAAGTAACTGCGGCAGTTTTACACACAGAACTATCAAAAAGGCACCTGCTGCCACCACAAATACAAAGCGGATATTTTTTCATGGGCCACCTTGTTTTAATGTTTATTACAAACTGCACATATTGCTACTTACATTCCCATTTGGTTCAGTTTACACCAAAACTGTTCTTATTACCAAGATCATTTTTGCTGGTTGGCTCATTTAAGATTTGGCTTTCACAAAGAAATTTGAGTGTATAGAATACAAAATGCTAGAATTTGAGCTAAAGCATGTATAAATATGCAAAATCCTAAAAGTAAACAGCCAGTACCCTTTTTTTTTTTTTTTTTTTTTTTTTTTTTTTTTTTTTTTTTTTTTGCTTACGGTGAGAATTCTAGCATGGTTTTGCATAATTCCATATACATATTCTGGAATATTATATGCTATATTGAAGGAATATTACTGCACATTAAACAAGAAAAGCTAGATTCTGGAAGCTTTTGATTTCTCTGCCGCTCCACAGGATGTCAGTGTACTCATCTTAACACTCTATACCTTCTTTCTTGTATAGATCCATTAGTTTGTTAGTCTAAGTACCGTAATATTGGTTGTTGTTGTTGTTTTTTTTTTTTTTTTTATTACAGTTTGCCGTACAGCTCCTAATAACCGTTCTCTGTATAATTCCATGTTGTACTTGTGCAGACAACTAAGAAAATGTTGATATATTTTTTATATAGCAGTAACAATTGTTAGGAAAGTGAACCTGAAATTCAGAATTTTTGTGTCTTTTTAATAAAAATTTTGGTTCATTTTTTTTAAATGGTCGTATACTGTGCAAATTAAGCCTGCTATGTAAATATACTGCTGTGCCTGACATTTTGTTGTGCTTTTGTATTGAAGGCTTAAATAAATCTTGGAAGTAAAGATCTAGCTATTACTTAGTTTCTGATCTGCATTTGTTTTACCATATAATTTTACCATAGAATGATAGCCCTCTTTTTCAAATTTGACATGTATTTTTATGTCTTAATACCTTTTGGAATGCATTTACTGAATTTTTTTTTTCGGGACGTATTGTACTTTTATTTTGGTTATAAATTTAAGTTAATACATTCAGCCTTTTGGAAAAAAAAACATGAAAAATTTACATTTTTCTGTCTGTCGACATTTGTTAAATATTCTTTTTAAAGGACGTTAGAAGGTTTGAATATTTGGAAAGATGCTGATACTAAAAGGACATTTCAAAACCAGTTTTGAGTGTCCTCTATGTAAGAAACACACATAAAAAAATAAAATAAAATGAAAACTCCAGCCCCCAAGGTTAGGTGGTTAATAAGCAAAGTTAACTCTACCTATACACCCAGGCATTCTGCTAGCATTTCCTGCTGCTCTATGGCATTGTCTGCCTACCTTTCTAAGTCTTCTGAAATAATGACCCCTCAATCCCTTTTAAATTTCAGTTGCCAGACTTCTGACCATTCCTCTAGTCAACCTAGATCCATTTCCATTTGACGTATTCCTCCAGGAACATCAACCCTGTTATAAATCTTTGTGTCATCAGCAAAAAGACATACCTTACCATGACACCTTCACAAGGAGCACAGAGGGAAAAGACACCTGCTAACTTTAAGAAAAATGCATATTATATAGCAAAAGTACTACAGTTAAAAACTACAGCTCATGGTGTAAAAAAAAATAAACCCTAACATAGCTTCGTGGGTGGAAAAACAAAGTTATTGGGGTCAGAACATAGCATTTAAACAACTTTTTTTTTTTTCCTCCCATTTTCACTTTTTTTTTTTCTCCCATTTTCACTTTTTTTTTTTTTTACCTTTTAGGGTACGGTCCAATGTAGTACATACGCAGCATATTTCCTGCTGCGAAAAATCTGCAGCAGCAGTGGGAAATATGCTGCGTATTTCTCACTGACCGTACACACAGGGCTTTCCAGCGGCAGCCCTATTTGTGTACTGCATTTTAAAGGCGGGGCCGCGTGTCAGTCACACGGCCCCACCTCCAAAATGCATTAGACACACAGGACTGCTGCTGGAAATCCCTGTGGTGTATGGTGAGCGAGAAATATGCAACAGATTAGTGCGCGGTCCCAAGTATGTGCTACTTGGGACAGCACCCTAAAACGAAACAATTACCCAAATTTGGTATCATTGGAATTGTACTGACCAATAGAATAAAGATAGCATATCATATTTGCCATATTGTTAACACTAAAAAAATTCTCACAATGAGAGAAGAGAAGAAAGAAATAACTAGAGATGAGCGAACTTACAGTAAATTCGATTCGTCACAAACTTCTCGGCTCGGCAGTTGATGACTTTTCCTGCATAAATTAGTTCAGCTTTCAGGTGATCCCGTGGGCTGGAAAAGGTGGATACAATCCTAGGAGAGTCTTTCCTAGGACTGTATCCACCTTTTCCAGCCCACCGGAGCACCTAAAAGCTGAACTAATTTATGCAGGAAAAGTCATCAACTGCCGAGCCGAGACGTTTGTGACGAATCGACTTTACTGTAAGTTTGCTCATCTCTAGAAATAACCAGAACCACAAACCTGTGCCCACTCAGCTATTCAGCCATTGCCTCCTGTAGCACAGCACATTGAGAGCAAATTAGAAGTGTAGAGAAGAGGTCCCTTACCAGGGTAGTTGGTCTAGTCTGCTCTAAACAGATGCGTTTCAAGAAGGCAAGCCATGGTTCCTCCATGCGACACAGAAATAGTATCTCCTTATACCAGTCCGTGACAGTTAGGGATCACAGTTCGTGCCACCATCAGAAGGAAGTGGGCTAGGACCCTAGAAGGGGTTTTCCTCGACACAGGGAGGATAGTTAGGAGGATTACCTTGGGGTCATTGCGATGTCACGCCAGCGATAGTCGCTCTACGGGACACCACAGTCCAAAAGGGGAAAAGAGCATAACCACCAGATATGTGACATTGTGCCTCGGGCCCCCTCACTGCCAGCACAAGTCAGAGACAGAAGGGTACATTCTGTGTAACTCTGCAGGCACCCTATACCACGTAGAGAGGAGTTTAAAGTTGGTTTCTTGTGCCCTGCAAGAAATCGACAGTTCAGGACACAAAGTGAAGGCTGCAGACCAGTCCGCTGGGGCAAAATAAGTCTGCAGTTCAGTCTCCCAGGCTGTCACATGTCGGCGGATGTTGAGCTACTGCCTCTAAGAGAAGGCCATAGATCAGAGATAACACCTTGAAAGCCGGGGAGAAGGAAGTGCATAACTTCTCAAAAGGAAGGAGGGGTCTAGCTAAGCGCAAATGCCTACCCCCAGTTTCGACAAAGTGTTTGAGTTGAAGATATTGCATGTGTCTAGCTGGAGTGAGGAGATGTTCTGGAACCAAGAGATCATAGCGGTGGAGTATCTTTCCCTCTAAGGGAAGGCTGGAGGGTCAGAGATGCCAAGGAAAGAGGAGTATTCAGCTCCTGGTAGAAACATAGGATTACCGAAGACAGGTGTCAACGGACCATCAGGGGGAGAAAAGTTTGGTTTTAGAAAGCTAATGTTTGAAGGTCGTGACCAGTTCCCTACACACCCACTGTAAAGCTTGCAATTTCTTCACTGGGATTGTTAGAGGGCAGCCACGGGAGAGATGTGATCTCTATCTCCACCCCGGACACCTCCACATCCACCCAGTGTTTCAAGGAGCGACCATGGAAAAAGTCCAGGAACCGCGTCAATGAGGCTGGGATATAGTAGGCTTTGCAGTCTGGGACTGCTAGCCCATCCGCCTGCTTCCTTCCGGTAAAGATCTGTTTAGATGGCTGCCCCACCAAAACAAAAGAGCGGATCAACTTATCAAGCCTCCTAAAAAAGGAGAGAGTAAGAGCAATGGAGACTGCCTGAAAGAGGTAAAGCAGTCGGGGGAGGATGTTCATTTTCAGGATATTAGCTCACCCGAGCCAAGAGAAATTGCCAGCCGACCACTTCACTAAATCCCTCTCCAGGGCTGAAGACAAAGGTAGAAAATTGAGAGCATAACTGTTGAGGGGGTCAGCTGGGACACGCACCCCAAGGTATTTAATGGACCCGGGGGGAGATTGAAATGGGTGTTCGTGTTGTATGCATGACACTCTGTATCTGAGGTAACATTCATGGCCACACTCTAGTAACCATAGAATTAACGTGACAGAGTGAGAATAGAGTTGAAGGGAAGAGGTGAGGGATGTGTTAACCTGCGGCTGTGGATTGCGATTTAGTGCAGCCACTCGACCCATCATGGATGGGCCCAGACCTATTTGTGCCAGGGAGGCCTCCGTGAACCTCCAGCTCACCCGATCAAATGCCTTTTTGGCATCGAGAGAAAGAAGCCCAAAGCACCATGGAAAAAGCCCACACTGTGGCCCTCATTTACTATTCTAAACCCGACTTCTTTTGTCGGGTTTTTTTGGCGCATCTTTGTCTGCAACATGTCGCAGACATTGTGCGCCAGTCTGCGACACGATGTGGATTCTCCCAAACCCGAAAAAGGGGCGTAAACCGACATTTCTGAGCTTTCCCACGTATTTATAAAGGTTTCCAACCCAAATGTGTTGAATTGTTGTGGATTCTTTCCCGACAACTCAGAGGAGTTGGAAACCAAAACCAACAAACCCACGTGCGACAAACAGGATGCGACATAATAATAAATACCAGGGGAAAAAGCAGTCGGGTAAGAAAGCAAGATAGAAAATCGGGTTGTAAGTCTAAGTAAATGAGGGCCTGTATTGTCGTGTGCCTCCCTAGAGCAAAGAAACCAGACTGATCAGGGTGAACCAGAGGTCCAAGGACTGCCAGACAGTCAGCGAGCAATTTAGCAAACAACTTGGTGTCCGTGTTTAGGAGAGAGGTAGGGTGGTAGCTGGCGCAATGATTCGGGTCCCAAAATTCTTTTGGGTATGACAGTAATATAGGCCCTGAGAGGGGCCGAAGGGAAGTCCGATGTGATGCTATTAAAGGTCTGGCATAGGAGGGGGAGCAGGTCAACTTTTAGAGTCTTGAAGAATTTAGCTGTGTACTGCAGGGTGCTGAGGGAAGGGATCTGGACTGTACAAAGGACTGGGGCATGATCAGAAAGGTATAGGTTCCCTATCTGTTTGGAGGAGAGGTGATGTAGGTAATAGTGAGGCATGAAGATGTCTAGTCTACTATAGGTCCCATGGGGACTAGAGAAGTAGGTGTAGTCCCTGTCACTTGGGTGCTGGAGACACCACACATCTGCAGTGAGTGGAGAAGTCGCCAAAGCCTACTGAGCTGGCGATGAGACAGCAGGGTGTTGTGAGGACGTGTACAGCAGGGGTTGGAGCGGGAGATTGAAATCGCCACTTAGTAGCAACATACCATGCGTGAAGAAGTCTTCTAGGGCACATGTCAAAAAGGAGACCTGAGAATTTTTGGGGGCATATATAGTCGGCACAGTCACTACCTGACTGGAAGCCCCAGGAAAGTGACCCCATTTTAGGATATGTACCCCTAAAGGAATTCATATAGGGTATAGTGAGCATTTTAACCCAAACATTTTTTTTCCAAAAGCTAATTCTGATTGTGCATTTGTGATTATTTCCACAAATGCCATTTCAGTGCCTAATATGTTGTGCCCAGCTTGCACCACCAGACACATACACCCCACGAATTATGTGGGTTCTCCTGGGTCCCGCAATGCCTAGTGTGATGCATGGGCTAGGCAGACTGGGCACATGGCAGGGCTCTTTAAGGAAGGACTGTCCAGGGCCTACTGGAGTACAGAGTTTGCGAGAATGATTTTGGGGTAAAATGAAAATCCAGAACATCTTACTAGAGCAGCTCATCATGTGTTGTTTTTTTTTTTGTAAAGTCCTGCTTCTTGAGCTTTGATGTGGTGAATTATATCCCTGTATTCCCAATGAAAACCTGAGACTTGTGGTACATGGTCAGATGACTAGGGGCCACTTCCATCCTTCAATTACTTCTTGGGGCTCTTTATAGTTGCTAGAGGACTACAGTAGGAAGGTGGGAGGCCATCATCCTCACTAGCAGACTCTGGTGTGTCTGAGGCCAGAGATCGATATCCCTCCTTGGCAATATACATGTTGGGAAATATTTTATCATATGAGCTGTATTTTTTTTAGTATTTGGTGTACAATTTAAGAGACACTGATTTACAGTAAAAACTGACGTTAAGCATACTTGAGGAAGGTAGACTTGACGTGCCCACAGGGTGGGCTGTTGGCAGATGGTTTAAAAAAGCGTGCAAAAAATATAAAGGTGATCCCATAAAATCCAAGGGAAACGCTGACGCGTTTCGGTTTATTAATAAACCTTAGTCATAGCAATATTCATATGTGGGAACCTGTTCCTCTCTTTATACCTGTAGTAAGTGTGGTTTAGGAAAATACAAGGTCCACCCACCTGGAGGGTGGGGGCAGGCATTAATCAGATATGTGTGGGAATTCAAACCTGTGTAATAGATCAGGTAAGAGAGGAGGAAAAAAATAGAAAGAATATTCAAAAAAATATTTATGAATATACATCACAGCAGTATCAATATTTGAACTTGTAATTAGAAATGTACATAAGGTCATTTTTGTAGTTGAGTCCTCGGGGGAATTTGATATCCAGGCGGAGGATCCAGAACGCCTCCCATCTGAATACCAGCTTCCCCCAGTCACCACCTCTGTTAGGAGGTTTAACCCTCTCTATTACTTTACTTAGACTGGACAAATCGCCTCCATGTTCTTCAAAAAAATGTTTAGAAAGTCCTGACATGAAGCGTTGGGTCTTGTTCAGATAATACGGCATATGAAGATGTTCCAGAATTCTTGTTTTGAGTTTGAGAGAAGAACATCCGATGTATTGTAAATTGCAAGTATGACAAACAGCAGAATAAATGACATGGGAAGTATGGCAATTTATGAATGATTTCATCTTGTATGTTGTGTTGTTGGATATGGATTTAAATTCAGAAGAAGTATTCATAAATTTGCATATATTGCAACGAGTATGGTTGCATGGGTAATTACCCTTACAGTCCAGCCAGATACAAAAGAATGTGAAATACTTCAGAAAAATATGTACCTGTCTCTACAAAAACTAGAATCATCCATAACTGATATGAAAAAATCTAAATTTAACAGAGACTTAAAAGACTATACGAACAATAAAGTCTACACTTGGCATCGGAAATATGACAATAAACCAAAATCTATCCTCAAAAAACATAACCACTACAAACATGATAAGGAAAAGAAAAATGTTAGTTTCAGCTCCTCAGATACTGAACGTACAGACTATTACACAGATGGCTCAGAAAACGAACTAGATCAACATGTGGAGTCAGTTCACTTTAACCCTTCCAATACCCAAAGAAATCAACATTCATAAAAACGGGCAAACGCCCTGTGTGAACAAGATCAACACAGATTCCCGAGGAAAAGACACAATACACAAAGGGTGGGAAAAAAACACAAGAACCACATACCCCAGAACAAAAAAAAGAACTATCAGAAATAAAATAAATACCTACCCAGTCTACAATCTTTCGGCTACTATTTTATCTACTTTTTAGTTACAGATCTTGGAGAAAGGTCTAACATTTGTACCTGATGAATCTTTTGATCTATATTATACCTTGCTGGACATTAATACATTTCTAAGATTACTCACAGTTAAAAGACATTTTTAAGTAAACAATGAAAACATTGATGTTCAAGCAAATAGTGAGAATACTATAAATGAATGTCCTCTCAATATTAAAGGAAGAAGCCACATGCCTTTAGCAAGCAGTTTTTCAGAACAACTAGCTACACTAGCACTGACGGAATTACAGGACACACCCTCACTGACTTCTCTAATAGCAACCACCACTTCTACATTTTCCACCTCTAACCCTAAATTTTACCCTATAAATTCACACTGTGAAGCCATGGACATGTTTCAAATACGGGTTGAAAGGGATTTAAAGGAACTGAAAAACACTAAGAAGAAGAATATTACCTCCAATCTTACCTGGCAACAGAAAAAAGCAATTATGGAACTTAAAAATAATGATAATATTATTGTCCGACCATCCGACAAAGGCGGTTTGGTGGTAGTTATGGACTGTTCCCTCTATGAAAAACTTATGCTACAAATGTTACAGGAGATACTACCACCTTCCGTCCGGTGAAAACGGAACCAACCAATATTGTAAAAAAAAAAAACTGTACAGACTGCTGGAAGATGGGGTTAGTTTAAACATTATTACACCAAAACAGAAAGAATATTTATCTCCAACTACACCCACATGTCTGGTATTTCATGCATTCCCCAAAACCCATAAAAATGATTTCCCTCTGCCACTTAGACCTATAGTGGCCGGAATTGATTCTTTACAGGAACTATTGGGTGCATGGCTTGACCATCTTCTCCAGCCCCCACCACCCGGATCCCAGGATTTATACAGGATACGAAAACCTTACTTCAAGCTGTACAAACAATATTTCTTTCAAATAACAGTCTTCCTCCTGGTGTAGGTCACGGGGGTAGGGCTGTACACCTGGAAGTGGCGTTCTCCTGCATAGATAGATATGCAGGAGAATGCCGATTCCGGGCGTGACCTACACCAGGAGGAAGACTGCGATGAGGCAGCCATGAATATTCATGAGCCGGGCAGCCGCTCCGCCCGGTGAAAATGACGTAAGCGAGTCCGTGCTGATGCTGCGGACCTCCCACTGAGTCCCAAGCCTGGGAATACCATATAACTAAAAATGAAGATATCTGGCGAACCGCTGCACAGTTTTTAATGAGGTAAGAAGCGTTTTAATCAGGATCACCCGCACTACAAGCCTGTGTAACAGGTTTAGTGCGGGTGATTCTGATGACAGATTTCCTTTAAGGATGCAGGGCGCACACTGTGACCCCGCATCATACCGGGACTAATAGCCTACGGCACAGATCGTTGTGCCGCGTGCTATTAACCCTTCAGACGTGGTGAACAAAGTTGATCGCCAGATGTAAAACGAAAGTATAAGCTTTGCGGCAGCTCAGTCGGGCTGATCGGGACTATCGCAATAAAATTGCGATGTCCCGATCAGATAGGACGCGAGCGGAGGCCCCCTTACCTTGCTCACTAGTGTCCGAGTGGCATTTGATTGCTCCAAGCCTGAGCTACAGGCTTGCGCAATCAACCCCCTATAACGCTGATCCATGCAAAGCTATGGCTTTGCAGGATCAGGGTAAAAGATCAGTGTGTGCAGTATTATAGTTCCATATGGGAGCTATAACACTGCAAAAAAAAAGTTAATAAAGGTCATTTAACCCATTCCCTAATAAAAGTTCGAATCACCCCCCTTTTTCCATTAAAAAAAGTCCAAAATAGCGTATTTTTGGTCACTTTTAATATCATGAAAAAATGAATAAAAAGCGCTCAAAAAGTCCGATCAATACAAAAATGGTACTGCTAAAAACTTCAGACACCGCGCAAAAAATGAGCCCTCTTACCAGCCCGTACGCAGAAAAATAAAAAAGTTATAGGGGTCAGAATGTGACAATTTTAACCCCTTAAGGACCATGGGCGTACGCGTACGTCTAAGTATCTTGGTAGTTAAGGACCAAGGACGTACGCGTACGTCCGTGGGAATTTCGGTCCTTGGCGTGCGCCGGGCGGGGACCGGACCGGGGTGACTGCTGATATCGATTAGCAGTCACCCCGCGCAAATGCCCAGGGGTATCATCAGACCCCCCATGTCAGCGATCGGCGCAAATCGCAAGTGAATTCACACTTGCGATTTGCGCGATTACGGGTCTATGGTGACCCGGTGATCCGGAATATAAGGGGGATCGCGGGTGTCTAAGACACCCACAATCCCCCTGAAGAGATAGGAGTGAGGTGGCAGGGTGCCACCCCTCCTATCCCTGCTATTGGTGGTCTAGACGCGACCACCAATAGCAGATTGGGGGCGGGGAGGGGGTTAACTTTCGTTTTCCCCGACCTGCCCATCCACAATAGGCGGGGCAGAATGGGGAAACGACAGAGGACCGGTGCCGGAGTCCACTTATCGATCTGCGGAGGCTGCGCGCGACGACCGGTGTCGGAGATCGGCGGGCGGCGATGTCGTGCAGCAGGCTCCCTGGATCCGACGGAAGCCGGTAAGTTGCCTAGCAACATCTGGAGGGCTGCAGTCCGAGACCACTATATAGTGGTCTCTATACTGTAGCACTCCAGATGTTGCAAAACTACAATTCCCAGCATGCCCAGACAGTTGTTTGGGCATGCTGGGAGCTGTAGTTTTGCAACAGCTGGAGGGCTACAGTTTTAGACCACTATATGGTAGTCTCTGAACTATAGTCCTCCAGATCTTGCAAACACTACATATACACCCCCTTACACTGTCTCCCCCCCACCCCCCCCCCCCCCAATAAAAATTAAAAACGTATTGTACGGTAGTGTTTCCAAAACGGAGCCTCGAGCTGTTGCAAAACAACAACTCCCAGCATTTCCGGAAAGCCACTGACTGTCCAGGCATGCTGGGAGTCTAGCAACAGCTGGAGGCACCCTGTATGGGAATCACTGGCGTAGAATACCCCTATGTCCACCCCTATGCAATTCCTAATTTAGTCCTCAAATGCGCATGGCGCTCGCTTACTTCGGAGCCCTGTCGTATTTCAAGGAAACAGTTTAGGGCCACATATGTTTTATTCCCGTACTCGGGAGAAATTACACTACAAAATTTTGGGGGGCTTTTTCTCCTTTTACCCCTTATGAAAAGGAAAATTTGGGGTCTACACCAGCCTGTTAGTGTAAAAAAAAATTTTTTTTTACACTAACATGCTGGTGTTGCCCTTTACTTTTTATTTTCATAAGAGGTAAAAGGAAAAAAAAGACCCCCAAAATTTGTAACACAATTTCTCCTAAGTACGGAAATACCCCAAATGTGGGCGTAAAATGATCTGCGGGCGCATAACAAGGCTCAAGAGTGAGAGCGCACATGTACATTTGAAGCCTAAATTGGTGGTTTGCACAGGGGTGGCTAATTTTACAGCGGTTCTGACATAAACGCAAAAAAATAAATACCAACATGTGACCCCATTTTGGAAACGACACCCCTCACGGAATGTAACAAGGGGTATAGTGAGCCTTAACACCCCACAGGTGTTTGAAAAATTTTTGTTAAAGTTGGATGGCAAAATGAAAAAAAGTATTTTTTTTCACAAAAATGCTGGTGTTACCCTAAATTTTTCATTTTCACAAGGGAAAATAGAAAAAAAGCCCCCCAAAATTTGTAACCCCATTTCTTCTGAGTAAGAAAATACCCCAAATGTGGATGCAAAGTGCTCGGCGGGCGAACTACAATGCTCAGAAGAGAGGGAGCGCCATTGGGATTTTGAAGAGAAAATGTGTCCGGAATTGAAGGCCACGTGTGTTTACAAAGCCCCCATAGTGCCAGAACAATGGACCCCCCCACATGTGACCCCATTTTGGAAACTACACCCCTCATGTAATGTAATAAGGGGTATAGTGAGCATTTACGCCCCACAGGTGTCTGACAGATTTTTGGAACAGTGGTCCGTGAAAATGAAAAATTTAATTTTTCATTTGCTCAGCCCACTGTTCCAAAGATCTGTCAAATGCCAGTGGGGTGTAAATACTCACTGCACCCCTTATTAAATTTTGTGAGGGGTGTAGTTTCAAAATGGGGTCACATGTGGGGGGGGTCCACTGTTCTGGCACCACGGGGGGCTTTGTAAACGCACATGGCCCCTGACTACCATTCCAAACAAATTCACTCTTCAAAAGCTCAATGGCGCTCCTCTTCTTCTGAGCATTGTAGTTCGACCCCAGGGCACTTAACGTCCACACATGGGGTATTTCCATACTCAGAAGAAATGGGGTTACAAATTTTGGGGGGGTATTTTCTGCTATTAATCCTTGCAAAAATGTGAAATTTGGGGGGAAACACACATTTTTGTGAAATTTTTTTTTTTTTTTTACATATGCAAAAGTCATGAAACCCTTGTGGGGTATTAAGGCTCAATTTATTCCTTGTTATGTTCCTCAAGGGGTCTAGTTTCCAAAATGGTATGCCATGTGGTTTTTTTTTTTTTTTTGCTGTTCTGGCACCATAGGGGCTTCCTAAATGCGACATGCCCCCCGACCAAAATTTGTTCTCAAAAGGCCAAACATGACTCATTCTCTTCTGAACATTGTAGTTTGCCCGTAGTGCACTTCAGGTCAACTTATGGGGTACCTCCATACTCAGAAGAGATGGGGTTACAAATTTTGGGGGGTATTTTCTGCTATTAACCCTTGCAAAAAATGTGAAATTTGGGGGGGGAAAACACACATTTTAGTGAAAAATTTGTTTGTTTTTTTTACATATGCAAAAGTCGTGAAACCCCTGTGGGGTATTAAGGCTCACTTTATTCCTTGTTACGTTCCTCAAGGGGTCTAGTTTCCAAAATGGTGTGTGTTTTTTTTTTTTTTTTTGCTGTTCTGGCACCATAGAGGCTTCCTAAATGCAACATGCCCCCCAAAAACCATTTCAGAAAAACGTGCTCTCCAAAATCGCCTTGTCGCTCCTTCGCTTCTGAGCCCTCTACTGCGCCCGCCGAACACTCTACATAGACATATGAGGTATGTGCTTACTCGAGAGAAATTGGGCTACAAATATAAGTATACATTTTCTCCTTTTACCCCTTGTAAAAATTAAAAAATTGGGTCTACAAGAACATGCGAGTGTAAAAAATGAAGATTGTGAATTTTCTCCTTCACTTTGCTGCTATTCCTGTGAAACACCTAAAGGGTTAAAATGCTAACTGTAGGTCATTTTGAATACTTTAGGGAGTGCAGTTTTTATAATGGGGTATTTTATGGGGTATTTCTAATACGAAGACCCTTCAAATCCACTTCCAACCTGAACTGGTCCCTGAAAAATAGTGAGTTTGAAAATTTTGTGAAAAATTGGAAAATTGACGCTGAACTTTGAAGCCCTTTGGTGTCTTCCAAAAGTAAAAACATGTCAATTTTATGATGCAAACCTAAAGTAGACATATTGGAAATGTGAATAAAAAGCAAAAACATTTTGGAATATCCATTTTCCTTAGAAGCAGAGAACTTCAAAGTTAGAAAAATGCTAAATTTTCTATTTTTTCATCAAATTTGGGGATTTTTCACCAAGAAAGGATGCAAGTTACCACAAAAATTTTCCACCATGTTAAAGTAGAATATGTCACGAAAAAACTATCTCGCAATCAGAATCATAACTAAAAGCATTCCAGAGTTATTAATGTTTAAAGTGACAGTGGTCAGATGTGCAAAAAATGGCCGGGTCCTTAAGGTATAAAATGGCCTGGTCCTTAAGGGGTTAAACGTATACCTTTTCCTGCATGTAGTTATGATTTTTTTCAGAAGTACGACAAAATCAAACCTATATAAGTAGGGTATCATTTTAACTGTATGGACCTACAGAATATAGATAAGGTGTCATTTTTACCGAAAAATGCACTGCGTAGAAACAGAAGCCCCCAAAAAATACAAAATGAAATTTTTTGTCGCATAATTAATTTTTTTCCGTTTTGCCGTGGATTTTTTGGTAAAATGACTAATGTTGCTGCAAAGTAGAATTTGTGGAGCAAAAAATAAGCCATCATATGGAATTTTATGTGCAAAATTGAAAGCGTTATGATTTTTAGAAGGTGATGAGGAAAAAATTAAACAGCAAAAACGGAAAAACGCTGAGTCCTTAAGGGGTTAAGGGTGACTCTATTTCAAACTAAATTTACACTAAACTCTATCATAAGGAATGTGCAGGCAACAGCTTATTACATGCTGAAAGTTGCCACCCTCGCCATGTAATCAAAAATCTCCCTATAGGGGAATTTGTAAGAACCAAGAGAGCTTCATCTATAGAACAAAATTATATCTCCACATGTGAAGATATCACACAGCACCTCACAAATAGAGGCTATAAAAAAGGTGACAGATAGAGCAAAAAATATTGTAAACGCCAAACCTGAAGGTTATTATCTAGAAAATAGACAAATGGAAAAAAAACAACTAAAGAAGACTCACCTACTTTCAGCACTCCTTACAGTATACATTTCAATAAGATAAGAGAAATCATCCTTCACCATTTACCTGTATTACACTAGGACGAGAAACTCTCAAATATAATAAAAGATGGTATCAGAATTGTCCCACATAAAGGGAAATCCTTATGCAATCAACTATCTCCTAGTGATTTTTCCCTTTCAAATAAAAAGACCACAAAAAACTGGCTAGACTATAAGGTTAATTACCCATGCAATCATACTCGTTGCAATATATGCAAATATATGAATACTTCCTTTGAATTTAAATCATTGTTATTTATTCTGCTATTTGCCGTACAATTTACAATACAAAGGATGTTCTTCTCGCAAACTCAAAACAAGAATTCTGGAACGTCTTCATATGCCGCATAATCTGAACAGGACCCAACGCTCCATGTCAGGACTTGCTAAACATTGTTTTGAAGAACATGGGGGCAATGGGGCCAGTTTAAGTATACAAGGGATAGAGAGGGTTAAACCTCGTAACAGAGGTGGTGACTGGGGGAAGCTGGTAGATGGGAGGCGTTCTGGATCCTCCGCCTGTATACCAGATTCCCCCGAGGACTCAACTACAAAAATGACCTTATGTACATTTTCTAATTACAAGTTCAAATATTGATACTGCTGTGATGTATATTCATGTATATTTGTTTAATATTCTTTCTATTTTGTTCCTTCTCTCTTACCTGATCTATGACACAGGTGTGAATTCGCACACATATCTGATTAATGCCTGCCCCCACCCTCCAGGTGGGTGGACCTTGTATTTTCCTAAACCACACTTACTACAGGTATAAAGAGAGGAACAGATTCCCACATATGAATATCGCTATGACTAAGGTTTATTAATAAACCGAAGCGCGTCAGCGTTTCCCTTGGATTTTGTGGGGTCACCTTTATATTTTTTGCATGCTTTTTTAAAGGATTGAAATAAAAAAAAAATATGGAACTTTTTAACCCCTTAAGGACCCAGCCATTTTACACCTTAGGACCCGGCCATTTTTTGCACATCTGACCACTGTCACTTTAAACATTAATAACTCTGGAATGCTTTTAGTTATCATTCTGATTCTGAGACTGTTTTTTCGTGACATATTCTACTTTAACTTAGTGGTAACATTTTTTGGTAACTTGCATCCTTTCTTGGTGAAAATTTCCAAAATTTGATGAAAAATTAGAACATTTTG
The DNA here is from genome assembly GCF_029499605.1 of Hyla sarda. Taxonomy (NCBI): domain Eukaryota; kingdom Metazoa; phylum Chordata; class Amphibia; order Anura; family Hylidae; genus Hyla; species Hyla sarda. The sequence continues at coordinate 348,491,380 of NC_079189.1, forward strand.
CATTTTTCTAACTTTGAAGCTCTCTGCTTGTAATGAAAATGGATATTCCAAATATTATTTTATTCACATATACAATATGTCTACTTTATATTTGCATCATAAAATTGACGAGTTTTTACTTTTGGAAGACATCAGAGGGCTTCAAAGTTCAGCAGCAATTTTCCAATTTTTCACAAAATTTCCAAAATCACAATTTTTCAGGGACCAGTTCAGGTTTGAAGTGGATTTGAAGGGTCTTCATCTTAGAAATACCCCACAAATGACCCCATTATAAAAACTGCACCCCCCAAAATATTCAAAATGACATTCAGTCAGCATTTTAACCCTTTAGGTGTTTCACAGGAATAGCAGCAAAGTGAAGGAGAAAATTCACAATTTCCATTTTTTACACTCGCATGTTCTTGTAGACCCAATTTTTGAATTTTTTCAAGGCGTAAAAGGAGAAAATGTATACTTCTATTTGTAGCCCAATTTCTCTCGACTAAGCACATACCTCATATGTCTATGTAAAGTGTTCGGCGGGCACAGTAGAGGGCTCAGAAGGGAAGGAGCGACAAGGGGATTTTGGAGCATACGTTTTTCTGAAATGGTTTTTGGGGGGCATGTTGCATTTAGGAAGCCCCTATGGTGCCAGAACAGGAAAAAAAAAACACATGGCATACCATTTTGGAAACTAGACCCCTTGAGGAACGTAACAAGGAATAAAGTGAGCCTTAATACCCCACAGCTGTTTCACGACTTTTGCATATGTAAAACATTTTTTAAACAATTTCACTAAAATGTGTGCTTCCCCCCAAATTTCATATTTTTGCAAGGGTTAATAGCAGAAAATAGCCCCCAAAATTTGTAACCCCATCTCTTCTGAGTATGGAGGTACCCCATAAGTTGACATGAAGTGCACTATGGGCGAACTACAATGCTCAGAAGAGAAGGAGTCATATTTGGCTTTTTGAGAGCAAATTTTGCTCGGGGGCATGTCGCATTTAGGAAGCCCCTATTGTGCCAGGACAACAAAAAATACCCACATGCCATACCATTTTGGAAACTAGACCCCTTGAGGAATGTAACAAGTAATAAAGTGAGCCTTAATACCCCACAGGGGTTTCACGACTTTTGCATATGTAAAAAAAAAAAAAAAAAATTTCCCCAAAATGTGTGTTTCCCCCCCAAATTTCACATTTTTGCAAGGGTTAATAGCAGAAAATACCCCCAAAATTTGTAACCCCATCTCTTCCGAGTATGGAGGTACCCCATAAGTTGACCTGAAGCGCACTACGGGCGAACTACAATGCTCAGAAGAGAAGGAGTCATATTTGGCTTTTTGAGAGCAAATTTTGCTCGGGGGGCTTGTCGCATTTAGGAAGCCCCAATGGTGCCAGAACAGCAAAATAACCCCCACATGGCATACCATTTTGGAAACTAGACCCCTTGAGGAACGTAACAAGGGGTACAGTGAGCATTTACCCCCCACTGGTGTCTGTCAGATCTTTGGAACAGTGGGCTGTACAAAATTTTTAATTTGCGCAGCCCACTGTTCCAAAGATCTGTCAGATACCAGTGGGGTGTAAATTTTCACTGCACCCCTCATTACATTCCGTGAGGGGTGTAGTTTCCGAAATGGGGTCACATGTGTTTTTTTTTTTTTTTTTTTGCGTTTGTCAAAACCGCTGTAACAATCAGCCACCCCTGTGCACATCACCTCAAATGTACATGTGCACTCTCCCTTCTGAGCCTTGTTGTGCGCCCCCAGAGCACTTTGCGCCCACATATGGGGTATCTCCGTAGTCGGGAGAAGTTGCATTACAAATTGTTGGGGGCTTTTTTCCCTTTTACCTCTTGTCAAAATGAAAAGTATAGGGCAACACCAGCATGTTAGTGTAAAAAATTTATTTTTTTACACTAACATGCTGGTGTAGACCCCAATTTCACCTTTTCATAAGGGGTAAAAGGAGAAAAAGCCCCCCAAAACTTGTAAGGCAATTTCTCCCGAGTACGGCGATACCCCATATGTGACCCTAAACTGTTGCCTTGAAATACGACAGGGCTCCGAAGTGAGAGCGCCCTGCGCATTTGAGGCTTGAATTAGGGATTTGCATTGGGGTGGACATAGGGGTATTCTACGCCAGTGATTCCCAAACAGGGTGCCTCCAGCTGTTGCAAAACTCCCAGCATGCTTGGACAGTCAACGGCTGTCCGGCAATACTGGGAGTTGTTGCTTTGCAACAGCTGGAGGCTCCATTTTGAAAACAGTGGCGTACCAGACGTTTTTCATTTGTATTGGGGAGGGGAGGGGGGCTGTGTAGGGGTATGTGTATATGTAGTGTTTTTTCCTTTTTTTTTTATTTTGTGTTAGTGTAGTGTTTTTAGGGTACAGTCACACGGGCGGGGGGTTACAGCGATTTTCCCGCTGCGAGTTTGAGTTGCCGCGCAAAATTTGCTGCATCGCAAACTTGCAGCCTGATACTCACTGTAAGCCCCCTGCCCATGTGAATGTACCCTGTACATTCACAAGGGGGGGACCTCCAGCTGTTGCAAAACTACAACTCCCAGCATGCACAGTTTATCAGTGCATGCTGGTAGTTATAGTTTTGCAACAGCTGGAGGCACACGGGTTGGGAAACACTGAGTTAGGAAACAGACAATGTTTCCCAACCAGTGTGCCTCCTGTTGTTGCAAAACCACAACTCCCAAACATTCTCAGGCATGCTGGGAGTAGTAGTTCGGCAACATCTTTAGAGCCAGATATTGCCGAACTACAGTTTGCAGACTACAGTTTGCAGACCACTAATACAGTGGTTCCCAATCTGTGCCCTTCCAGATGTTGCAAAACTACAACTCCCAGTATGCCAAAACTGTCCAGGCATGCTGGGAGTTGTAGTTCTGCAACATCTGAAGGGCCAGATGTTACAGAACTACAACTCCCAGCATGCCTGGACAGTAAGGGCATGCTGAGAATGTGTAGTTTTGCAACATCTGGAAGGGCACAGTGGTCTCCAAACTGTGGACCTCCAGATGTTGCAAAACTGCAACTCCCAGAATGCCCAGACGCCAAGGGCTGTCTGGGCATGCTGGGAGTTGTAGTATATAGGGTCCCAATACAGCAATGCATGTCGCTTTACGGCGACGTGCATTGCTGTAAAGGGCCCGATCGCGGCTGAAGATCTACTCACCTGTCGCCGCCGCCGCCGCCATCTTCCTCGCCAGGATCCGGGTCTTCAGGGACGAGGTAAGTACCGGGGCCGGTCCCCAGCACTCCCCCGTCGCGTCCTCCGGTCTTCCTCCCGTCCTCTCCGGACTTCAAGGGGCCGGGCAGGACGGGAGGAAGTAACCGCCCCCCCTCCTGCGATTGGTCGGTTAACTAACCGAAGAATCGCAGGGGATCGGAGGAGGTGGCAGGCTTGCCACTTCGCTCCTATTCTTCAGCATGGTCCTGGCTGTCTGTGACAGCCGGGATCATGCGAAATTACCGGGCGGTCGGGACCCAGAGACCCGATCAGCCCGGTATCGCCGCAGATCACAAGGGCGATTTCCCTTGCGATTTGCGGCGATCGCCGACATGGGGGGCATACATGGCCCCCCTCGGCGTTTGCCCTGGATCCCTGCTGAAGGATTTCAGCAGGGATCCGCTTCTGATCTCCGCCGGGTGAGCGGCGGAGACCAGGAAAAGACATGACGTATGCATACGTCATGGGTCCTTAAGACCCAGGGTGTGATGACGTATGCATACGTCATGGGTCCTGAAGAGGTTAATGGAAGCTGGAAATTAGCTTTTTTTCTCCTATAATGTATGTGGACCTGTGAAGTAATTGAGGATTGCATTACACAGTCATAGGTGTGGACACTAGTATCCATACACATATCCCAGTGACTTCTAATCCTTGAAGTATGCATTATCTGTTGTGTGATAACAGCCAGTTATACAATATATTTATATCACTGGTTCTAATAGTGGAAAGAGGTTGTCATGTCGTCCTTTGTATTACAGTCTATTACCAGTCAAATTAGTTTCTTGTACTATTCTAGTTGTAAGTATCACAGTGGATGAGACTGATGGGTTTTAGCTATAATGTGTCCACCTGAGAGGATATTAGCTTTTATTATCATGCATTCCACTTCTAATAGTACATTGGCAAACATATTACCTTGCTGTGTTTTTAAATAACAAAAGTAAAATTGCCCCAAAACTATGAAAAAATACGTTTTAATACATGGGTGGGTGCACAGTACATAAGGTTTTGTGTTTTTTTTTTTTTTTTTTACTTGGATTATTAGTTGTTTATAATGGTGCCCTATTGGTTCATATTCTGAATGGGACCAGATAGGGATGTTTTTGTCAGATAATTTTTTTTTTTTTACAAAAAAGCTGGTTTTCCCCCAAATTTTACATTTTTACAAGGGGTAATAGGAGAAAGTGTCCCCCAAAATTTTCAACCCCATCTCTTCTGAGTATGAAAATACCCCATGTGTGGACGTCAAGTGCACTGCGGGCGCACTACAATGCTCAGAAGAGGCCCCACAGGTATTTGATAAATGTTCATTAAATTGGGATGTGAAAACAACACTAAAATGCTGTGGTTACCCCCAATTTTTTATTTTCACAAGTGGTATTAGGAGAAAATGTCACCGTAAATTCGTAAATACATTTATTTGGAGTAAGGACATACCTCATATATTCACGTAAACTGCTCTGCGGGTGCACACCAGGTCTTTGAAGAGCAAGAGTGCAGTCAGGGGCCTTGAGCATTTACTGAGCTATACATCAGGACCCCCCCTCAAGGAGTGTTACATGGGATAAACTGTTATTAAAGTGTGGGTACAGTGGGCCGTAAAAAAGACAAAATAGGTGGAGAGAGAGCGCTGCGCATTTGAGGCAACATAAAAAAGTCCCCAATGATAGTGACTCATTTTTGGAAAAAATAACCCCAAAGGTCTTATCAGTTTTTTTGTTTTTTTTTGTGGTTTATGGGGTTAAAATTTGGAATGTACTCAGGACTTGGTACATTGGGGTCAAATTATGGGAAGTTAAAATGAAAAGGGAAAATGTTGTACTCCATGGAAGTGTGATACTCCCTGAAGCAGTTTTTAATGCAGAGGCACGGATGATCGGGGTAAGAGTCACATTGAGTGGTGGTATCCTTCCGTATCCCCCTCTTGTGACACACACTGCATTTTTTCTGGGATCGTTGGGGGGACCTCACCTGGAAAGTGCTGGCCTGGGACGATCCTGGCACCTATAACTTCAGTTCCTTGGGAAGTCTGGCCTGCTCTTTCCCGGTTACCAAAGATCAGGGCCTTTTGGACTTCTTTTTTGAACTGGAGGAATGTCCCTGTGTTACCAGCGTACTGGGACAGTACAAAAGAGTTGTATATGGCAACTTGTACCAAGTAGACCACAATTTTTTTTGTATCATACCCGGGTTTTCTACATGGCCATGTATGGCTTGAGGACTTGATCAGAGAGATCAACTCCCCCCATATACTGATTGTAGTCCAGAATACAATTAGGCTTGAGGACTGTTGTTGTGGTACCTCACAAAGGGACAGGTGAGCTGCCGTTACCATGAATTGTGGTCAGCAAAAGGACATCCCTCTTATCCTTATACCTGACCAGCAACAGGTTTTCATGGGTAAGGGCATGGGACTCACCCTTGACCATAGGTGTCTGAGCAAAATTTAGAGGGAGGCCTCTCTGGTCTTCCGCACGGTCCCACAAGCGGACGTGGATCTGGCGGCAAGGCATGTGAAAAGAGGGATGCTGGTATAAAAGTTGTCCACATACACGTGGTAACCCTTATCGGGAAATGGGTGCACGGGGTCCCAAATGAGTTTCCCGCTAACACCCAGAGTGGAGGAACATTCCGTACGCGAATCCCATCCCTCATATACTCTAAACTTGTAAGTGTACTCGGAGGTACTCTCACAAAGTTTGTAGAGTTTCACGCCACACCGCGCCCGCTTCGAGGAAATACACTGGTGGAAGATAAGTCTCCCCTTAAAGCTGATAAGAGACTCATCTACCAAGGACTCCCTGAGGGGTACGTAGGCCTCCCATGCTGCATTATCAGCGTTATGCAGGCATTTCCGAATGGTAAGTGTGTATGTGCTTGGTGTTTACTATATATATAACGGTGTGATTAGAAATTACTGTTATAATAAAAAAAAAATTTTTAAATGCTGTGGCCAATAGCAGCGCTCGTGGCAAGTGATAGAATCGCCACCTCCCCAAGCAACAGGAGGGGATTGGGGGTGTATACTACACTGCCGATCACCCATATGACCGGAATCACCACAGATCGCCAGTGTGTATTCACTGGTGAACTGGGGCGATCATGGACTTGGAGGGGTCTCAGGACCCCCTCAGCATTGTCAAGGATGCCAAGTATTCCGGTCCGGTCCCCGCCCGGCGAGCAGCGGGGACTGGAATTCCCAAGGGCGTACAGGTATGCCCTTGGTCCTTAAGTGTCAGGGCGTACCCGTATGCCCGTGGCCCTTAAGGGGTTAATATGGGGGTCACTGTAGGCAAACCATAAATGTTTGCTCTTTGCTGATAACCATTTGGTCTATGTTTACTGGAGATCCTACATAAACTTTAATGGTATTCTGTGATGAGTAAGGTTCATGTCAATTTCCAAAAATCGGAGATTGAACCTGCCAGACAGAAGAAAGAAATTTACAATCGGCCCTTGTGTTCCACTGAAGGAAGGATTCCATTAAATTATTGGGGATTCAGTTTGGGTATTTGCCTGCTGATCCTCAGTTAGCAAATACTGGGGGAGATTTATCAAAACCTGTGCAGAGGGAAAGTGGTGCAGTTGCCCATAGCAAACAATCAAAATTGCTTTAAATTTTTTTGAAAATTAAAGAAGCAATCTGGTTGCTATGGGCAACTGGTCAACGTCTCCCCCACTCTGTCTACTGATCTCAACAAACTCTTCCTGACTTTGCCATTTACCACAGAGTATCAGTATGCATCTGCATTGGACCTCTTCCATAATTGCACCACCAAACTATGTGGAGTTCTCTGGCCCATTTTTAGACACAGGGGCTCTTCTGGCTCTCTAAGGCCATGTTCACGCGGCAGATTGTCCGTGCGCGCATAAATATTCCGTGGCAGCAGAGTCCCTTTTATTTTAATGCTGCACCGTTCGCACAGTAGAATTTCCAGGCCAGATGTTTCTGGCGCAGGAATGCGGATTCTGCAAGGAAATGCATTGACTTCTAGAAAAATGCATTTCCAAGCAGTCCGAGCTGTCAGTAAAATGCATGAACTGAGAATTTCTGTGAGGACATTCTTGGTTGTGGGATGTCTGCTTTTAAATTTTGGTTAGCCCTCATCCCAGGTCCTCATGTTGGAAACCTCTCCTTTCCAGCAGCAGCCTTATGTTCCCTGTTCTCTTTCCTTGGGACTTATTACCAAGAGTGAGGGATGTTATGTGTGGATCCCTCCTCCACTGTCACTCTGGGCTTGTAGTTTGGTTTCTTTAAACTCTTTAACAGGCTGTGCGGGTTCCAAACTCCTCTATGCTCTTGTTTCCTCAGTTATAGATCTTTGATTTTTAGGTTTGGGATATCAGTATCAATTGGATTAATGATGGCTAGGTACAATTTTGTGTATTTAATTCTACCTCTTTCTTCATCGTCCTCTTGGCTACACAGATATAATATAAAATCCCCATGCCACCCCAACTGGACTGCCCACCTAGAGGAAAATTATTTCTAGATAAACATATGCAAGTTACCCTAACTACCATGCATAAGAGACTTCCTATACCAACATGCATTGTAGTTTAAGTCCTTATTACTTGGTGAGATCCCCTGGATCGGTCTTGCTTGGTCCTGATTGCACCATTTTTCTAGTGTCAATGTGAGTGTCCCTGGACAAATTATGGTGAAAAGTATACCTTGGTGGGTGTGTGGCCTGGCGCTTGGTATGAGCGGTCGCATGCTGTGAGTGCTCCAGTTCCGAACCTGCTAATCTACTATCCTGCATGCACATCTTGGCTTACCAGACCACTAGAAACAGGGTCAAGACTGGGAGGATGGGCCCTAAGTTGGACCCGGCCTGAAATTCCGATAAATCGGCTGCTGAAAAGCTCCAGGAGTTTGCGCGGGTTGACAAACAAAAGGGTGCCGGCTCCCATGTGGCGCACTCCTCTCCTGCACCCCAGCCAAATTCCCTGGTCGGAGGTCCTAAGGAGCCAGAGGATCTTACCCTTAAAGAAGTGAGTGAACTCCTTCTCTTGGCCATTCCATCTTCTAATACCTCTCTCACAGGCAAGTTGGAGGAACTCAAGGTGGATGTTGGCCTTATACGCCATGATCTACAGACAATGAGAGACTGGGTCTCTGGGGCCGAACAACGCATCTCACCAGTGGAAGACACAGTGAAGCCAGTGCCTGAATCTATAGCTGCCCTCTGGTCCCAGGAGTCCATCTTCCCCAACTTTTACTTGGACCTCCAATGACGACGTGCCTCCTTCGCTGCAGTAAAGGGACAGCTGAGAGCTTAAGGTATCTTGTATTCGATGGCCTATCCCGCGCAGTTGCAGATCGTGAATGGTGATTGAGCAGTTTTCTTCACAACGCCGCAGGAAGTGGACAAATGGCTGTCCCGCCACCGGAGAGGTAAATTACCCTGACGCGGCTCCTGTTGAGGCTCGGAGGATCTTTGCTGACTGTATCTTGTTCTCTATGCCCTGTTCGGTGATACAGAGGGGCTTTTCTTTGCACTACTGCGGACCATGAGTTCCCCAGAGTTTGAGACTGCCCTGAACATTCCCAAGTCCTTAGCACTGGCTCTCATCCCTCTTCCCAGAGTCTCACCGCTGCCCACCTCTCCATGTAGATCATGCTCCCTTCCCCTTATCCCCCATCTAGCCCCAAGGCCCTGTACCCCCTGATGTTGCCCTCTCTGTACCTTTCCCTCCCTCGAGTGGCTGTGACACGCCCATGTACTGATGGACTGCCTGCCCTCGGATGAACCATTTGTTTATGGCCTTTGATCTCCTCATCTCCGGGCACACTACCAGTATACTCCTCACGTCCATGGACTATGCCTTGGTTACATTATGTCCTCCCCCCCACCCCCTCGTTTGATGGTCTCTTCAGGATATCCAATGTTCTCAGCATGTGTGATACTGAATACTTTGGTTTCTGCACCCATTTCTTTGTCTTTTCCCCTCTTCCCTCTGCTCCCCCCTTCTTTTCCCTCACCACCCTTTCTTCTTTTTTCTTTCCTCTCCCTCTTCTCCCCCTCTTTTTCTGAACCTCCTCTGATTTCCCTGTTCTTCCTTCTACCCCTCTGCTCTTCCCCATGCATGTGCCTTTTCTGTGTTCCTCTATTATATGCTCCCCCCTCCTTTCCCTGCACTTGATCCTTTTCTCAATTCTATGTTTTCTTTCTCTTTTTCTATGTTCTGGTCTGGTATAGCCCGATCTTATGTGCAATAGCAGGGTTGCCCCACTAGATGGTGCCATAACTGTGAGGATGCTTTCTGCATTATATGTTTTCTATAGGTTTATTTTGTATTTGTTCTTTTCTTCCGCACTAGCTTTGCAGTTGGGTTTGAGACATCTTGGTTTCTCCATCCAGTCCTGTTGTGCATGATGTCTTATTTATATTGTTAGACCTGTCAAAGCTGCCTGTTTCCCTTCTACCTTCCATGTTTGGCTGTGTCCCCTGTGGTGTTGTATATCATTACCTCTCATGGCTACCTTAAGAATGATGTCATGGAATGTGGAGGTTTTGGTACCCCTAAGAAAAGGGCATTAGTATTTTATCAGATCCTACCTTTAACCCCCACATTGTTTCCTTGCAAGAAACCCATCTTACCTCAGATAAGAAACACTTGCTCTCTCACCCCTGGGTACAGTGGTCATTACACTCCTTCCATACTTCCTTATTTATACATGCCTATATCCATAACATCCTGTATGTTTTACTTTTACCGTATGTGCCCCCTCCTGCCTCCCTGGACATAGTGCATATGGCAGTTGTCTTGGCAGCTGACTACCCTAATGCGAAGACTATTTGTCTCGGTGACTTCAACTTCCTGATAGATCCCATCTTGGATAGACATAGTCCCAGGGGAGTTCCTCTTGATGTGACCTGCCACACACAGCCCACCCCATTTGCTTCCTTATTTGAGGAGGTGTGCAGGATAGATGTATTTCGGGCCCACATCCCCATTCTCTGAGTTTATTCCTGCTATACCCTGGGACGTAATGCCCTCTCTCGTATAGATTTGTAATGCTATGGCTCTCTCGTTAGTCTCTGATGTCACCTATGCTCCCCGTGGTGTTTCTGATCACTCCTCGTTTCAGCTCACAATGTCTATGGGTAAGGCCTCTGGATTCTCCCGTTGGAAAATCCACCCCTTTTGGTTAGACCTTATTGGCACTTCTGATAGGATCCCTGATCAGTTGCAGGTGTTTTTGCAAGCTAATGTAGTTGATGCCCCCTTACCTCTAGTATGGGAGACTTTAAAGGCCTATTTGAGGGGTTGCCTCCGCTCTACAATTTCCTACATCAAAAGAGAGGGTTCTCGTAAAGAGGTTGAACTCGCTGCCCGGTGCTCTGAACTGGAAGCGCTGTATGTGGCGGATCCATCCGTGGCTCGTAAAGTGGCTTGGCTCACAGCGGGCCGACAATATATGCTAAATTTAAATGAGAAAATGAAAAGAAAGCTGTTTTTTACAAAACAGCATTACTTTGAACACGGCAATCAATCTAGTAAGCTCACTTAGTTCACCAAAATTCTACCTCGTTCGTTATTTTGAAACTCAGAGCCTCGGATGGGTCGTCCTCATAGATAATTATGCTATTGCCAGGCAGTTTTCATTGTTTTGTATGGATTTATATACTTCTAAAGGTACAATATGATCTTTTGCAGTTGCATGCCTACCTGGATGACATCAGTTTTCCCACTCTGATATTCATTGTGAATTCTTAGATGCCCCAATTTCCCCTTTGGATTTACAACAAGCTATGAAAGATATGGCCACGGGAAAGGTGCCGGGGCCTGATGGGCTCCCGGTAGAGGTATACCTTTGTTATTCCGAGATACTTCTCCCGGTTCTGGATGACATATATACTTCTGCCCTCTGTTCGTGTGCCCTTCCTCCCTCTCTTTATGAGGCTACCATAGTGGTCATTTTGAAACCAGACAAGGATCCTATGGACTGTGGGTCCTATCAAGACATATCCTTATTGAACCTTGACTACAAAATTATCACTAAAGTACTGGCTAATAGACTTAACCAAGTTATCCTTACCATTATACACCCTGATCAATCAGGCTTTATGCCTGGCAAATTCACTTCTGACAATATTAGACGCGTGCAGGTTGCTGTCCAGGCGGGTACTGTGATGCGGGGTGATTGGGCTTTGGTGGCGCTAAACGCGGCCAAGACTTTTGACTCCATTCAGTGGGATTACTTGCAAGAAGTGCTCTGTAGATTTGGCTTTGGCTCTGTTCTTCAGAAGTGGATTTCTATCTTGTATAAATATCCTATGGCACAGGTCATGGTTAATGGTATTTACTCCCTTCCATTCTCCCTGGGGAGGGAGATGCGACAGGGGTGCCCGCTGTTGCCACTTGTTTGTGGTGGCAGTGGAGCCCCTGGCGCTCCTCATTCGGCAGGATTCTACTTATGAGGGCATGTGTCTGGGAGGGGGGGGGGGATTAACGTATAGGCCTATATGTGGATGATATGGTTTTATTCATGTCAAGACCCAGGATTGTTCTGCCTAATGTTATCCCCTTGATGGACAGGTTCAGAGTTTTCTCAGGCCTTTGTATCAACTGGACAAAATCAGAATTCATACCTCTGCTGGAGGAAGATTGACCTTCAGTGGTATGGGGCCTACCGGTTTGTCCAGTCCTTTAAATACCTAGGCATTTTTATCAATAAAGACCCCTCATTAGATCTACATTCTAATATTTTTCCCTTGCTTTCTTATGTCCGTACTAAATTTAAGATATGGGGTTCTCTCCCCCTGCTGGTAGCGAGCCGTATTAATCTAAACCAAAATAAAGCATTTAAAATACTAAAACAGGATGGCAGTGAAGAAGCATTAAAAAGCTATAGAGAAAAATGTAAAATATGTAAAAAAATAAATAAATAAAAAATCAGAAAAGCCGCAAAAATAGAGACAGAAAAACTTACTGCCAAAGATAGGCTGGGTTCACACTACGTTTTGTAACTACGGTTCCCGTATACGGCTGGGAGGAGGGGGGGGCAGGCTTAATCACGGTGCCCGCACTCAGCTGTATAGGGGAACCGTATTTAATGCATGTCTATGAGCCGACCGGAGGGAACCGCAGCCTCCGGTCGGCTGCTTTTTCGGCCGTATGAGATTTCCCGACCGTAGGCAAAAACGCAGTCGACCACGTTTTTGCCTGCGGTCGGGAAACCGCATATGGCCGAAAACCCGAAAACGCAGCCTCCAGTCGGCTCATAGACATGCATTAAATACGGTTCCCCTATACGGCTGAGTGCGGGCGCCGTGATTAAGCCCCCTCCGTATACGGGAACCGTAGTTACAAAACGTAGTGTGAACCTAGCCATAGTAAAATTAACCCAAAAATGTTTAACTATATAAATAGCGAAAAGGTTAAAAATGAAGGTGTTGGCCCTTTAAAAAATGATGAGGAAGAAATTATAAACAGGGATCAGGAAAAAGCAAATATATTAAACAAATTCTTCTCCACTGTATTCACTGAGGAAATTGAATTGCCAGGTGAAATACAGTGTGATAAGGTAAACTCCCCAGTACAGGTCACCTGTCTAACCCAACAAGAAGTACAAAAAATGAAAATAGGCAAATCACCAGGTCCAGATGGCATTCCCCCATGAGTTCTAAAGGAATTAAGTAGACCCCTATTTTTAATATTCAGGGACTATATAGTAACATGGACTGTTCCCCAGGACTGGCGCATGGCAAATGTGGTGCCAATATTTAAAAAGGGGTCAAAAGGTGACCCTGGGAATTATAGAATTATAGGCCTGTTAGTTTAACCTTCATTGTATGTAATTTGTTTGAGGGTTTTCTAAGGGATGCTATTTTGGAGTATCTTGATAAAGATAAATGTATGACTCCATATCAGCATGGCTTTATGAGGAATCGGTCCTGTCAAACTAACCTGATCAGCTTTTATGAGATGAGCTCCAGGCTGGACCAAGGGGAATCGCTGGATGTCGCATACCTGGATTTTTCCAAAGCATTTCCACATAAAAAGGTTGGTGCATAAAATGAGAAGGATTGGGCTGGGGGAGAATGTGTGTAAGTGGGTAAGTAACTGGATCAATGATAGGAAACAGAAGGTGGTTATTAATGGTACTTATTCTGATTGGGTGACTGTTACCAGTGGGGTACCACCGGGGTCCGTCTTGGGTCCTGCTATTTTGGAGTATCTTGATAAAAATAAATGTATGACTCCATATCAGCATGGCTTTATGAGGGATCAGTCCCGTGAAACTATCCTGATCAGATTTTATGAGGAGGTGAGCTCCAGACTGGACCAGGGGCAATCGCTGGATGTCGTATTTCTGGGTTTTTCCAAACTATTTGATACGGTGCCACATAAAATTTTGGTGCATAAAATGAGAATACTTGGACTGGGGAAAATGTTTGCAAGTGGGTAAGTAACTGTCTCCATGATAGGAAACAGAGTGTGGTTATTAATGGTACTTATTCTGATTGGGTGACTGTTACTAGTGGGGTACCACAGGGGTCCGTCTTGGGTCCTGTTCTATTTAATATATTTATTAATAACCTTGTAGAGGGGTTGAATAGTAAAGTAGCAATCTGCAGATGATACTTAACTTTGTAAAGTGGTAAACTATAGAGGACAGTGAACGGTTACAAATGGATCTGGATAGGTTGGAGGTTTGGACTGGGAAGTGGCAGATGAGGTTCAACACTGATAAATGTAAGGTAATGCACATGGGGAAGAAAAATCTGAGCTGGGATTATGTATTAAATGGGAGAACACTTGGGACCACTGACGTGGAAAAGGACTTGGAAGTCTTCATTAACAGTAAATTTAGCTGTAGTGACCAGTGTCGGGCAGCTGCTGCCAAGGCAAATAAAATCATGGGGGGCATCAATAGGGGCATATATGTCCACAACAAGGAAATAATTCTACCACTGTACAGATCACTAGTCAAACCACACATAGAATACTGTGTAGAGAACTGGGTACCAGTGTACAAGAAAGATATAGTGGAGCTGGAGAGGGTTCAAAGAGGGGCAACCAGAGTAATACGGGGAATGGAAAGGCTACAGTACCCAGAAAGATTATCAGAATTAGGGTTATTTAGTTTAGAAAAAAAGGTAGTTTAGGGGAGACCTAATAACTATGTATAAATATATCAGGGGGCCTTACAGAGATCTCTCCCATGATCTATTTATACCCAGGACTGTATCTATAACAAGGGGGCATCCTCTACGTCTAGAGGAAAGAAGGTTTCTACACCAGCACAGACAGGGGTTCTTTACTGTAAGAGCAGCGAGACTGTAGAATTCTCTGCCAGAGGAGGTGGTAATGGTGAACCCCCGTAAAAGAATTTAAAATGGGTCTGGATGCATTTTTGGAGAATATTAACATTGCAGGTTATGGATTCTAGATCTATGTCAACTCGGTAGGGACTCATTAGGGTTATAGGTGGAACTTGATGGACTCTGGTCTTTTTTCGACCTTATGAACTATGTATTCTGATTAAATTGATTATTCTTCCCAAATGCCTATACTGTATTGCCTGGAGCATTCTGCTGGCCCTGTGCCTAAGCCCCTTTATTTTTTAAATTTTATCCAGTCCCTGATGTATCTATTCATGTAGGGACCGAATAGAGGTAAGGTGGCCCATTCGATCTTACAACGCGTGGGCTGGGGCCGCACTCCCTGAACTCCATATGTACTACTTAGACAGTCAGCTCCACCACCTATGGTCCAGGTTATTACCTGACCCCTTGGCCGGTTCTGAGCAAACCTTGGCGAGATTTATGCATACCATGTCACTGCATCCTCTCTTGGAGGGCTCCATATTGGGAGGCTTGCTTCTCCTTCACAAAATTGCGATACAAGTTTGGAAGGAAGCCAAGAGGATACATGCCTATACTGATGTGCCGTCTGACCTACCGCTGTGGCATAACCCTCACCTGCCTCAGTTGCTGGGGTCCCAGGACTCTGGCTTCTGGATTGGGGTAGGTTTTGTTTCTTTGTCTGATATCTACACTGATGGAGTACTTATCTCCTTTACCCAAATGCAGGAATCTTATAATGTGCATAGGAACTCTTTTTACAAGTATTTGCAAATCATGTTCTTCAGGAGCAGTTGCCGGTGGGAAGCCCTCCGATCTCTGATTACCCCCTGATAGGGGTTTTAAAGTCTCAGGGTCCTACAGGTCTGATCTCTGCCTTATACACCTAGCTCATCCAGGCGAAAATTACCCACAATCCTGTACCGGCTGAAAGACGCTGAAGGGATCATATACCTGTGATGTCTGCTGAACAATGGGAGGAGGCATCTCACACAATGGTTTCTCCAGTGGCTAACAATAAATTGATTCAATTATATATTATTCATTACAGCTACATTACCCCTGTTAGATTGTTTGCCATGGGTCGTTCTGACTCGGTGGCAGGTCATCGTTGTCATGCGCCTAGGGCGGACTTCTGGCATCTTATCTGGGACTGTTCCTATGTTGTGCAGTTCTAGACGGAAGACCTCCAACTTTTAGCTACTTTTGTACATCCTACGGCCCCTAGATATCCTCTTCTTTGCTTATATGGTTTCCTGGATGAGGAGGTGTGGCCACATCATGTTCGTGTGCTTCTCAGGGATTCTCTTCACTGGATGGACACTAGACTAGTTGGTTAACGGGATTCTCCCGTTCATGCACGCTGTCTACAAGAATAGGATGTGTCCTGATAAATTCTATAAAGTATGAGGAGATTAGTGCTCTTCTCCTCTCACACAGTGTGCACCTGCAGAGATGCGCAACTTGCGTTCTTTGATACCATGAGTATGTGTTCATTTGCCCTACGTATATGTTTTAGTCCTTCTCTCGCTCCATGTCTTATCCTCTCTTCTGTGTGTCTCCATTTTCCTTCCCCTTTATCCCCTTATTTTACAGGCAGCGTTGACACGAGTGTCAGTTAAGCTCTGTACTCTGTTACTGGTGGGTAAGGTAGGACGGAGGTATTTTGTCCATTCACGTGACTGTATTGTTCTGTTTTATGTACTCTTTTACTGTTGATGCCGGACTATCCTGCATAGTCTCTACAAATCTAGTCAGAATGATTATTTATGTACATTGGTATGCACATTTTGCTGTTTTTTCTCTGTATTTACTACCATTGTATTGCTGCTCTGACTTCTGTAAACCGGTGTTTTTTTTTACTGTTCCAATAAAATGAATTTAAAAGAAAAGTATACCTTGGTGCCAGTGCTGGGTCCTGGTGGTTGGCTGCCCACACAAGACCTGAGTCCAGGCAGACATTACCAAAGTTGTGTTTAGGTCTCCAGAAGCTTATTATTACCAGTGCTTGGCCTGGTTGTAGAGCGATACATTCTGGTATGCCGCAGAAGGTTCTAAGCCTCCGTTCAGCAGCTAGCGCTTATATGGAGGACAGCCTCTTGCTTTAGTAGCTTCAGGAGATGTGCCAATCGGAATCTTCGGCCTGCTGTTTGGTGCCATATTTTGGTTCCTCCCGCCTGTCACTTCCAGTCGCTAGCATGGTATCAATGGCTTACTTCTGGTGGGTGGGGCTTAGCACAGAGCATGCCAGATATGTTATTTAATCCTGGGAATCTGGTGCCACAGAACTCTGATGTGCTAGACAGCAAGATTCTGGCCTGCTAGAGGTAATGCATATCTGCAGGAGTACTGCTGCACATAATATAAATATTGTCTATTCTGTTATGTGTCAACAGATGTCAGGGAGGAAGCATAAGCAGAAGTATTTCTTGTAGAACGTTAATACCAGATAATTACTGTGGGCAATGTAGCAATACTCGTTACATCAAGAAGCATCATCAATCTAACTTATGTATTAGCTGTTTAGAACCACTGCCTAATTGCAGTCCAGGAGAATTCTCTCAGTTTACGCAAGAGACAAAAATTGTTTCGCCTGGTTTAGTGACAACATGCGCAGTGCAAATATCTTATAGACCCTTTAGGTCCTCAGACTCCGATTTTGTATCAGAAGATTTCTATTTGTTCAAGAGAGGCTACAGACAAATTGGTGAAGAAGTGTGTGAAAGGACAGGGAATTTAAGAAACCAGATAAGCACCTGGACTTTGTAAACTGCTTCAAATATTGTCAAAGAGTATGTATATGTCAAAGTGGATCCTGCTGTGACTGAAGAGTGGGATTAGTCAGCCAAAATCGATCCAGTGTTGCAAAACTATCAAAAGATCTTTTTTTTTCCCAGTGGATGATACAACGCTTCTCAAAAATGTATGGATTGCAAAGAAGCTATTTCCTTAAATTAACACACACCAGCAAAGAATATGAGATAGGTTATTCAACGCGAAGAGCCATTAAGTTAAGACCTTGGTCTGTAGATTTATTTTTAAAATCCAACTTTTGCTCCCTACCATTGGAACCAGGGAAATGAATTGGATTATAATGAATTATTAAAATTCATAAATAAGAGAAAGTTTTGAAACTTTCACAGAACTTCAGAGCAAACAGTTCTAAGTCGTAGGTGCCAGACTAAAGACAGAGGGGATAGAAAAACAGCAAGACTACACTGCATTTCTGATGCCAGCATGACAGCCCGTCGGTGGAATATTGAGCACATTTTTGAGAGCCTGGGAAAACATCACCTCACCGTTATCTCATGCATAGCAATTCAAATAAGATATGGGAGTATAGTAGCAGAGCCCAATTGACCTCACTTATAGCCTCATTAAAGAAAAAAAGACAAAAGAAATGGAAAGGAGCTCTTTGGACCAACTTTAGGGCAGAAAGTGGGAGGGTTCTGAAGGCTTATATCAATCATGAAAGGATTTTCATTTTAACATAAGCTATCCTTTCCAACAAGGGGTACAGTAATAGAAATAACATTACAAGGCCTTATGACAAAATGTAAGGAAATGTTTAATAAAGGGCATATCTATGTGCAATAGTTTAACAGAAACCTCCAGTTCCTTGTTTAACACTAGACTGCAGATTCCATGTCATTAATGAATAAATAACAGATGAATGCCATGTACAGGGAATGAACAATAACTCCGCTGTAGAGTGGCCTCTGATAGCTGGTAAACTTGTCTTGAAAATTATGAATTTTAGTTAAATGTTCCCGGGTCAACATAAGCATATGCAACAAAGTCTCCAAGTTTATTGCCTTCTGTATCATAATGAAGCATCCTGAAGCAAACATCACAGAAAAAGCAAGGGTCATCTGGAGCAAGGTTGTCTTTGTTTGTTACCCACCTAAACAGAGAAAAGAATAAAAAATATTTCCTTACTATCGAAGATACTGCCTTACATTCAGCAGAAATACATTGAAGCACATTAAATACATATAATTTCAGGCATTATAGGTATAAGGCAGCTTTCATTCTTTCCTTAAAATACAGCTTAAGGGGGGGGGGGGGGAGAGAACAGCAGGGGGCACACTAAGGGTCAGGTCACCTGCAGATTGGTGTCGTGTGACCCTACCCTTAGGAGGTACTACGGAGGGAACAAAAAAAAACATTTCAAAGAAAGGTAAACAGATTTGTAAAATTACTTATTCAAAAATCCAGTACTCTGAAGAAAAAAAATGTTTTTAAATCATTTGGTGCCAAAAAGTTAAACAGATTTGTAAATTTATTTTATTAAAAAATATTAAGCCTTCCAGTACTTATCAGCTGCTGTATGTCCCAGAAAGTTGTGTAGTTCTTTACAATGTGACCACAGTGCTCTTTGCTGACACCTCTGTCTGTACCAGGAACTGTTCAGAGCTAGAGCAGATTCACATAGCAAACCGCTTCAGCTCCAGACATGGACCAAGGTGTCAGAAGTGCACTATGATCAGACTGGAAAGAACTACACAACTTCCTCCAAAGCAAACAGCAACTGATAAGTACTGGAAGGCTTAATATTTTTTAATAAAATAAATTTACAAATCGGTTTAACTTTTTGGCACCAAATAATTTAAAAATTTTTTTTTCTTCAGAGTACCATTTAACAGTCACAAACTAGAAAAATAAAACCCTCCCAGCAGCAGCTATCGGCCCACTGAAGCTGCTGCCCGACTTGGGCCAAACTTTATGGTCCTTTCTTAGGAGCCCGAGAACAGGTCGGGATAAACTGATAGAGAGTGTACTGTACACACCAGCTTGTAAGTCAATGCCTCACAGATATTAGCAACCCAAATATGTATCTAAAGCAGGATTTAGCAATGTCCAAGTCCCCTGGTTTTCAGTATACATATTGTATAGGCAGGAGTATTCCTGGGACAGCACATGTCCCCCAAGCACGAGGGCTGGGGAAGGTGCTGGTCTGGCCAACAGGGAAGCTACATTCAAACAGTTGATTGCTGCTCCAGCCTCCTTGTACATAGAGCACCTCTGTCAGGTAAACGGCCATGAGGCTGCTGCAGAAATTATCTGAAGCAACTGAGGAGGATCACTCACCATCATCTGCTTCCATTGGTCTGATGCACAGTAAGGAGCAAAGCTTTTGAGGAAGGGGCAGGGCTTCCTGGATTACAGTAGTGGCACCAGAACTACAAACAAGATGCTGAAGTACAAGCAGTCGGATTGTAAGGGAGACTAAAGGGAGAGACGTTATATACGTGGGAATGTATCTTGGATGGCCTAAGTGCAGGGGAGTGATGTTATCTACACAGGACTGTATGTTGGAGAAGGCTAAAAGGAAGCAAAGCGATTTGTGGGCTATTACTCTGAGCCTTGAAGTCCTCCAGACTAAATAGAGTACACATGTTACAGCCATGGGCTAGTAGAGTGCTGTGCGGGCAAGAACTGCGATTTGTCTTATTCTCACTACCACCTAGCTACCTATTTGTAGCTTTAACAACATTTCTTCTGTGTTATTAGTTTGGATGTCATTTATTTTCAGCACAGCCTCTTTGACACTAACTGATTTTCTTCAAACTGGTTATCGGGGGTTCTGTTTTTGGGCTTTGTGTTTAAAATAGCTGCCACTAGGTGTCACCCTACTTGTCCAGAGCACATTGCCCCCTCTCTCTTTCACAGACTTTGGACTCCTGCTGGCCTGGCAGAAGTACAAAATCTGGAAATGCAGTGTGGAGTGCTAAGGGGAGGGGGGTGCAAACTTAGCCCATCATAGCTCATCTCACACACTGAACTGCTCTGGGTTGTGTATAGAAGAGTGAGGGAAGTTCTCCCCTGTATGGCTTCAGATGATGTCACGCCTGCTGGGTAACGCCCCTTCCCAGCCTGTGAATCTGACTGAGACTGAGCAGATAATAGAGATCAATATCAAGGTTGAAAACTAACAAAATTATAAAAATAAGGGCAGGGGGTGGTTTATCATGATGGGGGCAGTGAACTGGGCTGATTATAAAATTTAAGAAGATTATGAGAGGTACTATTTAAAGTTTAAGTCCAGAGTTAGTCTCCCATCTATTCTGCTAAAATTGGTGCAGAGAGACTCGACAACTGTACCACCCCGCCTTTGCTAAGGCAACTGTACAACGCCCAGTGAGTTCCATGCATGAGACGCTTTCTGATGAATGGGACTCCTGCACAGAACTTCCAGGTTATCATACAGTTGTCTCAGCAACTGTATTGCCCAGTGTGAGCTGCATCCCTCTCTCCATACTGATCTTTGCATAACAGGCAGGAGACAGGAAATGGCCTTACATTTTAAGAACAAAAGATTTAAAAGATTTAAAGGTCCTGTGTAAACAGGCAGTGTGCGTATGACAAAAACAAAATTAAACAGCCACATAAACAATCCAAGACTCCTTGCCCTGGAAATAAGAGCTTGAAGTCTCACTACCCTGCAAAGTGTCCACTGAATATTTGCTCTTGGTACAGGAAAACCTACCTACACTTTTATGTGTAGCTTCATCAAAGGTTTTTTTCTTTTATGTTGATAATTTAGTATTGTCATTTATTTTCACTCCCAGTTTTCCTGTTTCTTTGTTTACTGGTTTCATATAAATTTGGGTTGAAGGCTAAGTGCCTGGAACTGTATTTTAGCATGCCCACTTTTTGTGTCTTGTATTAGTTTCTGGCTTAGTAACACATTGAAAATTATGACATTGTGACACTCTGAAATTAGGAGTTGATTTAATTTAACGTATACACATATTGATACTTCTATCCAATATAAAGTACATTTTGGAGAAATCCACATTCCTAGAAAACACTTACTTTGCAACATACAGGTTACACACACTGCACTTTCTTGTACAAAACCAATGTTTTCGGATGTGCAGCGGATAAAGTCTTCTATCTAAACAGTCTTCATGATGTATCAACCTTTTGAAAGAAAAATAGAATGGTCATATTTGCAAGTTAAGGGACATGCTGCAAGTATACAGCATTTACTCTGCAGCACTGTTCTCACTCACATTGGTTCTTATGCCCTGTGGGCCTCACAAATCTAAATTTCATATTAAAGGAGTTCATATTAAAGGAGTGGAAAACTTTTTTTTTTTAAATCAACTGGTGCCAGAAAGTTAAACAGATTTGTAAATTACTTCTATTAAATAATCTTAATCCTTCCAGTACTTAGCTGCTGAATACTACAGAGGAAATTATTTTCTTTTTGGAACACAGTGCCCTCTGCTGACATCACAAGCACAGTGCTCTCTGCTGACATCTCTGTCCATTTTAGGAACTGTCCTGAGCAGCATATGTTTGCTATGGGGATTTTCTCCTCCTCTGGACAGTTCTTAAAATGGACAGAGGTGTCAGCAGAGAGCACTGTGCTTGTGATGTCAGCAGAGAGCTCTGTGTTCCAAAAAGAAAATAATTTCTTCTGTTGTATTCAGCAGCTAATAAGTACTGGAAGGATTAAGATATTTTTTTAATAGAAATCATTTACAAATCTGTTTAACTTTCTGAAACCAGTTGATTAAAAAAAAAAAAATCCCCTATTTTGACTTCTAAACTAGCCTTGTAAAAATGTATTGACATACCTTATATCTGTGAATGTAACAATGTGCTCACAATCTCCTTGATGGCAGTACAAGTAAGGAAAGCCAATTTTTATATGAAGGTCATTAAAGGTAAAGTCTTCCATCTTGGCCGACTGGAATTTCCCATAGCCTCTATCACGGGATTCAGACCATTCGATTGTGGTTCTGGAAAACAAGCAAATACAAAGAGGAGTGCATTTATATCAAAACCAGAACCTTTAGTACCATCATATAACTGACAGATCACTTCAAGATACAGCAATTAAAAGTGATGGCTCAGCATAAAATAGGGAACTGTACACTTTAAAGAAATACCTAGACAATTTGGGAATATTCAGCATAGTTAATGCCTCTAGGAAAATATGGAAAAATATTTGTACTTTTTCTTTCATATTCAAAACATTCTGTAAAATCGTGTTAATGTTTGATTTTTCGGTGTAGTTGAGTGGTTTTCTATATATTTTCCTTTTTTATTCTGATTTTGTATATTTTTGAAAACTAAAATCTTTACAAATAAAAAACTAATATACATTGATCAGCCAGAACAATAAACCACCTGCCTAATATTGTGTGGGCCACCCCTCATGCCTCAAAAGCATCTCAGACTCCACAAGAAGTATGTGATATCTGGCACCATTACCTTAGTTCTGATTCCCTGATTCTCCGTTCTAGGACCCTTTTGGCAGGTGTGAATAACAGTATAACACAAAGACCTGCTGTTTTGGAGATGCTCTGACCCAGGTATCTAACCATCACAATTTAACTGGTTTTAAAGTCACTCAGATCTTTATCGTTGCCTATTTTTACTACTTTTACTATATCAACTTCAAGAATTCACTGATAATTTGCTGGCTAATATATTCTATCCCCTTATCCGTGCCACTGTAATGAGTTTCCCAGTGTTACTGGTATTAATCTAAAATACAGTGTACTCTTGGTTTATACAACGTTTGTGACAATGGAGCAGAGATAAAAGGTATAAAAATAACAGTCATGAAGAACCATTTCTCATATTTTCACTGATTTTATAACCTCTTTTCTATAATAATCTAAACCCATCTCCTTAAATGGGTATTCCAGGAATATTTTTTTTTTTTTGACTATGCTACAGGGGCTGTAAAGTTAGTGTAGTTCATACATAATACAGTGTCTGTACCTGTGTGTGACAGTTTTCTCACAATTCTTTTGTAATTTTCACCCCAATATTTATATTTAACAGCATAAAAAATGACTGTTGTCTCAGATTTTTCCCAGGTTGCAATGAGGCCGAGACCTGGCATATCTTGTATTTATTTGATCGGTTTTTATAGCTGTTGAGGCAGCTAAAAATCTATTAAATATTAAACCCCTTGCCGCAGAACGGCGCTGCGGCACAGGAGGGTTATGAAGCGAGCTCATGAGTTGAGCTCGCATCATACCCGCACGATCCGGGCTGCTATCAGCAGCCAGGACCCGTGGCTAATGCCGGACATCGCCGTTCTGGCAGATGTCCGGCATTAACTCTTTAGACGCAGCGATCAAAGTTGATCGCCGCGTCTAAAAGTGAAAGTAAAAGCATCTCGGCAGCACAGTCGCGATGTCCCGATCAGCTAGGAGGGTGCCTTACCTGCCTCCTGCGCGTCCGAATGGTGATTGATTGCTGCAAGCCTGAAATTAAGGCTTGAGCAATCAACCGCCGATAACACTGATCAATGCAAAGCTATGGCTTTGCAGTGATCCGTGTAAAAGATCAGTGTGTGCAGTGTTATAGCCCCCTATGGGAGCTATAACACTGCAAAAAAAAAAAAAAGTGAACAAAAAAAGTGAATATAATAAAGATCATTTAACCTCACCCCTAATAAAAGTTTGAATCACCCTCCAATAAAAACAAAAAAACAAAACTCTGTAAATAAAAATAAATATATTTGGCATCGCCGCGTGCGTAAATGTCCGAACTTTAAAAATATATCGTTAATTAAACTGCACGGTCAATGGCGTACACGTAAATAAATTCCAAGTCCAAAATAGCGTATTTTTGGTCACTTTATATAACATAACATTTTTTATAAAAAGCGATCAAAAAGTCAGATCAAAACAAAAATGGCCCCAATAAAAACTTCAGATCACGGTGCAAAGAAATTAGCCCTTATACTACCCTGTACATGGAGCAATAAAAAAGTTATAGGGGTCAGAAGATGACAATTTTAAACGTATACATTTTCCTGCATGTGGTTATGATTTTTTCCCGAAGTAATAAAAATCAAACTTATATACGGTAAGTAGGGTATCATTTTAATAGTATGGACCTACAGAATAAAGAAAAGGTGTCATTTTTTATGAAAAATTTACTGCATAGAAACAGAAGCCCCCAAAATTTACAAAATGGCGTTTTTTCTTCCATTTTGTCGTACAGGGATTTTTTTTTTCCATTTCGCTGTAGATTTTCGGCTAAAATGACTAATGTCATTACTAAGTAGTTTCTTATGGTGCAAAAAATAAGCCATAATATGATATGATTTTTAAAAGGTAAGGAGGAAAAAATGAAAGTGGAAAAACGCTATGTCCTTAAGGGGTTAAATGAACAGATGACCAAATAAAAAACAACTGTTTCTGAATGGGTATAAGAAGTAATTTACCTGCTTATATCTCTACATTCTGGATATCTCATATCATTGTAAAAAGTTCCTTCAAAATAGAAGAAAGCTGATTTGAAGAGATCCTGAAATATAAAAGAAACTAGTTAAAAACATAGAAATAGAATGGTGATCTGGAATAAACTTTAAAAAGATAAAGGGCAGGTACTTGGGTGATGAGTGTTTAAAATGTCTATAATAATAAAGAATCATTCTCATTATTTAAAGGGAACTAAGCATCAGATTTTACCTCATAACGCGTGGCAATGCGTTATATGTGGTAAAATCTTCCTCCTCACCATCTCCTGGAGACATTCCTGCCACCAGGGATGGTGAGGATAGGAAGTTTGTAAGTCTCCCCTGCAAGTAGTCCCCTGGGCGGAGAGCTGTACTTACCTAGTCCCGTCAACTGCGCTGTAATCATGCCCTCTCCGTGTGATTGACAGCCAGTGTCACTGCTCTGTCTGCCTAGGGGGCAAAGCTGTCAATCGTGCTGAGGGGGCGTGATTACAGCAAAGCAGGCGGGACTAGGTAACCAAAAGGTTTTGCAATTGCTTTCATAACAGAATTTTCAGTATTTCATACTGAAAAAGCCAGTCAAACAACTGCCCTCCCCCCCCCCCCCCTGCCTGCTTGGACACATACTAGTCCTGTTGTGTCCATGCATCATCACCTATGTCATGGACACATTTCCTTGATTGACAGCTGTGAGCGCAGGGCTTTTTCGTTTCATCTGACCACATGATATTCTCCCAATACTCTTCTGGATCATCCAAATGTTCTCTAGCAAACTTCAGACGGGCCCGGATATATACTGGCAGGGGGACACATCTGGCACTGCATGATTTCAGTCGGAGGTGTAGTGCGTTACTGATGGTAGCCTTTGTTACTTTGGTCCCAGCTCTCTGCATGTCATTCACTAGATCCCCCCTTGTGGTTCTGGGATATTTGCTCACCACTCTTGTGATCATTTTGACACCATGGGGTGAGATCTTGCGTGGAGCCCCAGATCGAGGGAGATTATCAGTGGTCTTATATGTCTTCCATTTTCTAATAATTTCTCCCACAGTTGATTTCTTCACACTAAGTTGCTTGCCTATTGCAAATTCAGTCTTCCCAGCTTGGTGCAAGTCTACAATTTTGTTTCTGGTGTCCTTCGACAGCTCTTTGGTCTTGGCCATAGTGGAGTTTGGAGTGTGACTGTTTGAAGTTGTGGACAGGTGTCTTTTATACTGATAAGTTCAAACAGGTGCCATTATTACAGGTAACAGGTGCAGGACAGAGGAGACAAAGAAGAAGTTACAGGTCTGTGAGAGCGAGAAATCTTGCTTGTTTGTAGGTGACAAAATACTTATTTTCCACCATAGTTTGCAAATAAATTCTTTAAAAATCAGACAATGTGATTTTATGATTTTTTTTTCTCATTAGGTCTCTCATAGTTGAGGTATACCTATGATAAAAATTAAAGGCCTCATCTTTTTAAGTGGGAGAACTTGCACAATTGGTGGCTGACTAAATACTTTTTTGTCCCACTGTATATAGGATAATGGTTGATATCTTGAAAAAGAGCAAATCATCTTACACATATAAAATGACAAAGAAAGTTTATTAATGCAAAAAAAAATATGCCAGTTCTTTTACCTTACAAACATTTTCAGGCGCCAGGTCTGGATTGTTGCTGAATTCTCCTCCAATCTGTAAGTCACTGACACACTTAATGGCATCTCGAAGCTCTGTCAGCCTCTGGCTACCTAGCACCAGAACTGTCTCATAGGGCTTGTACATTTTGTGCTAAAAAGTAAAATATTAAACATATAGGTTTACAGTTTTTGATATCCGTTATACAGCTGTTATAAAAAAAATGTACAATTTACGTACAATGTAACAGCTTCACATCCCTGCAGTTATTAGAGACTATAGCACTATGAATTATCTCTTTAAATGTATCCCTTTTATTAAAAGACCCCAAAGTAAACTAGCACCTTACCAAGCATAAGCTAGTGGAATATACAACAAGCTAGAAATTTGCCGCTTTTATAGAAACAGTGAGGGAGATTTATCATTGTGTGGCTGTGAAAAGGCCTTTTTTATTTTTTTTTCCCTTTTGCTGCGATTTTGAATGTCTTGAACAAAATTTATAATGAAGGTGAAATTTCTTTGATAAATCTGGCAAAAAAATAAAAATCACCTTAACTGAGAGTAACCATATCTCAAATCATTCACAGACAACTCAGACTAAATTACTAGGTGAAAAGCCAATTGTGGTGTTCTTTAAAAAAGAAAAAAAAAAAGTGGGTGAAGGACAGGGCTATTTTTGTCAGGCACTTCAAAATGCCATATCTACTTGGCAACTTTCTGTTTGGATTTTTTCTTTGCGCTTGTGTTTTTCTTCATTTTTGGGCACATTGGACGATTTTTAAAATCACCAGCATGTTAAGACTATGGAGTTTTTTCCCCCATAGAAGTCTATAAGACAAAAATAAAAAAAATGAATGAATGATGACTGAATGATTGTGTTTGATTTATGTTCTTCATCTTTAAAGGGGTACTCCGCCCCTAGACATCTTATCCCCTATCCAAAGGAGAGGGGATAAGATGTCAGATCGCCACCGTGCCGCTGCTGGGGACCCCCGGGATCGCCGCTGGAGCACCGCGCTATCATTACTGCACAGAGCGAGTTCGCTCTGTGCGTAATGACGGGCGATACATGGGACGGAGCAGCGTGATGTCATGGCTCCGCCCCTCGTGACATCACGCCCCGCCCCCTTAATGCAAGTCTATGGAAGGGGCGTGACGACCCCCACGCCCCCTCCCATAGACTTGCATTGAGGGGGCGGGCCGTGACATAACGATGCTCCGGCCCTTGTATTGCCTGTCATTACGTGCAGAGCGGATCTGACATCTTATCCCCTATTCTTTGGATAGAGGATAAGATGTCTAGGGGCGGAGTACCTCTTTAACCCCTTAACGACCAAGGACGTAAACTTACGTCCTTGGCCAGCTCCCGCGATATAAGGCGGGGTCACGCGGTGACTGATGCCGGGACCCGGGGCAAATAGCGAGCTATTAACCCTTTAGACTCGGCGTTCAAAGTTGAACGCTGCGTCTAAAACGAAAGTGAAAGCTGCCCGGCTGCTGAGCTGGGCTGATCGGGACTACTGCAATGAAAATGCGGTGTCCCTATCAGCTGGGACACCAGCGGAGGTCCTCTTACCTGCCTCCGGCGTGTCCCCTTGGCGATTGATTGCTCCAAGCCTGAGATGCAGGCTTGAGCAATCGACCGCCGATAACGCTGATCATTGCAAAGCTATGGCTTTGCAGTGAACAGTGCTGGTAATCAGTGTGTGCAGTGTTATAGCCCCCTATGGGAGCTATAACGCTGCAAAAAAAAAGTGTAAAAAAAAGTCAATAAATGTGATTTAACCCTTTCCTTAATAAAAGTTCAAATCACCCCCCTTTTCCCATAAAAAAAAAACATCATGTAAATAAAAATAAATATAAACATATGTGGTATCGCCGTGTGCGTAAATGTCCGAACTATAAAAATATATAATTAATTAAACCGCACGGTCAATGGCGTAAGCGCAAAAAAATTCCAAAGTCCAAAATAACATATTTTTGGTCGCTTTTTATATCATGAAAAAATTAATAAAAAGCGATCAAAAAGTCTGATCAATACAAAAATTGTACCTCTAAAAACTTCAGATCACGCTGCAAAAAATGAGCCCTCATACCGCCCCATATGCGGAAAAATAAAAAAGTTATAGGAGTCAGAAGATGACAATTTTAAACGTACAAATTTTTCTGCATGTAGTTATGATTTTTTACAGAAGTACGACAAAATCAAACCTATATAAGTAGGATATCATTTTAATCGTATGGACCTACAGAATAAAGGTAAGGTGTCATTTTTACAGAAAAATGTACTGCCTAGAAACGGAAGCCCCCAAAAGTTACAAAATGGTGTTTTTTTCTTCAATTTCATCACACAATGATTTTTTTTTCCGTTTCGCCGTAGATTTTTGGGTAAAATGACTGATATCACTGCAAAGTAGAATTGGTGGCGCAAAAAAATAAGCCATCATATGGATTTTTAGGTGCAAACTTAAAAGGGTTATGATTTTTAAAAGGTAAGGAGGAAAAAACGAAAGTGCAAAAATGGAAAAACCTGTGGTCCTTAAGGGGTTAAAGGGGTACTCCGGTGGAAATTATTATATATATTTTTTTATAATCAACTGGAGCCAGAAAGATAAACAGATTTGTAAATTAGAGCAGTAGAAGAAAACCGCACTCACCCCTCATTGGTGCACAGATACTTTATGCCAAAAGAACCGTGGACATGAACACAAGACAGCAGGACACCGGCAGGAACGCCAGGGCACACACACGTGTAGTTACAGCTGTTTCACGGGACTCAGCGCGCTTCGTCAGACTCCGCCCTCTGAAGGCGGCTCGCAGGTTAAATACCAACCTACGTTGCCGTCATCAGATGGGCGGTTACACACAGGTAAGAGACATCTAAAATCAAAAGATAAAATTAAAAACAACACTCTATGCAACAAGATATATTCATATGGTAAATAGCGAAACATGTCAGCACTATCTCATGGAAAAACGCTAAAGTCAAGCTTATCATTGAGCCCTAGCTGTTCTTGGGCATCCTTCCGTAGGATTATCTCTGCCCGCAGCAACATTTTCTTTCTGTCAAAACCCTCTCTGGGTAGGATTCTCTTTATCCCAGAAAACCTGAGGGCTGCGGGATCATTGTTGTAGGCAGTTTCTAGATGGTCTAGCACTCTAGGGCAACCTTTTCCGGAACGAACGGAATAAAGGTGTTCTCTAAATCTAATATGTAGTGCCCTAGTGGTGCTGCCTATATAAAAACGCCCACAATCACAAAACATACAGTAGACGATAAAATTAATTTTACAATTGATGAACTCTTTAACTCTAATTTGTTCACCACCTATGCTAAAGGTTTTTCCTGTTTTCATTTGGGGACGCCACTTGCAATTACCGCATCGGAAATTGCCATTAACTGTAGAATTGCTGAGCCAGCCTGTATTTTCTTTTGCAGAATATCTACTGCTGGTCAGAAAGTCTCCCAAATTAGGGACCCTCTTATAAGCAATTAGGGGTTTACTATTAAAGTGTTGGGATAACACAGGGTCATCCTGAATCAAATGCCAGTTTTTGTGGATACTTTGTTTAATCTTTTCCACCATAGGACTATGGGTAAAAGTGAAACAGAATCTCTGACTTTCACCTTTGCCCCTTTGTCTATTTCTTTTTTTAGATGTACCGCTGTTCTGTAACAGGAAACTTCTCTCTTGTCTATTTGCCCTATCGTAAGCTGTCTTCAAGACCGAGGGTGGATACCCCCTCTCCAGAAGGCGCAAGGTAAGTTCATGTGCCTGTTTATCAAAACTGTCCTGTGTGTCGTTAATTCTTCGCAAGCGAAGAAACTGACCATAAGGTATGGCGGTTTTCACATGATGTGGATTATAGCTACTGTAGTGTAACAGAGAGTTACCCGCAGTAGGTTTGCGGTAACCCTCTGTACTCAATCTTCCGTTGTTAATTTTTACCATAACATCCAAGAACTCTATTTTTTCATTACTAATTTTGCTGGTAAAATGTAACCCCATGTTGTCATGTGTATTCAGCCAGGATATGAAATTCGTAAACTCCGCGCTGGATCCTTTCCAGGTTACCAGCACGTCGTCCACGAATCTAACATAGCTAATAAGGGACTTTCTGAAAGGGTTAACCTCTGAAAAGATAAATCTTTTTTCAAGAAAGGACACATAAATATTGGCCAGGGTGCACGCGACCGGCGTGCCCATGGCTACGCCACTCTTTTGTGTACCATACGTTGTTAAACTGGAACACGTTGTTAGTGAGGATTTGATTTAGCGCATCACACACAACGGAAATAAATTGTTCACTTTTTTCCGAGGACACCAACAATTCCCTGACACACTGGACTGCTATATTCTGGTCAATATTAGTATATAGAAATATAATGTGTACCAATTGATAATAATGCCTGGTACTGGCCCACTAGGTGGTACTCCCCGCAATATAAATAAGGGTATAACACTATGTGAGAAGAAAAATAGTGGTAGGGGAGGTGCTAAATAAAACTTAACATTTATTAATGTCCTGATAAAATTTAAAATCACGTGATAGTGATGAGTAGTTTGATCAGCTGGGTACAGTGCCACCAATGCGACACTGTTTGGTAGAAAGACACTGTTAATATCATAGGTTATCTCCTAGATTTACCCAGGAGAGTAGAACCCCTATTGAACCCACACTATTCCCAACGCGTTTCTGGCGCCCCTATTGGTGTAGCGCCTTCCTCAGGGGAATTTTTAAAGGGGGTATCACATGCCCAAACACCTTCTATTTTGCAGCCAAACAGAGTCTTTAGTAATATCTAGTTTGCTACATGTGTGTTGGGCTCCAAATATTTCACAAGATCCAGCCAGCGCCTTCAGAATTACTGCTGTGTACCTGAAATAGAAGCACACCAAGAACCCATGTCACTCACATATTGTTAATATACAACCTGATACATGGGGTGTGCTAAGAATGTAGCTCTCCGTACTCACTCAGCCCTGAAGTGCTGTACCTGTAAAGACATGTATATACATTTGCTAAGAGTGAGTATATAGGAGAGACGGTACCTGCAAAGAAAAAAGTCCCAGTAACACTTACGATTAGGCTGATCTTCTCCTGGTTACATTCCGGGAGCGCAGCGTCCTGCAGTAGCAGAAATGCCAGCTTGTTTCAGCTCGGCGCGCGCTCTGCCGGAACGAGGCGGCGTCTGACCTCATATCCGATCTCTGCCAAGCGTCACCGTGATGCGCTTCACAAAACCCCGCCCAGGATCGGAGCGCAACATCTCGTTACGGTCAGAAGACCGCGCGAGATCACGGAACTTAGTGCACTGGCTCTAAAGACCTATGGATATGGAAAGGACAGTTGCTATATCTCACTAAGCGGTATTTTAGAACTCGTTTTCGGGTAAGTATACAATGTGGTGTAGTATTCTGAAAGGGTAACATACTGCAAAACATAGCAATATACAAAAAATAATAAATTGTTAAAAAAAATGGAGATAAATCAAACGTCATTTGATGTTAACTCATAAAGGTGAAGTCGGGAAGAGGCAACTCAAGACAGAGGGCATATCCAGAACCACAATTAAGGACCAAAGTGGTAAATATATCCGTCCTGAGATATAGAAAAGGGGGGGGGGGGGGGGGCTTCCCCAATGATCTAAGACGAATCCTCTAGACAGTACTATGGGTTGGTCCAATTGTGATTGGTATTTTTACAAATTAGGTTGGATGTACTGGCTAGGGTAGTACTATAACAAGGAGCCTATTATGGTGGAGAGGATGCCCTAGGGGAGGGGGGGGGGGGGAGTGAAGGTTATATAGGAGGGGGCTAAGGACCTAATTAACCCTACACTGCCCTGGCAAAAATTCCCTGCCCTAGGCGGCTTCACCATTTAAGGTGGCCCCGCTCAGGAACCTCCTACTCTAGAACTACCAAACCCTATCATCAGTTGAATTTGTGGAGGACTAACTCAGAGAGTCCTCTAAGACCCTCACTAACTACCTAAACATAGCCTCCATAGGATGAAAGGGCTGACTCCTTGTTATAGAAAACATGAAAAATTTATACATTCATTAAGGCCACCCGGAGTGCAGGAATTCAGTTTATGGATCCAATAACATTCCCTTTGGAGGAGTAACCTATCCAGGTCACCTCCTCTAGGGGACATTGTCACATGTTCAATGTCCCTGAACATCAGGTCATTAGTGTGTCCCCCATGATAACGGTTCATATGCTCAGCCACGGGGGTACTTCTATTGTTGCGTACGTCCCCTAGATGTTCAAGCACTCGCCTACGCATCTCTCTAATCGTCTTGCCCACATATAGCCGAGGGCAGGGACATCTCGCAACATAAATGACCCCCGTGGTCGAGCAATTAATGAATTGATTAATTGACATATCTCTGGACCTGGTGTGATCTATGACCCATGCTGTTTTCTCAACATTATTGCATGCCTTGCAATGACCACATTTGAAACATCCCTTCGGGCGTGGCAGGGCCCACAACCAATTTCTATTGGTCAGACTATTAGGGTTAAGATGACTACGTATAAGTCTATCCCCTATGCTTCTGCCTTTTTTGAACGTGATCTCCGGTCTGGGTCCCACTACCTCCTCCAGGTCTTTATCCAATTTAAGGATCTCCCAGTGTCTCATAAGGATTTCTCTTACCTCGTTTGCTGCCCTGTCATAGGTACCAATAATTCTCGTGGGGCCCTTAGATTCCTCTATCCTAGGTTTAGGATGTAGTAATTGGTCTCTCAGGGTAGCTTTGTCATGATGATACACCTGTATTATTGTATGTTCCGGGTATCCCCTCTGTCTAAATCTCTGCCTCATGTCTTTCGCCTGATGGAAAAACTCTGATTCATCCGAGCAATTCCTCCTGAGGCGGAGATACTGCCCCTTCGGGATCCCCCTTTTGAGGGGTCCCGGGTGGCAGCTCTCCCACCTCAGGAGACTATTAGTTGCTGTTGCCTCTCTAAAAATGGTGGTCTGTAGATTATGTTCACTGTCTCTCTTGACAGTGACATCAAGGAATGCCAACTCACTATGATTCACCTCAAACGTGAACCGGAGGCCAATGGGATTATCATTCAGGGATCTCACAAAACACTTGAAGTCCTCATCCCCTCCTTTCCACAAAACAAAAATATCATCAATATATCGTGCCCATAAAAGGGCACGATCACTAAGTTCTTCTCTTTCATTGATGAAAACTAAGGTGGCCTCCCACCAACCCAGGAGCAAATTGGCATATGTGGGGGCACAAGGGCTCCCCATGGCCGTGCCCCTGAGTTGGTGGTAAATCTTGCCATTAAATAAAAAATAATTCCTATTAAGGACGAACTGCAAAAGGTCAAGGACAAATTTATTGTGTTTATCATACGTAGAGCCCCTAAAGGACAAGTAGTACGCCACTGCCTTTAAGCCCTGATTATGGGGAATCGACGAATACAGGGCCTCTACATCAATACTTCCTAGAGTGGTCTCGCTGTCTAACGTGATCCCCTCAATCTTTTTCAATAGGTCCATCGTGTCTCTGGTATACGACGGTAGTGCCAACACAAATTGCCTTAACACCTGATCCAGGTATATCCCCACATTCTGGCTCAAACTGCCAATACCCGATACTATGGGTCGCCCCTTTAAGGGGTTAATACCTTTATGTATCTTTGGCAGTGAGTTGAATGTGGGGGTAACTGAAATTTTGGGCACAAGAAAATTAAATTCCTCCTGATCAACCAATTTGTCCTCAAAACCTTGCTTCAAAATACATAGCAGTTCTTGTTTGTACTGGGGAGTTGGGTTCTGTGCAAGGACTTCATATGTTAACCTATCGCTGAGCAGTCTATTACACATATTTATGTAGTCCAATTTGTCCATAATAACGACATTACCCCCCTTATCAGAAGTTTTAACAATTATCTCCTGGTTGCGTTCTAGTTGTCTGAGGGCTTCTCTCTCGTTATAGCTAAGATTGCAATAGGAGGGGGATAAATTCTCTTTAAGTGTTCCCATATCCCTCAGAACAGCATCCATGAATACGTCTACACATGACGTGTCTGACACTGGGGGAAATGACCTGCTTTTATTTTTACATTTGGAAAAGGGTGCCATATCAGTCTGTTGTTCACCTTCAGTCAGTAACCCTTCAAGGTCTCTGACTGTGGCTAGATCCTGTGGTGTGATGCCAAGTTCTTGGCACATCTTTTTATCCCTTAGTTTGTAAAATTTATGCCACTTAAGTTTTCTGGCATACAGGTGCAGATCCTTGGTCCACTCAAAAAGATTAAAATTCGTGGTGGGCACAAATGACATCCCTCGCCCAAAAACCCGCACCTGTATTTCCGTAAGTGGAAATCTGGACAGATTGACCACCTGGAGTGAGGTATCTGAGACTAAACCTTGTAATTTTGCGTTTTTTTCAGCCTGAGATGGTATGGAATTTCCTGACCATCTCCCACTAAAAAAGGAGAGGCTGACGAGAAATGAGAAGAGGACTGCGGGACAGTACATCTTTTGGGCGATTGTTGGGGCGGATTGTTGGGTGGGGGGTTATGATGGTTGGGACCGTAGTTATGTGACCTCCCCCTATGTCCCCTACCCCTATTACCTCTGTTACGGCCTCTGCCCTTGCCGCCCTTATATCCTCTCTCTGATCCAGACGCCTCAGCCTCAGAGGATGATATATCCGTTTCAGTATCTTTCTGGTTAGTACCTTTCTCCAATACAGTATAGACTCGGTTTTCTTTGAAATCCTGAATATCCCT
Source organism: Hyla sarda (assembly GCF_029499605.1). NCBI lineage: Eukaryota > Metazoa > Chordata > Amphibia > Anura > Hylidae > Hyla > Hyla sarda. Next base: position 348,526,530 of record NC_079189.1, read on the forward strand.
TATAAACTGTATATGTTTCCTCTCTTTCAGCTGGTAATTGAAATGTTCTATGGTGTTCTGAAGCTGTGTTTCTTTATTGATGAATTCCCCCTCACTCAAAATACCGCTTAGTGAGATATAGCAACTGTCCTTTCCATATCCATAGGTCTTTAGAGCCAGTGCACTAAGTTCCGTGATCTTGCGCGGTCTTCTGACCGTAACGAGATGTTGCGTTCCGATCCTGGGCGGGGTTTTGTGAAGCGCATCACGGTGACTCTTGGCAGAGATCGGATATGAGGTCAGACGCCGCCTCGTTCCGGCAGAGCGCGCGCCGAGCTGAAACAAGCTGGCATTTCTGCTACTGCAGGACGCTGCGCTCCCGGAATGTAACCAGGAGAAGATCAGCCTAATCGTAAGTGTTACTGGGACTTTTTTCTTTGCAGGTACCGTCTCTCCTATATACTCACTCTTAGCAAATGTATATACATGTCTTTACAGGTACAGCACTTCAGGGCTGAGTGAGTACGGAGAGCTACATTCTTAGCACACCCCATGTATCAGGTTGTATATTAACAATATGTGAGTGACATGGGTTCTTGGTGTGCTTCTATTTCAGGTACACAGCAGTAATTCTGAAGGCGCTGGCTGGATCTTGTGAAATATTTGGAGCCCAACACACATGTAGCAAACTAGATATTACTAAAGACTCTGTTTGGCTGCAAAATAGAAGGTGTTTGGGCATGTGATACCCCCTTTAAAAATTCCCCTGAGGAAGGCGCTACACCAATAGGGGCGCCAGAAACGCGTTGGGAATAGTGTGGGTTCAATAGGGGTTCTACTCTCCTGGGTAAATCTAGGAGATAACCTATGATATTAACAGTGTCTTTCTACCAAACAGTGTCGCATTGGTGGCACTGTACCCAGCTGATCAAACTACTCATCACTATCACGTGATTTTAAATTATATCAGGACATTAATAAATGTTAAGTTTTATTTAGCACCTCCCCTACCACTATTTTTCTTCTCACACAGTGTTATACCCTTATCAATATTAGTATATAGACTTTCGATGTCAATGGCACCCAGTAACAATTCTGGTTGCCATTGAACATCCTTAATAGTTTCCAGGAAATGGTTGGTGTCCTTAACCATGTGTGAGATTTCTTTAAGAATGGGGTGTAGCACCCAATCGATATATTTCCAAAGGGGTTCCATTAGAGACCCCACACCGGAGACAATAGGTCATCCGGGTGGGGTCTCCAATGTTTTGTGGACTTTTGGGAGGAAGTACCAGCATGGAAGGGCTGGTGTGGGCGGAAACAGTTTTGTGGCGGTCGTGTTCAAGATGGTCCCCACCTCCACAGACCTACATAGAAAGGTCTGCAGATGTGCCGACAACCTCGAGATGGGGTTGGTTGGTACAATGTCATAATTTTTAGTGTTCGACAATTGCCTGTGGGCTTCAGACAAATAGTAACTTTCTTTCATTAAAACGATGTTGCCCCCTTTATCAGATTTTTTGATAATTAATCCCTTCTGCGATCTTAACCATTTTATTGCCTCCTTCTTTTTAAAAGGTACCTCTCATCAAATAAACTTTTGATATATTTTAGATTAATGAATGTTGAATAACTTTCCAATAGCATGTTAATGAAAAATATGCTTCTTTCTATTGTATTTTTCCCGATCAGTCCTGTCAGCAAGCATTTCTGACTCATGCTGGAGTCCTAAACACTCAGAGCTGCCAGCCTGACAGGCTGTGAACAAAGCAGGCTGGCAGCTCTGAGTGTTCTCCTTTGTGAACAAAGCAGACTGGCAGTTCGTAGTGTTTAGGACTCCAGCATGAGTCTGAAATGCTTGCTGCCAGGACTGGTAGGGAGACCCCTAGTGGTCATTTCTTCAAAGTGGAAAATTAAATAGAAAGAAGCATTTTTTTTTAAATAACATGCAATTGTAAAGTTATTCTGCATACATTAATCGATAATATATCAAAAGTTTTTTTGATGAGAGGTACCCTTTAACTGTGAGATTTTGGCTCTTGGGGGGTATATTAGGGCTTTTACATCCTCTAATACCTTACGTTGAAATATATCCAGGTTCCCCCCAGGGGCCAACGGGGGATTGAAGGTAGATTTAACACCGCCTGTAAAAAAATCAATTTCACCTACATGATTGTACAAAAGATCACTATCAGAGGGGGTATGACCTGTGGCTTCATTCTCTCCCAGCAATTCAGTCAATGCCAGCTGATCTGAAGTGCTGGGTTCAATCAAAGGACTGAAGCCCAGGGGACCAATACGTACTGGGATTTCTCCCTCTCTTTTAGAAGTACCATTGCCTTTATTAACAAACATTTTTTTAAATTTAACTTGCGAACACTTTTAAAAAGATCTGTCTCAAACATCACTGAATCAAAGTCATGGGTAGGACAATAATTCAAGCCCTTCTGTAAAAGAGAAATGACATCCTCTCTTAGTACCAAATCTGTAAGATTAATGATGGTAGCCGGAGCAACGGAAGGTAAATTCCAATTTCCATTGTCTACGACAGAAGGTCCTGCACCACTAAATGGAGTGGGGTCACTTAAGACCTTCATGAAACTTTTTTATGCTCCACCTTTTCCTATTCTTTTTTCCTCCTCTCCTAGTCCTGCCCCTAAAGGGTGCCCCCTAGAAGCTGAGTCTGCTGTAATACTGGGATTTTGTCCCTCCGGTTCACTAGAATCCGAGACTGTTGTCAGAAAATCAGTTGTGGTGCGTTCATTTTTCTTTTGTTGTTTTTTATTTCCCCTGTTGCGGTAGCCTTGTCCTTTCTTTCCTTTAAAGGTGTTACCCTTTTTCACAAATACCTTTCGAAATCTTGCTTGTCTCTAAAATATTTGTCCCTCTTTTCTTCTTTCAGAGTGCTTTGCAAATTAAGAAGTTTAGTGTCCAGCTTTTTCAAAAAGGCTTGTCTTTGAATTTCTGACAAGCGAGTTCTCAGCTCAACTTAAGATTTGTCCAGAGCTTCCGCCACGTTAAGGTATTCCTTTTCATTGCGTTCAAGTATCATGGTTAGCATGTTCATAGAATATTCAAGATGCACCTGCTCCCATTTGTGCATGAATTCAACGTCATCTGTGTATTGGGAGGGCTCCTTGTAGTTTCTAAGACCTCTAGGAACTCTTTTGCAATCTCTATAGGACTTCAAGGAGTTGATCGTCCAGAAAAGTTTCATTTCCTTTTCTGCTAGTTGACTTATTTTGTATTCTAAGTTCTTAGTGCTGACGGATTGTCCATATCGTTGCATAGAGTGAAGTATGTGCCCGCGTCTTGCCGGCCTGCTTTAATGGCTTGGTCAGTGTTCAGACCAATCTCTGCAGTCTCCGTTGCGGTATCCGTATCCATTTTTCTAAAGCGGATCAGCAGCAAAACGAGTTCACCAAAACCCAAACCGGCGTGCTCAGGACTTAATGAAAAGCAAAGTCAGAGATTTAAAATATGTAGGTACCACAACGGAGACTGCAGAGATTGGTCTGAACACTGACCAAGCCATTAAAGCAGTTGTAATGTACCTTCCGTTGTTCCGGCTAACATCATTAATCTTACAGATTTGGTACTAAGTGAGGATGTAATTTCTCTTTTACAGAAGGGCTTGAATTATTGTCCTACCCATGACTTTGATTCAGTGATGTTCGAGACAGATCTTTTTAAAAGTGTTCGCAAGTTAAATAAAAAAAAAAATGTTTGTTAATAATTATGGCAATGGTACTTCTAAAAGAGAGGGAGAAATCCCAGTACGTATTGGTCCCCTGGGCTTCAGTCCTTTGATTGAATCCAGCACTTCAGAAATGAGAGAATGAAGCCACAGGTCATACCCCCTCTGATAGTGATCTTTTGTACAATTATGTAGGTGAAATTGTTTTTTTTTACAGGCGGTGTTAAATCTACCTTCAATCCCCCGTTGGCCCCTGGGGGGAACCTGGATATATTTCAACATAAGGTATTAGAGGATGTAAAAGCCCTAATATACCCCCAAGATAGCCAAAATCTCACAGTTAAGGAGAAGGAGGCAATAAAATGGTTAAGAACGAAGAAGGGATTAATTATCAAAAATCAGATAAAGGGGGCAACATCGTTTTAAAGAAAGAAAGTTACTATTTGTCTGAGGCCCACAGGCAATTGTCGAACACTAAAAATTATGACATTGTACCAACCAACCCCATCTCGAGGTTGTCGGCACGTCTGCAGACCTTTCTATGTAGGTCTGTGGAGGTGGGGACCATCTCGAACACGACCGCCACCAAACTGTTTCCGCCCACACCAGCCCTTCCATGCTGGTACTTCCTCCCAAAAGTCCACAAAACATTGGAGACCCCACCCGGACTACCTATTATATCCGGTGTGGGGTCTCTAATGGAACCCCTTTGGAAATATATCGATTGGGTGCTACACCCCATTCTTAAAGAAATCTCACACATGGTTAAGGACACCAACCATTTCCTGGAAACTATTAAGGATGTTCAATGGCACCCAGAATTTTTACTGGGCGCCATTCACATCGAAAGTCTATATACTTATATTGACCAGAATATAGCAGTCCTGTGTGTCAGGGAATTGTTGGTGTCCTCGGAAAAGAGTGAACAATTTATTTCCTTTGTGTGTGATGTGCTAAATCTAATCCTCACTAACAACATGTTCCAGTTTAACAACGTATGGTACACACAAAAGAGTGGCGTAGCCATGGGCACGCCGGTCGCGTGCACCCTGGCCAATATTTATGTTGCCTTTGTTGAAAAAAGATTTATCTTTTCAGAGGTTAACCCTTTCAGAAAGTCCCTTATTAGCTACGTTAGATTCGTGGACGACGTGCTGGTAACCTGGAAAGGATCCAGCGCGGAGTTCACGAATTTCATATTCTGGCTGAATACACATAACAACATGGGGTTACAATTTACCAGCAAAATTAGTGATGGTAATTTTGGATGTTATGGTAAAAATTAACAACGGAAGATTGAGTACAGAGGGTTACCGCAAACCTACTGCGGGTAACTCTCTGTTACACTACAGTAGCTATCATCCACATCATGTGAAAACCGCCATACCTTATGGTCAGTTTCTTCGCTTGCGAAGAATTAACGACACACAGGACAGTTTTGATAAACAGGCACATGAACTTACCTTGCGCCTTCTGGAGAGGGGGTATCCACCCTCGGTCTTGAAGACAGCCTCCGATAGGGCAAATAGACAAGAGAGAAGTTTCCTGTTACAGAACAGCGGTACATCTAAAAAAAGAAATAGACAAAGGGGCAAAGGTGAAAGTCAGAGATTCTGTTTCACTTTTACCCATAGTCCTATGGTGGAAAAGATTAAACAAAGTATCCACAAAAACTGGCATTTGATTCAGGATGACCCTGTGTTATCCCAACACTTTAATAGTAAACCCCTAATTGCTTATAAGAGGGTCCCTAATTTGGGAGACTTTCTGACCAGCAGTAGATATTCTGCAAAAGAAAATACAGGCTGGCTCAGCAATTCTACAGTTAATGGCAATTTCCGATGCGGTAATTGCAAGTGGCGTCCCCAAATGAAAACAGGAAAAACCTTTAGCATAGGTGGTGAACAAATTAGAGTTAAAGAGTTCATCAATTGTAAAATTAATTTTATCGTCTACTGTATGTTTTGTGATTGTGGGCGTTTTTATATAGGCAGCACCACTAGGGCACTACATATTAGATTTAGAGAACACCTTTATTCCGTTCGTTCCGGAAAAGGTTGCCCTAGAGTGCTAGACCATCTAGAAACTGCCTACAACAATGATCCCGCAGCCCTCAGGTTTTCTGGGATAAAGAGAATCCTACCCAGAGAGGGTTTTGACAGAAAGAAAATGTTGCTGCGGGCAGAGATAATCCTACGGAAGGATGCCCAAGAACAGCTAGGGCTCAATGATAAGCTTGACTTTAGCGTTTTTCCATGAGATAGTGCTGACATGTTTCGCTATTTACCATATGAATATATCTTGTTGCATAGAGTGTTGTTTTTAATTTTATCTTTTGATTTTAGATGTCTCTTACCTGTGTGTAACCGCCCATCTGATGACGGCAACGTAGGTTGGTATTTAACCTGCGAGCCGCCTTCAGAGGGCGGAGTCTGACGAAGCGCGCTGAGTCCCGTGAAACAGCTGTAACTACACGTGTGTGTGCCCTGGCATTCCTGTCGGTGTCCTGCTGTCTTGTGTTCATGTCCACGGTTCTTTTGGCATAAAGTATCGGTGCACCAATGACGGGTGAGTGCGGTTTTCTTCTACTGCTCTGATGCCATAGCGACTTGTGCCTTTCTTTACCTGCACCCCGGGATCTCATTGCACTCCTGACACAAGGATCCAATCATACCACAATACACCTTTTGCTTGCCAGTGCTGTGCCGGACATTCATTCATGTACCTACATATTTCGAAGATTTGTAAATTACTTCTATTAAAAATCTTCCAGTACTTTTTAGCAGCTCTACGCTACAGAGGAAATTCTTTTGTTTTTGAATTTATTTGTCCACAGTGCTCTCTGTTGACACCTGATGCCCGTATCAGGAACTGTCAAGAGCAGGAGAAAATCCCCATAGCAAAGCTATGCTGCTCTGAACAGTTCCTGACGTGAACAGATGTGTCAGGAGAAAGCACTGTGGACAAGACAAAAGAGAAATTCAAAAAGAAAATAATTTACTCTGCTTAAAAGTACTGGAAGGGTAAAGATTTTTTTAAATAGAAGTAATTTACAAATCTGTTTACATGTGGTAAAAGGAGAGAAATCTTCCTAAAATGTGTAACCCAATTTCTCTCGAGTAAGTAAATACCTCATATATGTATGTCAAGTGCTCTGTGGGTGAGTGAGTTTTTCTGAAATGTTTTTTTGGGGGCATGTCACATTTAAGAAGCCCCTATGGTGCCAGAATAGTAAAACCCTGCCCACACTGCATACTATTTTGGAAACTACACCCCTCAAGGAACGTAACAAGGGGTACAGTGAGCCTTAAAACCCCACAGGTGTTTGAAGATTTTTCGTTAAATTTGGATGTGTAAATTATTTATTTATTTTTCACTAAAATGCTAGTTTTCCCCCAAATTTAATTTTTGTAACCCCATCTCTTCTGAGTATGGAAATACTCCATGTGTGGAGCTCAAGTGCTCTGCTGGTGCACTACAATGCTCAGAAGAGAAGGAGTCACATTCGGCTTTTGGAAAGCAAATTTTGCTGAAGGTTTCTGGGTGTATATCACATTTAGGAAGCCCCTATGGTGCAAGAACAGCAAAAAAAAAACACATGGCATACTATTTTGGAAACTACACCCCTCAAGGAACATAACAATCGGTACAGTGAGCCTTAACACCCCACAGGTGTTTGACAAATTTCCGCTAAAGTTGGACGTGAAAATGAAAAATGCTGGTGTTACCCCAAATTTTTCATTTTCACAAGGGGTAATAGGAGAAAAAAAAACTCCCAAAATTTGTAACCCCATTTCTTCTGAGTATGGAAATACCTCATATGTGGATGTAAAGTGCTCTGCGGGCGAACTACAATGCTCAGAAGAGAAGGAGCGCCATTGAACTTTTGGAGAGAGAATTTGATTGGAATAGAAGTCGGGGGCCATGTGCGTTTACAAAGCCCCCCCCCGTGGTGCCAGAACAGTGGACCCTCCCAACATGTGACCCCATTTTGGAAACTGCGTCATACCCGGTTAACGGCACATGGCCGAGTATACATGTCCATGGTCGTTAACCAGTTAACTTTCTGGAGCCAGTTGATATATAAAAAAAAAAGTTTTTTTCCTGGAGAACCCCTTTAAGTATTGTAGTTTATAACAGGTGGAAAATACATACCTTATGAAAAATTATAGGATATAAAATGTTCAGCGTTAGCACCAGATCCCCCTCATCAACCATGAAGGAAGGATCTTCTGGTCTTGTCCCTATTCCACGAGACTCCTAGAAATAAAGAAACATTTTGAACACCTCAAATTATATTGTTGCTATTGAACTTGCGGTCCCCAGCACACACTCCTCTCAGAGAGCCAGGGACCGTGCAGGAAATCGTTGGGGTCCCAGTGGTCAGACACTTATACTGTGGATAAGTTACTTTTCACTGCTCAACCCCTTTAAAGGGTTTAAAATTATAACATACCGATAATTCAGTTTTCATGAGTCCATCATGACAGCACCCTTTAAAGGGGTACTCCTTATCCAAAGGATAGGAGATAAGATGCCGGACCGCGGGAGTCCCGCCGCTGGGGACCCCCGGGATCTTGCACGCGGCACCCCGTTTGTAATCAGTCCCCGGAGCGTGTTCACTCCGGGTCTGATTACGGGCGACCACAGGGCGGGCGGCGTGTGACGTCACGCCTGCGCCCCCGTGACACGTTACGCTCCGCCCCTCAATGCATGCCTACAGGAGGGGGCGTGACAGCTATCACGCCCCCTCCCATAGGCTTGCATTGAGGGGCGGAGCGTGACGTCACACGCCGCCCGCCCTGTGGTCGCTCGTAATCAGACCTGGAGCGAACACGCTCCAGGGACTGATTACAAACAGGGTGCCACGTGCAAGATCACGGGGGTCCCCAGCGGTGGGACTCCCGCGGTCAGGCATCTTATCCCCTATCCTTTGTATAGGGGATAAGATGTCTAAGCACCGGAGTACCCCTTTAACCCCTTAACGACCACCAGCCTAAATTTACGCTCATAGCCGGCACCCGTTATCTGAAGCACGCTCAGGAGCTTAGGGTGCTTCATACCCGGCAGGTCCCGTTGCCATCAGCAGCCAGGACCCGCAGCTAATACAGGACATCGCCGATCGGGCTGATGTCTGGTATTAACCCTTTTGCCGCCACAATCAATGACTGTGGCATCTAAAACGGGAGAACATCGTTGCCGGTTAGCTCACTGGGCTGTTCGGGACCGCGGTGGTGAAATCGCAGTGTCCCAAACAGCTGAGAGGACAGCGGGAGGGTGCTTACCTTGTCTCCCGCCGTCCAATCATCACTCTGCTGCTCCATGCCTGAGATCCGGGATAAGTCCCCCCTGTGCCCGGGCTGCAAAAACATAAAAAACTAACCTTAACTCGCCTTCCTACGTTCCCCCATTGCGGAGATGTCGGCGTCCCGTTCCTCCGCCGGTAATAGGCTGAGCGCACTGTCATGTAAGAAGCCCAGCAGCAGAGAGAAGGCAGTGCCCGAGCTCCTTACATGACAGTGGGCTAAGCCTATCACTGGCCAAGGCGGGACATTGCTGCGGCTGGCAATACGCTGCCTGCACTTTGACGTTTCAAGCTTAACAAGCCAGAAGCACCGGAGGAACAGGATGTTGACATCTCAGCAATGGGGGAACGTAGGAAGGGGAGTTAAAGTTTGTTTTTTATGTTTTTGCAGCCCGGGCACAGTGACAGGTAAAAACTTTACATCGCCGTTCTCCTTTAATAAATCAGCATAAGCTTAGACCCAGCAAGCTAGTAACACACGATTCAGATGAATGTTCGTTTCACAATTTCTTTTCATTTATTTCAAGACTTGTTTTTCAATATGAAGAAAAGTGGAGCTTGCTCGCAGGAAGGTGTCCAAGGTGTTGAGCAGGAAGGACATCTCAGCTCGCACATGTCTGTATCTGCGATCAAGCTCCATTTTGCTTCATATTGAAAAACAAGTCTTGAAATAAATGAAAAGAAATTGTGAAACGAACATTCATCTGAATCGTGAGTTACTGCCCTGCTGGGTCTAAGCTTATGCTGATTTATTAATACTGTTGCCTTGCCCAATACTATGAACGATTAGTAAAGTAAAATTTTTCCTGCATCTTCAACTTTGTAGCATATTGCAATCCTATTTTTCTAATGTTGGAGGGGACATCTCCATTTCTTTCTTTCCTCTGATAGAAATCTTTTTTTCCAGGGCCCCAGGGGGTTAGTCTCCATCTTGTACCATCTATCACCATCTAGGCACATCCACTGCCAGTTCATGCAAAGTGGTCATCAGTTATCCCTGAGCTGCAGGATGAGGAGTGGAAGGAGATCATGCAGTCACACCTCCATGTTTCACCGGTGACTAAGAATAAGCATCATTCATCAGTCCAATATGACCCCCAGTACAACTGTTTCGTGTGGATTGTTTGTCTTCTTCTGAAGGTCTTCGGTGTGGAACTCCGAAAGCAGATTTTGTCCATCTTATCTGGGCGTATTCTCTTATCCAATCCTTTTGGAGTGATGCGCTATCCTTCCTCTATACATGAAAGAAGAGGAGTGGCTTGGCACTATTAGCTGTATATTGCAAAGACTCGTCGTATATAGTTGGCCTTTTGAACTCAATAAGCTGGGTTACCTCACAAGTGCTCAGTTGATCACAGGTGTAGACCTAATAGCACAGTCTGCTGTGAAAGATATGAAGTCACAACAGTACTTACTTGTAGGATGCAAATAAAATCGAACCTTCTTTGTTGCACACATCAGGATAACAGACCGTCCACAGAGGAGGCAGACAGATAGGACAAGGTCAGTTTTGCAGTGATGTAAGGCTTCAACAGGTCCACATTGAAGAAGTATATTACCGTGAAACAAGCTGTCCTATCTGTCCGCCTCGTCTGTGAACAGTCTGTCATCCTGATGCATGCAATAAAGAAGGTTTGATGTTATTTGCCTCCTACAAGGGAGTGCTGTTGTGACTTCATATCTTTCACTGCAGACTGTGCTATTCTTCCTCTCCTCCTTGCTGGGAATTCCCGTACTATGGACCATAGAGGTCTGTATCTTTGGTTCTTTGGATGAGGAGCTCTGGCAGCATCATACACGCATTTTCCTGTGGGAAACATTCTTTCTTGCATTAAAATCCATTCTATTGAGATTGATGGCAGATAAACTCCCCTCACTATGTGGCAGGGGCTTGTTAATTCAGTCATATCATATGAGAAGATGGTGCACCACAGTCGTTGCTCACAAACATTTTCCAAGATCTTATGTATGCAATGATTCTAAGAATACCGTTGGAGCAGAACCCCCCACCCCGTAGTTCATGTTAGCTGTGAATGTTGACCTTTCCCCTACTGTACCTGCCCAATGGGACTAGTTGTGTAGTGACGTAGATATGACTGTGGTGGGGTGTCATGTGGAAGCACTTGTCTATTGAGGTTAAATTATTGTTTCTATTGACACTGCACTGTCTTATGATTAATGTCTCGTACATGTATCTTTTTCTAATGGTTGGACTTTTCAATATGTGCCTGTCTGGAATGACAAGATGTTTTTTTTCTCTGTACTTGTACTCTCTTCATTTTCCTGATAAACTGTAATTACTCTATGCATTTCAGTGTCAATAAAACGAGTTTAAAAAAAAATGTCAGACATAGCTGCTAGAATTCATAAATCACTTTCTAAAAAGATGGCAGGTGTTTCTTTAGGATCATTCACAGTACGCACAGTGTAACAGAGATACAATATGGAGCCATCTTCTTTTGGTGTCCAAAAGAGAAGCTAGTCTTAGCACAGGTAAAGAGCATTACAGTACCTCACTATAATGTAGGGGGCGCTTCTAGACAGCAAATTACTGCATGAGCTTTAATAATACAGTTTTATCAGTGAAATGTTCAGTCTGATTGGCCAGATCTTCCAGCCATTTACACGAGCCACAGATCTGGACTCTCTGTAGCATTCTATGTTGAGTATCGTTTCAACTTACAATTTCCAGTAAAGACTATGGTATATTAAAAATAAGGCCATTGTAAGTTGAGGAATCACTGTATATAGTTATTTCAAGTTCAAACAACTTCACCTATTTTGTTTGTTTGTAGCTACAAATCAGAAGTTTTCAAGTTTTTAAAGGGTAGCTCCCACCATCCGTTTTTTTTTCCTGTCCCTGCCTATTGCCCATCTATCCCTAACCCTCTCCCTGCCTTTACATTTTTTTTTATACTATATTAAAAGGTCTTTTTGTCTGCCTGGTATTGTGCTCACTACCAGGCAGACTTCCCCAGCAGGCACTACGTCACTGATGCCTGCTGGGGCCGACACTTCTGCCCTTAGTTCACTATATAGGGTGCCTCCAGCTGTTTCACCACTACAACTCCCAGCTTGCCCTGACATCTACTGGCTGCCAGGGCATGCTGGGAGTTGTAGTGGTGAAACAGCTGGAGGCACCCTGTGGTGAAAACATTAACTTTGTGCAGAGCAGCAGCAGCGCGGCGCTCCCCCCCCAATACCTCTAGTGCAGAGCGGCTGCGGGTAGATGCTGGGAGGCGGGGCCGGCATGTCAAGCCAGGGAGCCAATGCTGATTGACAGGCAGGGAGCAAGCACAGGCAGAATGAATTAGGAATGATGCCCGGCCAGCATCAGTCCGAATTCAGGCGTGACGTCACACCAGCCTGCAGCCGGAGGGAGACCCCCTAGTGTCCGGTTTTCAACAGTTAAATAAACTATTTTAATGGAAAAAATTTTTTTATAGGTTTATATTAAAGATATGTTGTAGTACATAAGTACTACAACATATAAAAAAAAAGTTTGGTGACAGTGCCCATTTAAGGTCCAGTTCACATATCCAGTTTCAACACTAGAACAAGATGTGTTAAAGGTATTAACAGGTGCATGCATTTTGGCTTGTTCACACACCATTGGAATGAAATCTATGTCAGCTATGAACTGGCAAATAGTATGTAAAAATATAGTAAAAATGCCAGACAGCGAGAGGCTATGCCAGCTCCTTCTAAGTGCCACCAATTTTAAAGAAAAGTGGCGAACGGGGTGCAGAAAGGTTAAAAGTTACAAATACTGCAACTACTTTATACCAGTTATCTCTGCCGTGCACAATTCTCACCATTTCATATCGAAATGTCTCCTGTCGGAATGCCCGGTCAATTAGCAAGTGCTTACGTCTCTCAATGATTTTCTTCCGAATACTAAAGAGGACAAAAAAGAAAAGTAGTAGTAAGTGGTAGTTTTTGCCAACATTTATAATTTTTTGTTAGCTTAGATAATCTATTTTAGAGTACATTAAACCAAAACAAAGCAATGGTGGAAAGTGTACAAAGCTTATATGGATGGCATGTTTTCAGAAACAGGGCAAAGAAAAGGGGTTTGTCCACAAAGGCAACCCTGGTAAGATCATCTATTGTGCTATATGTACACAGCACCTACAATATTAAATGCATGAAATGTCAACCACTTCACAGTATTGAACCACACAGGTGTTGTAAGCATTGCCGTAGAATAGTTGCTCTTAAGTAGATCAGCTTGTCTGTGGTATGTTTTCTTTTTGAATTTCTTTTCTGTCTGACCACATTGCTCTCTGCTGGCACCTCTGTCCATGTCAGGAACTGTCCAGAGCAAGAGCAAATCCACATAGCAAACCTCTCCTGCTCTGGACAGTTCCTGACATGGACAGAGGTGTCAGCAGAGAGCACTGTGGTCAGACAGAAAGGAAATCCAAAAAGAAATAAACTTCCTGTGGAGCATACAACAATTGATAAGTACTGGAAGGATTAACATTTTTATATAGAAAAAATTTACAAATCTGTTTAAACTTCCTGGCACCAGTTGATTTGGGAAACAAATGTTTTCCACCGGAGTACTCCTTTAATTAGGATTCAGTCAGTTCTAGACTCCTCTAGAGATGCTGGGTTTACTGTCAACCCAGAAAAAGTGTGCCATAGGAATGGAACAAGCTAAATACAGTCATGGCCGTAAATGTTGGCACCCCTGAAATTTTTCCGGAAAATGAAGTATATCTCACAGAAAAGGATTGCAGTAACACATGTTTTGACATGTTTATTCCCTTTGTGTGTATTGGAACTAAACAAAAAAAGGGAGCAAAAAAAGCAAATTGGACATAATGTCACCAAACTACAAAAATGGTCTGGACAAAATTATTGGCACCCTAAACTTAATATTTGGTTGCACACCCTTTGGAAAAAATAACTGAAATCAGTCGCTTCCTATAACCATCAATAAGCTTCTTACACCTCTCGGCCGGAATGTTGGACCACTCTTCCTTTGCAAACTGCTCCAGGTCTCTCTTATTGGAAGAGCGCCTTTTCCGAACAGCAATTTTAAGATCTCTCCACAGGTGTTCAGTGGGATTTAGATCTGGACTCATTGCTGGACACTTCAGAACTGTCCAGCGCTTTGTTGGCATCCATTTCTGGGTGCTTTTTCATGTATGTTTGGGGTCTTTGTCCTGCTGGAAGACCCAAGATCTCAAAAACCCAACTTTCTGACACTGGGCTGTACAGTCCGACAGAAAATCCGTTGGTAATCCTCAGATTTCATGATGCCTTGCACACATTCAAGGCACCCAGTGCCAGAGGCAGAAAAACAACCCCAAAACTTAATCGAACCTCCACCATATTTCACTGTAGGTACTATGCTCTTTTCTTTGTAGGCCTCATTCCATTTTCATAAACAGTAGAATGATGTGCTTTACCAAAAAGCTCTATCTTGGTCTCATCTGTCCACAAGACGTTTTCCCAGAAGGATTTTGGCTTACTCAAGTTCATTTTGGCAAAATGTAGTCTTGCTTTTTCATGTCTCTATGTCAGCAGTGGGGTCCTCCTGGGTCTCCTGCCATAGAGTTTCATTTCATTTAAATGTTGATGAATAGTTCGCTCTGACACTGATGCTCCCTGAGCCTGCAGCTTGAATATCTTTGGAACTTGTTTGGGGTGGCTTATCCGGACTATCCTTCATTGACACCTTTCATAAATTTTTCTCTTCCATCCACGCCCAGGGAGATTAGCTACAGTACCATGGGTTGCAAAACTTCTTGATAATGTTGGGCACTGCAGACAAAGGCAAATCTAGATCTCTGGAGATGGACTTGTAACCTGGAGATTGTTGACATTTTTTCCACAATTTTGGTTCTCAAGTCCTCAGACAGTCCTCTTCTCCTCTTTCTGTTGTCCGTGCTTAGTGTGGCACACACAGACACACAATGCAAAGACTACGTGAACTT